>NW_022983478.1:267688-831866 GCF_010015735.1 Aaosphaeria arxii CBS 175.79
GTCTGTCTTGCTGCACGATGTCTGTCTTGCTGCACGATGTCTGTCTTGCTGCACGATGTCTGTCTTGCTGCACGATGTCTGTCTTGCTGCACGATTTTTGTCGTGCTGCACGATTTCTGCTGTCCAGCACGTTTTGGGTTGTCCAGCACGTTTTCTGCTGTCCAGCACCGATCCCCGCCTTTTGCATATTTAAGTAGAAAACCCTCAACCAAAAACTTCAATTCACTCATGGCATCAATCTCGAAGGTTTCTTCAGACGAAGTTCAGGCACTTACGGGCCTGAACAATCCTCAGTGGAAAAGATTCTTTGTAAGTCGAATGTTGCGGAGTAATACCGACTTCTAGCTGATGATTCAGCGAATCACTCTGGCTGAGGCAAAAGAACTCGTCAAGTTATATCCTACCTCATGGGTAGGCCTTCCATACATGGAACAGGAAGCCTTGTGGGAAAGGGTAAATGAAGCTCTTCGAAACGAAAACATCCCCGCGGTGGATGAAAACATAATCAGTTGGCGAATGATACGGGCAATAGACTATGCGAAAGGTAAGTAGGCATGTCTCTACCTCTGCTACCAAGTGCGTTGACTGAAGAGAACCCAGCTATCCGACCAACAGCATCTGCATCGGCATCCGTAACGGTCCCACGATCTCTACCATATGATCCAGTTCGTGATTTGGCCCAAGGGTAGTGGCAATTCATGCGTCACCTGATTTCGATAAGATACATTCTCCTCAGTTGCAATCCTAGAACAGACGCCTATGTTCGTAGTCATCGTCGGCTACGGGTTTGAATAAGTTTCGCCGGAAAAGTCTCGTTCAGGACCCTAGGCTTTTGGACACAGTCTATAGTATGGACGTAGGACTGTTAAGCTTGAGGCATCTACATGGCAATGTCAATATCAGTTTAGGTGACCTGGGGTTTGGGTTTGGCGAACATTATACCGTCCAGGATTAATATATACACATTGAATAGTCTGGAAAGACATTGGAGCAATGAATTCGCTGATAATATTGAGAACCTATGGAAATGTGCTGAAGCAAAACGTTTTTATCTTGGGCTTAAGATACGCTGTCGACATGACAAAGCTGCCCTTTCGTACGTGATAGTAGCCCAACTGAGAAGAATCTCCCCTTCAACATTTAAAGCATCATCTCGTGTAGGGTCCATAAGTCCGCTGATTCAAGTTCAGGATTGCTCGTACAATTGAAGTTACAGTATCTTGGCTTAGGCATTACGGTATTCATCTGCGTTGGCTCTGATATGCAACCTGCTGGCAAAATAGCAATGCTACTTAAGGTTGTAGTTTGAACTTGTGCTCCTTTCCCTTCACTGGCAATCTTTTCAAGAAAATGGCGGCCTCTGGTTCTACTTCCATCCGCAAGGACTGTCCCTAATGATTACATTTGGATTGATGAATCCAGTCCTAGCTATAATTCAAGTATCGATTGCCTAACTATGCGGTGGAACAACCATCATTGGCTGGAGTCCAAGCGATGTTTCACCAACAGCTCTCGAAGCGGGATAGCGGACATTTTACGCGCGCACCTCAGCTCAAAAATCACACAGCCTTGCGATCAATGATCTTTTCTTCTCACAAGTGAAAACTCTGATAAATCTCCATCTTCCGCTACCACTTTAGCCATAGCTATCATCTTCCTCACAGCCGTGAAAACGAAGCGATCGAATCAGCAACAATCATGACGGTATTCCCCAACGAGATATACGACATAATCCTGCACCACTCCATCAAGGAGCGGGGGATCAGGAGGGGATTGCGGTTGAGACTCGTCAATAGTAAGTATCAAACCTCGACAAGGACATCGAGAACAGGGGCACCAAGCTGACGATTTTATAAGAGAGCTTTGCACGCGAGGTCTTGAACGTTATATGTGCACACGGTCTCCTCAGAGGTGTTCGGCCTCGGACGCGGGAACCCGTACCTCGAGAATTTCTGATCCGATACGTCGAACACCAGCTTCTACATGGTCCGCCGGAACATCAACCCAATGTTCGGGCTACCTTGCACGAAGCAGCGACGAAGATGTACCACGAAAGGGACGTCAACGACGCAGACCTGTCATCCGTCGAGGACTGCAAGAAGAGACTGATTCGAGCATTCGACTACTATCCAGATCCAGAAAAGTTTGCAGGGAAATTTTCCAGTTATACTTCCAGTCTAGGATTCGCGGGATTTGAAGATAAAGCCTTCGCGATAGGGGTCGCTTTGGTTACCAATGACATTCCGTTCATTACCAATTGGGTCAAGATCAGGAAAGAAGTAACTATTGCCAATGTGCGCAGTATTTACTTCGGCCCACACATCACTATGGCAGCCAGGTACGGAAATGAAACGACGCTGGGGCTATATATGACCGATGGAACGGCAACCGTGAATGCAGATATGAGAGCGCAAATGTTCAGAGAGGTGGCAAAGCAGGGCAGAGAAGATGACATCATAAAGTTCGTGTGGAGCTTCCAGATCGACGAGGTCCCTTGGAGGCTGAGCGATTCTAACAGCCTCGAGATGAGAGAGCTAGTCCTCTATGAGGCGTTGAATACACCGAGCGTCAGGGCGTTTCAATTGGTTGAAGAGCTCATCCCAACGCCTACGGTCCATCGAATAATGGAAGTCCCGAGCCAAAAAAGGTGGCGAGAGAATCGAGATACATGGGGCTTTCACATCGATAAAAGACTGATCGAATGTGCTCGACTGGGACATCTGGAAATGGCCATCCATATGATTCGGCTTGGCGCAAACGTACAGGGCCTTGGATCCAGAGAAACAGGGCCATTGTCCATGGCTTGCAGAGCTGGTCATCTCGATATGGTCAAGCTACTGCTAAAACACGGAGCAGACCCTAAGGGATCGGTCGCTGTAGCTGCAGCGGACGGGCGCGTGGAAATTGTCCGGTATCTCTTGTCTAAAGATGTTGCTCCGCTGATGGATTTGACTGAGCCAGCACAATGCGGGTCATTGGAACTCATACGCCTTTTACTAGATGCTGGCGTCGATGCTCGTTTTCCAATTGGTTCCGAAAGCCTACTTGTCCATGCCGTCAGGCTTGAACATACGGCAATGTTCAAACTGTTCCTTGAAAGGGGCGCACATCTACGAAACTTGAGCACAGTCAAAGAGTGTGTTCGAATAGCGGAGGAAGATGGGCTAGACTCGATGATTTCTTTGCTCGAAAGGCATGGAGCAGACATCGACAAGGACTTTGTAAGTGCAAATGATGAAACACATTGTGACAACAGGAAGGACTGACATCCATATTAGCTCCACGTGGAGTATTAGCTCTGGAGCTAGTGAGAAAGTCAAGAATTGAACATGCATGCTCGGGCTCTAAATTCGGATAGGCTACCTCGGTATCGGATGGGCTGGCCAAACACAATGGATATCTCATATATATTTCAGTACGAGACACCAGTACGTTGTAATTGAGGTAATGGTGAGGGCAATGATATAATTCCGTAGAGATCGACTCCATAGCACAGAAGAGAAGCATTTCAGGCCGTACATCTGATAGCATATATATACCCTTTAACCTCCACTACCTTCTTTGCAGCATACTCCATAGATGAAAGTCTTCCTTGTACTGAGGTAGGCACACCCGGCTGACTACCTACTAGCTTCATGCACCTTCTATCCCTAAAGTAGCTACTCGAGAGTATACTGCAGCCATTAGCAAGCTCTAGGCCTCGGAAATATATAGTTGTAGGGATACAACTCTAGCAGGGTGTTGGCCCGATGTGCCTAGCCTCGTTGTATCAAGGGTCTGACGGTGTTTAAATTTGACATCCGATCTTCCTACTTGGTCTCTGAAATCACTTATAGTGCACGCCGACAATACATTCCACTGATCATAGCATTTAGTGTCGATGGTATAGATTAAGTTGAGAGTACCTGCTTTGCTACTGATAACGAACTTGCCTATAATTGCCAATTTCCAGAACTTTCACGATACTTATAGCTTGCTGGAACCACTCGACCCAGCACAGCACTGAGCCTTCAGATCATTAACCAAATCCGAAGCATACCTCGAAACATCATCCTTCACGACCGCGGAGGGCGGGACCCACAAGGCTGGATTCTTCTGGAAGAAATTCGAAGCCCTCAACATAACACTAACCGGCTCAGCAGGCATGACGGGGAAATCCTCCGTACGTGGGAAATGCGTCAGGCCGAACTGGATGTAGCACACGATATCCGTGTTCTCGATCGGCTCGTCTCTCGCGACCCAATCGACGATGGTCGAGTTGTGCGGATGTCCCTCGTCGCCGCCGGACTGGCACACGTAGTCGCCTGCGGGGAACAATTCGTAGTCTTTGTACGGCACGACCCAGAGGCTCTCCTGAGCGAAGGCGGCACGCTTGCGAACCATGCTGCCGGGTTTGGCCAGGATGGAGGGACAGTTGTTGTTGAGGATCTTGTAGGCGACGGGTTTCTTGGCAGACGGGTTGAGGCGGTTCGGGTTGATGATGTCCCAGGAGCGGCTCGTCTCGTGCTTGTAGGATGTGGCGGCTTCCTTGGAGGTGCGGAGGGGCGTCTTCTTGCAGTAGAAGCCGTTGCCGTAGGGGTTTTCGGCGGAGCCGAGGGGAGCTTCACTCATCATTGCGTCGCTCTGCAGGATGGAGTTGTTGGATCCATCGATCTCGGGATCAACGCGGAGGGAGAAGATGTGCTGATGGTTGTGGGCGTTGATCGCGGGTGCGACTTCGGTGCCGTAGGGTGCAGCAGACTCGGATGGAGCCATGCAGTAGGTGTTCAGCATACCCGTGAGCTTGATCTCGAGCTTGTAGGTTCCGTCGAGAGTGAATATGTGGTAGAAGGCGTATTCGTAGTTCGCAGCAGTAATGATCTGCGAAATGATCAACTTCCTGTCACGAGCTGAGGTGACAGTGCCATCGCGGTAGTCGGTGTGCTTGTAGAGCAGGCCGTTGTCTTCTTCGTGAATGCAGATAGCATTCTTAACTACGGCGGGCTCTCCACTTCCAGTGGCCATAACGGCATCCAAGTAATGGATTACTCCCTTGCAATCACATCCCAGCTTCAAGGAGTTGGTCATGAGACCCGTTCCGTACTCGCCGACATCGAATGCGTGCTTCCTGTGGTGAGGAGGGTCGGGGTTTCCGTACGGGACGACCATCTCAACAACACTGATACGGTTGAAAAGGGATCTCTCCCTTCCCTCGTACTGATCGTGCATGCGAACGTCCGAGATGACAATGCCCTCTCGGTAGTTGAAGCCGATATGCATTCTGTATCCGGCCCAGAGGAGCTCATTGCCGATCAATTGGAACGAAACACCCTCAGGCTGAGTAATGCTGATGGGCTTCAGTTTGTTCTTGAAAGTATCGCCAATGAACTCTGGCATGTAGTTGTGCTCCTCAAGGGGCACTTTGACGCGCTCGCCATTGACGCGGCGGATGTCAACGGCCAACACGACCTCCTTCTCAGTGTCTACAATGACGCTGAAGTCGAGAGGGTGGGCATATTGATTGTCGTTTGCAGAGTTGCGGTAGTAGATGATACCCTGCTGGAGACGACGATCAAGACCCCAACGGTGGTCGAAACCGACAGCCCATGCGTCAATGAAGACTTTGGACATGTCGGTGATGCCGATTTCGCGGCATGCTTCGATGACCCGGGGATCGGCGCGAGCCACCGTCTCGCAGATGTCGAGATCCTCAAGGGTCAAAGTTGGGGCCACATCGGTGACCGGCTTCCAAGTCTCAACGCTCGAAGTGGCGAGGTTGACGACTACTTCGGCGACTTGAGCCGTCTCCTTCTCAATAATAATGGCGAAGGCGCGACGGTCGGGACGAGGAGCACTTCCAGAGCGGAAAGCAGCATATTCGTTCTTTTTGGGCTCTCGGAGAGTAAGGCAGTTGAATTTAAGGGTCTTTGGGCTAGCATACTGGCGGATTAGGCCAGAAGCGACGCGTATCTCTTCAATCGATAGCTGATCTACGTTCAAAGAAAAATGTTAGCGAAATGTTCGACATTTCAAACATTGATTCCATAGCAACTCACCGAGAGGATGGGCTAAGCGGGCCTTTGATAAATCTGGAGCGGCGTCGTTGGCCTCTTCCCGATAAATTGTGTAACCCGCAATCGAAGATGTATCTGCGATCATGTTGAAATTCGTATTTGCTGTAACTTTCCATCAAGGTGTAATCGTAGTCAGACAAGGTGTCTTGGTCACGTAATAGTCGTGAAGCAGTTTTGATTGTTCGTATTTGGATTGAATTGAATTCAAGTGAACTGAGTAGAGAGAAAGTATTCCATAGGGACATGGGATGAACTTATATACTAGAGAACAATGATGGTAATCAACCCCAGCGCGTGACAATCACGCCGAATACATCCGGGGTCCATTATGGCACGGATCCTCCTGATAATGCACGATGTGTCAAGGCTTTCCTACAGCTCGAATCCGAGTAGGAAGTCATCGGAGGGTTTAGTTGACAAAGTCGGCGGCCACCGTGCCACCGACACCAACTCTAGCGTGGCCAGAGATCGTGGGCAAATTTCTTTCCCAATCGAGACAAAGCGTGGGCAAGCGACCAACAACCTGGACACAACCTTGATTACCTTGGGAAGCGGGTTGCGAGCGAGCCGAACCCCAGACACAAGACACAAGACACAACAGACGCCCAAAACTAGCGGATAAGACTAACTAAGGGAGAAATAATTACGGTACGGTAAGCTCTCTCTGTGCACTGGACTGGACACCCCTCTTCCCCCCCAAAGCCACACATCCGCCATCGGAATTCTTATCTTCTTAGTGCCGAGATGAGAGGAGAAACGACGATCGTCCCGGTTAAGATATTGGCAAGCAAGTTGGAGGACTGCGACACGACAAGGCACGCTCGTGAGCGATATTCCGCACTGGGCTTTCTGTAACGAGTCTCTTATCATCGCTTCTTGTGACCGCATAGCACATATATGAGCCCTGCCACCCACAGCCTCAACGCCTCCTCCTCATCCAACACACAATATTCCTTCTATCTTCTGTAACCTGCAAATGAACCCCACCTCCAAGCGCGTCATCACCATACTCCATTCTCTACACCTCACCAGGTTGTTCCCGCACATTCCGCAATAATGGATCACGAAACCGACTCGCAGCCTCCGCTGAAGAGGAACTCGTTCCAAGCTGTGCAAGATGCTCGCGACCTCGCTGACATGGGTCACGACGAGACCCTGTCGCGCAAGTTCGGGCTATGGAGCATGTTCTTCCTCTCCGTGTCTGTGTTGGGAACTTGGTCGACGTTCGCCCAAGGTCTCAACAGTGGACTGACGAGCGGAGGCCCCATCACCATCCTCTGGGGTCTGGTATTGGTCTTTATCTGCAACATATGCGTTGCAGTGTCCCTGGCTGAGCTCTGCAGTGCGATGCCTACAGCTCTTGGACAGGCATACTGGATCTCGCGACTCTGGCCAAGGGGACGATTCGTCTCCTATCTTTGTGCCTGGATCAACACCTTTGGATGGTGGACCCTTTCAGCATCGCAGTTGGCATTCATGACAGATTTCATCCTTGCCATGAAGGTACTGTATGTGCCAGACTGGTCTACTCATGGTTGGGTCAAATTCCTACTCTACTTGGCCATTACCCTAGTAGTGACCCTCTTCAACGTCGTAGCATGCCGCAGGGACAAGATTCTCCCGATCTTCAACAACTTCGTCGGTATCTGCTTCATCTCGCTTTTCTTCATCTTCATCCTCGCGCTCCTCATCTCTGTCGGCATCAAAGAAGAGTACAAGTTCCAGCCAGCGAAGTTCGTGTTCGCAACTTGGATCAACCAGAGCGGCTGGGGTGATGGTGTCACTTGGTTCATCGGCTTGGTCCAGGCCGCATACGGACTGACGGCCTTCGACGCTGCAGTCCATCTTGTGGAGGAGGTTCCTTCTCCTAGGACCAATATCCCACGTGTCATGTGGCTTTCAGTCACGCTTGGTGCGGTAACTGGCTTCATCTTCATGATGGTCTGCCTGTTCTCCATCCAGAGCATCGATGATGTAGTCAACGCATCAACTGGACTGCCATTCATGGATCTTCTGAAAGGCACAGTCGGCCTGACTGGATCAACTGTTCTCCTTGCTTTGTTCATCTTCAACGGCATGGGACAGGCCATCAGTCTGGTCACCACAGCTTCACGTTTGACATGGGGTGTTGCCCGTGATGGAGGCATTCCCTGGGGCGGCTACTTCGGCAAAGTCAACAACACCTGGAAGGCACCCGTCCGCGCACTTTGGCTTCAGGGCGGTATCATCGGTCTTGTTGGTGTTCTCTACACCTTTGCTGATACCGTTCTGGAGGCCATTTTGGGAGTCAGCACAATCGCACTGACGATTTCCTACGCCATGCCCATCTTGACATTGCTTCTCGTCGGTCGCGACAAGCTCCCATCGGGCGGCCCCTTCAGGCTCGGACGTTTCGGCCCAGTGGTCAACTGGGTGTCCGTCATTTACTGCTCCATCACTACAGTGTTCTTCTTCTTCCCCGACGGACCCAACCCGTCGGGATCAGACATGAACTACGCTATTGCGGTTTTCGGCATCATGCTTGTCATCACTTGCAGTTTCTGGGTCATCAGGGGTAGCAAGTCATATCTACAGACGGACGAGGCGGAGGAGCGCGTCATCTATGCAAGGCGCGTGGAGCTGGTTGAGGAGCAACACGCAATGAACGCAAAGGACAGGGAAGCCAGGCAAGAGCACGGTGGCTTGTAAGGCGGCAGGATAGGATGTTTAGTTGGATAAGCGGACAGTTTCGTGTATACTCAGTTAATTTCTTCTTATCAATAATTTACCAATTTTGTTCTCAATCTCAAGCTACGAGTAGAATGTCTCCCGTATCGGCGTCTAAGAAGAGCTAGTGTACGCAGTCTCTATCATCAACAGAAAACGCTCACTGGTGTTCCCTAAGCCCTATCGCCATGAGTTTCCTCTACAGGAATCGCACATAAAACGCCTTATGCAATTCAAAGCACATGGCCTTCCCCGCAATCCGCGTGCACACCCAAGACCGAATCCAACCTCCCCATGGGGAACCTGCAAGCAATCCCAGGGTTTCCACAGCGCCGCCAAGAAGCCATTGCTATCAATTACGTACTGAAATATGTTCATCTCTACAGAACTCCCCCAGTAATAATACAACACGAACAATGCACCGTGACATCGCCACAGGGATCCGACCCATCCAGATCAGTGCGTGCGTGCGTGCGCGCGGCCGGGCCCTCCCCCCACTGCCCCCGACACACCCCAATGTCCTGGGACCTTTTTCCTGCTTAATCGAGCCTTAGCGCGCCCTGCGGCGACATCAAACGTCCCGGGCACTAAGTAGAGCGTCACCAGCGTCTATTCTGCCATATCAGCGACAGCCCAACTAAACTTCCGAAACGACAGCAGATGTTGATCTAAGGGCCTAGTTTCTTTCCCTTTTTATATATAGAGAGCGCAGGGCTGGAGATTCGATAAGATAATTGTTATTGAATTGCTTGCGATTTGACGAATTGTAGGGCGATATCGGGATCGGAATTGCGCCGCTGCGCCTGGGTACGGACGGTTGAAGGGAGATTGGGATGAAAGGTGGATAGCTACGTAAAAGTTATAGCACGAAAATGAGGTATAGGGCAGATGGGGCAAGCGAATAGCTATTGGAGCTTCCCCAGCTTTTGTTGCCCTGTTCTTCTGTTTTCTTTCTCAATTCCAATTTCTTCCTTCTGCTCCTCTCCTTGTCCTCAATCTACAACCTGCAATTTGCCTGTAGCTACAACATATGACAAGATGTCGAAGCAGCTACAAGTCGAACTCACAGCGCCAAATGGCCATCGTTACACCCAGCCTCTGGGACTTTTCATAAACAATGAATGGCACCCGTCGTCAAATGGCGGCGTCATCACAAGTATAAATCCATCGTGAGTCCACATCCTACATTTTATACACACGTAGGACCCGAGACACTAACAAGAAGACATAGCAACGAACAAGCCATCGCCACAGTCGAAGCCGCCTCAGAATCCGACATCGACAAAGCCGTAAAAGCAGCCCGCAAAGCCCTCCGCGACCCATCATGGAGCGAGATGTCCGGCACCGACCGCGGCAAGCTGATGCGACGGCTCGTCCAGCTCATAGAAGAGAACCGCGAAACGCTGGCAACGATCGAGGCATGGGATAACGGCAAACCCTACTCGGTCGCGCTGAATGAAGACCTCGTGGAAACGTCGGAGACGCTGCTGTACTATGCTGGGTACGCGGATAAGATCTTCGGACAGGTCATTGAGACGACGCCGGCGAAGTTCGCATACACAGTTCGCGAGCCGGTGGGTGTTTGTGGGCAGATTATACCGTAAGCATCACCTCGTCGTTCATAATCACAAAACCATAGAATTTGAGTTAACCTCCGCTATCATAGATGGAACTACCCCCTCTCAATGGCAGCATGGAAGCTCGGCCCAGCTCTAGCATGCGGCAACACAGTCGTGTTGAAGCCCGCCGAGCAAACGCCACTCTCCATCCTCTTCGTCGCCACACTCATCAAAAAGGCAGGATTCCCCCCGGGCGTAATCAACATCGTAAACGGCTACGGCCCCGTCGCCGGCGCCGCCCTAGCCACACACATGGACGTCGACAAAGTGGCGTTTACAGGCTCAGCCGCGACCGCGAAGCAAATCATGAAGCTCGCAAGCAGCAACCTGAAGTCCATCACCCTCGAAGCAGGAGGCAAGAGTCCGTTGCTCGTGTTCAACGACGCGGACTTGGATAACGCGGTGGAGTGGGCACACATAGGCATCATGTCGAACCAGGGCCAGATCTGCACCGCGACGTCTAGGATCCTCGTACAGAGCGACCTCTATGACAAATTCGTGGCGGCGTTCCGCGCGCGCGTGAAAAGCGTGTCGAAAGTCGGGGACCCGTTCGACGCGCAGACGTTCCAGGGTCCACAGGTGACGAAAGCGCAGTACGACCGCATCAGATCGTACGTCGACATCGGGAAGGACGAAGGCGCGACGTTGGAGATGGGCGGCGAGCGACCGACAGCTGCAAACAAAGGCTTCTTCATCGAACCGACTGTCTTCACGGGCGTGTCGCCAACGATGCGGATCTTCCAGGAGGAAGTGTTTGGACCCTTCGTTGTTATCGGCCGGTTCGAGTCGGAAGACAAGGCGGTGGAATTGGCCAATGACACGCAGTACGGACTCGGAGCCGCCGTTTTTACGACGGATTTGACGAGGGCGCATCGCGTGGCGAGGCGGATCGAGGCGGGTATGGTGTGGATTAATTCGAGCAATGATAGCGACTGGCGCATTCCATTCGGGGGCGTCAAGGCCAGTGGGATTGGGAGGGAACTGGGTGAGGCAGGTTTGGCGGCTTACTCGAACATCAAGGCTATCCATGTGAACATGGCTGTACGATCGAAATTATAGAGTCGAGCATGAAGTAATGAGAATCAAATTCATAATGAATGTCAGAATTACAAAATAATCAGTGCGTTACGTACATTATATCAAAATCGCATCAAGATCGAAGACATTCGTGAACAAGAACACATCCATACAAATTGGTTCAAAGCACAATAACAGACGGACTGAGGTACTGAAACATCTCGCTCCACGTGCTGTCCTCATTCTCATACCGCCAAACATCCCTCAAAGCATTTCCAATCGCACGCACTGATGCAAATCGCATGCTGTCGTAGATCACTTCGACCAATCTCGCAACTGCGAGCTGTCTCTTTGGCTCCATAGCATGCGCTCCGCAGACATATAGGGGAAAGATGATACAGTGCAGAATGCTCGAGTTGTGCCCTAAATTCTCCAGACTATCCAAGCAGGCCTCGACGTGTTGCTGAACGAGCGGGTGGTTCGGTGCCATGCCACAGATTGCGCGGTACAGGAAAACCAAGGCAGATTGCTGGAAGACCTGGATCATCAGAAATGCTTCTTCCGGTGGAATATCTCCATGGCTAGGCTGCAAAGACCCAAGGTCGAGGAAGAGAGGATTTATGCCGTCTGCATCGTCGATGATGAGTCCGAGAGACGCTTCGAATTCTCGCACTCGGTCAGTCGAGAGTTCGTCGATGCCCAGCTGTATGGTCGAAAGGTACGTCGCCATGGATGACATCTCCCGGAAAACAGCGGCGAGCGAGCAGCGTTTCAAAGGGTCTCGCGCCCACCAGACCGGTCCAAGATCAATCATGTCCCATGTTTCCGCGGCGAAGGCGGGCGTAGACTGCTGTAGCAATGCTGTTGTTAGGTCGGCGGAGGCAAACTCAGACAGCATCATGCTCATGGAGTCGTGGCACGTTCCTAAGATTGAAGTAATGCCACCGAGCTGCTTCAGAATAGCCATAGCACCGGCATGATGGGTTGCTGTAGCGGATTCCGCGGATCCTTCGACTAAGCCATCGTGAATGTAGAGAAGAAGCACAGCAAGGAGTAGACTCAGTAAAGTCTTTCGTCCTTGCTTCGAGCAGTCTTGGACCTGCAGGCGAAGGGCAACGATGCAGTCAGATCGTGCCGGTGTAATCAGTTCCTTGCCCTGACCCTCCTGGAGGTATCGATGGGTAGCAGCAAAGACGCAAGTTGCAAGAAGAATGACACGGTTCTCCAGGAAAGGTGCTGGCGGGTCCGGAGCTGTGCTGAGTAGTGGCCAGACGCGAACATGAAAATAGGCCAGCGCCCTCTGCTCACGGTCGAACAGACAGGTCGTTATCTGGAAGTCGTGCTTCTGGTATCCCTCAACCTTCACAGGTTCCACGCTAACACTTGGCCGATTGCTCCAGCGGATCAAGTGGGTATTGTAGTTACAGGGTGTACCCGCTTGGGAGCATCGTTGACAGCCTGGCTTTTCGAGGTCGCACTTTACGCGACGCTTCTTGCAGGGCCAGCACGAGCCTTTGACGACTCGGACTCTCTGTCTTGCCATATCGTGATGATCGTAGTGGTGGTAGTAGTTGGTAGTATCGTCGGAATTGATAGGCTGATTCAACCACGATCAAAACACAAGTGTTGCAGATGGTACTTGAAAATGAGGGTCGCGACAACTTCCATCCCAGTACAAAGGCCCGCAAGAGACGGGTGGGTTAGACTAGAAGTGAATGGGGTGTTGAAACTGGTGTCTGTCAGGTACAGACAGACTGAGGTTTGAGTTTGATGCTGTTGTATAGTACGGATGGAACAATTCGATGTGAACAATGGGATGAATGAGGTTGGAGAATCTTGTCGATTTCGATGGACAACAGTCGATGACTATGTGTGAACGGTTGAATAATAGAAAATGGGGTCTTCACACACCAAGATAAGGCGGTCGCATGGACTTACTCTTTCTGGAGACGGTCACGGGAGAGCGCCAGTGGCAGCGTACGAACCGACCCACTAAGTCATTCACCGTCTGGCGATACTGTGGGGTAGCGTGTTACGTCGGGCCGACGTTCTATCTCTTCATTGGCTGTTGTTGACCATCGAAAGCCACTAGATTCCAATCGCGTATTTCCTATCCGACTATTCAGGAGATTCGTCAGCGTCTGGCCTATGGTCCGCCATTAGCCCCTGTAACGTTTACGCCCCCCGAAACTATCAAGCTTTGTCCGGTGTTACCTACTGGGATTGCTATCTGGGATTCGTATCTTAGTCTAAGTTCAAAGATTGGCGATGATACAAGTAAATGACATCACGTTTAAGACAGGTTGAGGTTTACGACGTATATCTGGCCTGACATTTAAACTTATAGGCTTATCAACTGATATCTAAGTGTTGGTGGCTGGATACACCGAATCCTCCATATCATCTATATTTTTTCTATTGCTTGTGTCTATTGTTGATTTTCTCAAGTATTAAGAAGTAGCTTGGAAGACTCCACATTATCAATACAATAATATGTACGGCGTATACGGTCAACAAATAAGAACAGCTATCCAGGCAAACTAACACAATAGTACGTACACATTCCCGAGATGTCCTTTTTCAGAACCATTTCGAATATGACGAGAATCCCAATCAAGATGTACCAAGTCTCAACATTCAGCTATTCAAGTTGCGTGGATATTAGATGACACCTCACTCATTCATTGTTTCTGGAACTACTACGCGATTGCTTGCTATAAATGAAAACTTTCCTTGGATGCGACGTGGATACAATTCGGTCATAAAAATAATACAAACTCTGCAAGCTTTTGGTAAGACTAAAATGGTCAACTGATAAAATGCCTGGTCGAGTTACTAATTGGTGCCCTGAAAATACATTGTTAGAAGGAAACCTTAGTATAATCTCGTGCTGAGTTTGTCAGGAAATGTAAAAGAATGGTGTTTCAAGCTGGACTCATGAATGGAAATTGTAGGTAGGACTTTTCATATCAAGACTATAAGACAATTGATTTTGTACTAAGATATCAATGCCTCTGTATAATTATGTTTAACTATATGCTTATTGGAAATAGTGCCTGCTACTATTCACGTGCTCTCTGCATATCTTTCTCTTATGTTTCTTTTGTTGTCACATAATGCTGAGTTTTGGTATTCAATTGCAGTGATAGTTCACTCCACTTTAAAGCAACCCCATACGATATCACAGTGATGAAAAAGTGTTTGCCATGCGACAAAGATTTATTCTTTCCTAATAGCTGGATTCGTTTCATTACTTCAGAACGTAACAAAGCAGACGAACATTCCAACAATTGTAGCACGGAACTAACCCCAACAACTACTCTCTTCAACTGCTATACCCTGACGCCCAAATGCCATCAAGATGTTCTTCAGGTCTTGCTTTTCCGCATTTAGCAGCTGCAGCCACAGGAGTTGTTTCCTGGCTTGCATCCCTTTCCGCAGTTTGCACTGAAATTGCAGTCGTTGTAGCTCCTGCATTGGAGCCAAGGGCCGCCTCCATCACCAGCCGCGGTCCAGCACCATTCGCCAGGCGAGCCGCAAGACTTCCAGCAGTATCCGCCACTGCAACCCTCCCTACTGTTCCACTCGCATGCTTGCTGCTTCCTTTTGAAGATATCGGCGCCCTTCATGTTGGCCACGTCGCCTCGCGCATGGATACCCTCCTCTGGGCTGAGAGATTGCTCCTTGGCGGTGCGATAGTTGTTTCCGAGGGGATGGTTCGCACAGTCACGATAGTTGGCGGGGTCAGCCCCTTCGGGGACCTGCTGAACTCCAAGATCTCCACACTTCTCGGTGAGAGCTGCGACTTCGTCCGGAGTTCTTCCTGCAACCACGCCCGTAAGCTGAAGGGCAAGAGCAACGAGGCCGATCGTGAGCTTCATGATTTCAATCTGTGGAATTGTTAGTGAGAAATGAAACCCGGAGAGATCTCAACTCACTGAGATTGTGTGTTTGTACTTGAGAAGGCTTTGCGATGAAGTTTGAGCTGATGATACTGTTGGAAGGCCAGGAAACCAGAGGTTTATATACTTCACTGAAGACCTCAGGTCGGTCCGTTTGTCTACTTCAATAGTTGCCCTCGCCGACTATTCTTGACTCAATTCAGCTATTGATTGTAATAGCTTTCTTGAAGGATCAAATCCTTCGGCGGCATCGAGTATCTCGTGGAACTCTGATGAGGACGGTCTGCATGGCGAACTAGATTGTATACGGGGTATTATCCTGGATAGGTGTTTGTTTGGAGTATAAGCGGGTTTGTATCACCGTCAGATTCAATATTGTGCTGAGCCACGTGAGATATTTCCCTCACAAGTCAATGGTGGCCTGAGATTTCAGCTGCTTCAGCTGCAGATTTCACCGACTTGTAAAGTAGCACATGATGTATGTAAAGCTCAGAAATACTATTTTTCATGATCTTTTCTCTCAAATACACCGTTATAAGGGCTCTGGTCTATCCAGGCAAGGATCTCAATTGGCAATTCAGACGCAAACGGTGATGAATACATTATAGTTGTTTTGGTGAAGTCATCATGTTTGTAAACGCAAGGTCATGCCGTGGAGTGAAACGCAGGGTCTGCGGCTACAGAAGGGATTCCATAATCACCAATCAAACAACCGGACCTCCTTCCAACTCATCGCATCCGAACGTCGTTCAAGATGCATCGGGATCTAGCGCCCAACAGCCCAGGAATCCTTTCAGTTAGGCTTGTGAAATGTAATGAGTGCATGCATACAAACGGCTGAATTCAGTGGTTGCCAACAAGAAATTCATCTATCAACTTAATATCGCATATATGCTGATGCTTGGTGGAGCCATCGGACCCACAGAAGCGTTGAAAGGGAACCAGCTCGTACATCTCGTCTGGTCTTTTTTCCCATTAAATGGCTGCTCCTTCAGAAGCAGGGAAAATGTAAGGCGGACTTGGAGGCTTCCAAATCTTCCGCAGCCAAGAGATCATGGCTTCGGTTACGCTGCGATTCCCGTGTGCGCGAATCCTTTATGCAGGTCTCACGACCTAGATCTGCGAAGTCAGTCGTGTATAGTGCGATACCCCACAATAAAGAACGGATTTGTACATCTAAAAGGGCCGAACCGTTCTTAGCTTCATATCAGCAACGTTGCTGTGTTTCGAATTTATCCGTCTGGGCACGCGAGACCATTGTCTGCAAGGGGTATTTCGACTCCAAATCTCTTATAATTCTGACACCTCAACGCAGTACCTTGTCGAGTCACGATGTACACGGATTATTGAGCGTAGAAGGATCCGGTAGATTTTGGAAACACGAGGATTAGGATATTCCAAGGTCAAAGCTATAGTACACACTTTGATTGCATTGGGACAACTGCACTCTGGGAAAGAGTTTGATGAAGGGCTCAAAATCTTTCGATAGGAGACGCAGTAGTTAGAATCACAATGAGTTTCTGCTCAAATGGGTCGTTTCAGGCAGTTGCGGTAAGTTTACATCACAACCTGAAGTTGTCTTACAGAGAGCACTGACAGTTTCCGTAAGGAACAACTCCTTCTAATCTAGTTCAAGCTTCGCGTAACCAACCCTTGCCTTAGTGTCTATCTAGTGTGTCTAAGTAGTAATCCAAGATGCCAATTGTTACAATGCCCATTCACTGTTAAGAATACTAGTCATTATTGTGAGCGACTTCAGCGTGCGACTACTGGGTCAACGCTGACAGAGGTATGTGTTGGCGCTCCAACTTGCCTTTATCGATCTATCACGTACTACACCTTTTGCCCAGTGAAGTTGCTGCAGAGGTTGACATTGGCGAAAGCCCATATAGGAAGGCGTTTATGAAGCATTGACACCACACTCGTGAAAATGAACTCCGAAGGATCATTGTGAACGGGCATACAAAATCAGACAACTTCTTAGGTAAAAGATATTTATTACTTGGCACTAAAACTATCGAACATTGTATGTTGGTCAGGCGGCTGGTCATTGTCGGCGCATAGACGAACGATGATAGCTTGCTGAGTTAAACGCACAGTCCTGAATAAACAAATGGCTCTGCAATGAAACACAGGAATACTATCATGATTGTACCTTCATAGGGACGCATAAATGTTCACTATAAGGTCAGAATTTGATTGTAATTTTCAAGGTGACCTTTGACAGCGAAACCATCTGCTCGTGAGTTGACGTCAATCCCAGATTTACCACACTTGATGAAGCTATTCTTGCCGTAACTATCTATCTGCTGATATTGCCAATTTTTATACTACCCAATTCATTATACCTAGTGGTTCGTTGCGCAGTCTTTGGCAGTATGTGATTGGTTATCATCTCATGGAGTGGTCTGGGTCGCTGCTTGGACGTTGTCCCGCATCAAATTAGTCAATTATGCTTAGACATGTTTGACCTAAAAGTTGTCTCTCAATGCTACTTTGAGAGCTGATATAGGCCTGACAAGCTTGTCACTGGCACTATGGCTCCGGAAAGACAATGAATGCATTATCCAATGTGACATCATCTGTGACTACGCCCTGATCACGTGTTTTCGGTAATAGTAAGATTTATAGGCATGAACTCGTATAAAGTGGCTGGGATTAGCCCTTATATAACTGCTAATTTTCCGATTTCGAAAGCACTTGTTGGCAAACATTGAAGGACATCCCAGCTTGATAGAAGTGTTTTGACACCACTTTGTCCTGCATCGTTATAATACGTTCAGCAGTACTGTGAAAAGTAAATCTGAAGATGGGAATAAGGAAAAAAGGTTATTCGCGTATGCCTTTCAAAATGAAATGATCGACCATCGAGAGTACCATCACGCTAGATCTGCTCAGGTCGCCCGCCAGCGGCCCTCTTCTTACCGTTCCATTGCCATTGTCAAATCTTATGCTGTGAGATTCGGGCTTTGAAATGTGGGTAGGTAGGCTAATAGACGGAAGTTAACCAGTTCTGCAAATCATGTTCGATAAAATAATCCTTAACATCTAAACTCAAGGAAGACGAACCTTTGTCTAATTCGATAAGGGTGGGATACTTAAAGAGCGACACTTCGTACAAATCTGAATCTCATCGGATTGCTTCCTAAGATTGAGCTCGCTTTTGCACACTGTTAGCTGTCCTGTCCATAACAAAATATATACGACTTACTAATTGTCCAAGACCGACTCCGACTGTGTGTCGAACCATTTCAATACCAAAGGCTGGCTCACGATGAATCATAGCAGTCTTGCTAAGTGTGACAAATCCATAGGCAACACTCAAATCCTCAGCCTTAGGCATTCCACAAAGGCGCCACCAGCGCCAAATGCCTCCCGATTGATCCCCCACAATCTGCCAGCGGGGTTCCGCCACAGTTTGTGGTCAGCTTGCTGTCGAATGTCCATTCCTTATTCGGTAACGATCCTATCGTTCCGAATCCTTCAACAGCATAGGAATTTCCTCGCGCTAACTGGGGCATTCCGAGTTTCTGGATATTCTCCATTGACGGTTTCGCTTATGCATTAGTGTTTGTTCCTGATATGAATGCAATTCCTACGAAGATTTTACACCTAACATAAGAGAACAGAGGGAATATAACTTGAGTTCTTGTGTGTTGCTCGTAGAAAAAGCACTGTTATGGCTTGATAGTTTCCGCCCCCACAGAAGGATGAAGCACACAATCTGCATCACCAAAGCCACCCCGCCAATCACAACGTGACCGCGTGGCAGGGTGGCACAATGGCACAGCCTTTCTCTCGCACCTCTCCATCTGCACACAAAGTCGTTGATCAAGCTGACAGAAAGCTGTGACGCGGGAAGCCTTACTTCCCCTTCATGTAGCCTTGCGTCTTTCGAAATGGAATATTTGCATCCGGCTTTCGCCTGTCTTCCAGGCTGAAGTATACTGCAACAATTGCCAACTTCCTCTTTTGTCTTGTATGGCTTCAGCAACCGATTTACCGCCGGGGAATTCCTGGGTGCAATACGATGGGAAGAACATCACTCTACACAGCGGATGGGTTGGCGGATCGGACAATCGGGGATCCATGGACATCCTATGGTCATGTCTACTCACGATGGTACTTTCCAGCTGGTCGATCCTCTGCCTCAACATCCCCGCCGAGAACGACTCTCTGATGCGACAACTATGGCGGAAATTCCTCTGGACGCTGATGACGCTCATGGGCCCCGAAGTCGTATGCCAGCGCGCCTTCGGCGAATGGCTCGTCGCTCGACGCTGGACCAAAGAGTTCGAAAAGTCAAAGCTGGAAGGATGGTCAATGACGCATAGTTTCTACGCCAACATGGGCGGCATTGTACTGGTGCCTCGAGACGAGAAGCCGTTTCCGATCAACGCCGCGCAGCTGCATTTTCTCGTTCGAAATCAATACATCGAATACGTGCCCATTACGAAGAAGGCAATATTGGATAAGAATAAGGTCAGCGGGTTGCTACGATTCTTGATTCTCGGGCAGACGCTGTGGTTCTGTCTGAATTGCTTCGCGCGCCTGTACGAACGTATATCTCTCACTACGCTAGAGCTGTCGACGCTGGCATTTATACCCTCCGCGATGGGGACATTGTACTTTTGGTACAACAAGCCGATGGACGTGGAAAGCTGGGTGACGATCCCACTTGGAGAGCACACCAGCATTGCAGACATCCGCGCGAACGAAGGCCAGACGGATATTGCATGGAAGGAAACACCGTTGGAGTTCGTTAGCCAGGAGACAGAGTGGCCATGGAACAAACACTGGTACTACGGGCTGACATTCATCGAGAAGGTGATGAAGATGAAGTGGGCGGTCTTGAAACCAAAATCCCGACCTATCGAGCGCATCCGCGACGATTACTGGCCCAAACCTACACTGAAGACTTTGCCTGTTCTTATGTTCTTTCACATGTCGTATGCGGTTATCTTGGTGGCCGGTTGGAATCTTCACTTGCCGACTGCGACTGAACTTCTATTGTGGCGGATCGCCTGTCTGATTCAACTCGGCACAATCATGTCCGCTTGGTTCACCATGCCATTCCAGATTGCGGACGAAACTCCAACGATACTACTGAAGTTCGAGGCATTCTGCGCAAAGTTCCAGTGGCGGCCGAAAAAGAAATCGAAGGCCTGGGAGCGCTGGGACCGATGGGTTCTTCCCATCAACGAGAAGATGGAGCGTATCAGGACGTTGAATGGAGATGGGCCGAATGAGAGGTCCTCGGTGAAATCTCTCATTCTGTACCAGATCACGTGGCTGGTGTACTTGTTCGCAAGGATGTACATCATTGTGGAGGATGTTATTTCGCTGAGAGCCATGCCGCCGGATGCGTTCAAGTCGGTCACTTGGCTAGAGGTGCTTCCGCACATTTAGAGTTTTGGAGCACGCGTAGAGTCTAGAAGCCTATGATAAATGATGTCTATAGATTTAATGATATCACAAGTTTGGTATATCCTAATCCATGCAACCTTCGAAAATGAGAGTTCAGGGCTTCTGACGTAACTCCTTCTCCAAAAGTATCCTGCGATCTCTCTGCTCCACCAGGAGCTCGTCGACCACATCCTCATCTACTTCCTTGGCCAAATCTGCCAGCGGGAGTTTCTTTACAACGTTAAACCGAGTCGTCCAAGTTGCGTAATCTTGCTCAGCGACCGTTCCATTAACGGCATCGCGACAAAACTTGCCCCAGTTCTTGAGAGATCGCCTTCCCTGCCAGCTCCATCGCATCATCTGGAAACAATGCGGCATTCCTTCGTAGCCATCAAAGACTACTTTCGCACCACCAGCACTCAATCGTCTCGCAAACACTTCCGCCTCGTCTTGCATTAGTTCCCAGCCAACATTCACGAAGACAGGTGGCGCGCCTTCCCAGTCGCTAGGTTTAGCAGCCACTGGACTGACAAGAGGATGTATCACCAGTTTAGATTCGCAATACGTTTCAATACGTGGCGGGTTGGCCGGCCAGATGGCATCAGGTGGGAATTCGGGACAAGGTATGCCATGTGTGGGAGGAGACGCGAGAATATCCCATTGGGCATTCCGATACACGGAGGGGAATGATCGAGAAACGTCAAGATATGGTGATACGACGGTCAACCCGGCAACAGGAGGCAGTGGCTTTCCGCTTGGGTCATTCGTCGATCCAGTGATATCTACGTCCTTGCCATGAAACCGGATGTGGGTTACATTTAGCCGTCGCAGCGTCATCAGAAGTAGCGTTAAGGAGCTTCCTAAGCTTGCACCGGAAGAGTCACCAGCAATGAGTATGCGCGAAGGTGAGACTGGCTGGTGAAAGGCCCCAGGCGGGGGAGAGAGCAGAGAGAGATAGGCGACAAATGCATCTTGAAGAGCTGCTGGGAAGGCATGCTGGGGCGAAAGTCGAAAACGAACTGATAGACAACGACCTTTGCATTCCTTGGCTAGAAATGGAGTCGTCAGTCGGTGGGAAGATGGATCCATCAAACTTGTATTTGTCAGAATACGATTTAGTCAGAGGTGGATGAACACCTACCAGAAAGCGCCACCATGGAAGAAGAGTATGGTTGGTGAATCGACGCCGATCTCATCCATCATCTTTTCATAATGCTCCTTCTCAGACAGATTTGGTCGCGGTTGAAAGAAGAAGGCTCCTGAGCGATAACCCGTCCATTCGGCTTCGACAGAAGCGACTTCAGACGCGATTTCATTGCTAATTCCATTTCCCAAATGTCGAATGGCTTTCGTCACTGCTTCCTTGACTCCCAGAACACTTTCCTCTCCCTCTGAATAATCTTCCGGTTTGGGGTATTCAACTTTCGATATCCACATGGGACCCCATATTCCAAAGTCCGTATTCCACTGGCCCTGTGCCTTGAGGATCGAAGCTGGAGTCCCTAATACTGGGCGCGAAAAGATCACAATAATGTTGGTTATGAAATCTTGGGGCCATTTCCTATCAAATGAGAAAATTCGCAGCAAAGCGACGCCTACTGCCGCGACGATACGTGGTAGTTCAGGAATAACTGCCCTCAGCACACCTAGTGGGCTGATATCCATGACTACTGATGCCGAAAAAGACAACAACCCTAAGAAATGACCGCCGCAAAAGCAACAACTTGTCGAACGACGAAAAATCGCAAACAATTGTGCAAGAAATGTAGAGAAGAATTCGTGAGAGTAATCCGGGAACCGAAGGGTCGCCTATCCACAGAGTTGCATGCCCATGAGCAGGCGCTTGCAGGCCTTGGCGAGACACAGCCAGCGCAGCCTTGTGGTCTTCACATCTGACCGCGCCACCACCTTGTACTGTTGAACACGTCAGGCGTACAGCCTGGCTGCGCACATGCCTGGCCGGTCTAGAAAATGGGGTCCAAAAGGTACGACTATCTGCCTGGGGTTTGATAGCACGCACCTTTCGACATGAATGCCCTGAATCATGATGTCATGGATGTTTCAAAGCAGCTAGACCACTTCGCGAATGCATCGTAACATTAGTTGACCATTTAGGTAGATATGACTACTTCAAGCCAATGCGCAGCGAAGGGCAAACGCACACGTGGGGACGTGAATGCTGAACGTGAGGGAGGGTTTTGTTGAGTGCTAACCGAAGCCACCCACCTTACACGTGCAATCTGCTAATCCCATCGGGTGCTATACAACTTCCAGAACGGGATATATGAAATACTATTTTCACATGCTACATCAAAGTGTGGACAACAAAATAGGCAGCGAGGTATCAACCAGACATCGTATTCATTCAAGGGGTATATATGTGTACTTCTGTACAAGCTGATCTCGCTACTAACATATAAGAGGCCGTTGACATAATCCTATCGCAGGATCCCCTAAACGTCCTTCACAAATCCCACCTCAATGACACGGTCGCGGTCAAGATCCAAACTAGCGATCTTCGTCCTGCTGTTATCGCGAATGAACAAGAACGCATTGACCAGCGCCTTGCGTACAAAATTCGAACTCGCCCTGACCTTCATCTGTTCCTTACCCATGATATACAATATCTCATGGTTGAAAGCGCGTTCAAGCGCGGTAAGTCTCGCAGTCGTGCTCGTAGCGCTCATGGTCGGCGTAGGCGCCTGTCGCGCGCTTGGTTCTGACGGATGCACTGAGCTGTCCTTTTCTACTATAGACAACTTCGCGTTGAGCTTGTTGATATCGGTGGCCGCACCCACATCGGTGCCAGTGCTGGTAGGTGCGGATTGGCGCTCGCCCTCGCGATCGAGCGCGCGGCTGATGATGTGATTGCGGACTTTGTCATAGATGAGAGAAGCGAGATCGGGCGTGATGACTTCGTCCATGTAGCCGTGGCGGACGACGAGTCGGTAGCAGTTGGGAATTGCGAGGCGCGAGACGGAATAGCGGTTTTCGTAGGCTACTGACGGCACTTCCAAGGGACGGAGGTGGAAGAAGACGATGACTTCGGGGGCACTGACGAGCTTGCGCACGAACTGGCTGAAGACGATGGGAGTGGTCTCGCCGGCTTTGTCGAAGAAGATTCCGAAGCCTTCGATGGAACTTAGGTTCTTACCGCCGTATTGTTCGGTCAGTTGGAGATTATTGTCGTCGAGAGTCTTGACGAAATGTGTCGTAGGGAAGCGATCTTCTGCCTCGGCGAACCACTGCTGTTCCTTGCCAAATCTCCAGAGGATGAAGATGCTGGCAAGTAATGTGGCTAGTAGGATCGTGAACCATGCACCATCTGGCACCTTGGTGAGTGAGGACGATAGGAACGCGCCGTCCATACAGGATACAGCCAGCCAAGGCAAGAAGACAAAGTACGGCTTGATTTGCCAGACGAGAATGGCAACAAGAGTGACCATGCAGGTATCAAAGAATGTGACAAACATGACACAAACACCATACGCATTTCCGAGAGAGGTAGTGTTGTTGTAGACTGCTGCAACGACGACGGTACCAACCATGAGCAGCCAGTTGACCGCGGGTACATAGAGCTGGCCATGATGGGTGTTGGAAGTGTGCACTACTCGAATCTGAGGGAAGTATGAAAGCTTCATGATTTGCGCCAACAGCTACTTGGGTCAGCCAGCACCTTTGAAGGCAAAAGATAGTACATACTTGGAACGTTGCAGTAATCATGGCTTGCGACGCAACAATTGCTGCAGCGATAGCGATGATCAACGAAGGAATGAGCCATCCCTTTGGTGCGCAGTTATAGAATGGGTTTGAGTATGCATCGGGATGCTCGCTGATGTACGCAGCCTGGCCTGGGAGTCGAAATGTTAAGTCAGTACATAGACTCAAGAGATGTGCGCAACTCATTACTGACCTGAGTACGCAAGAAGGAGACATGGGTAAGCATAACCAAGCCAACTGATCTGGATAGCTTGACGACTGAAGGCACCAATATCGGCGAACAAGGCCTCAACACCAGTAAACGCGAGCAAGATGCCTCCAAGACTGCGCCATCCTTCATACTTGTTGCGTACAAGATAGTCGAATGCATAGTATGGGTTGAAGGCCTTCAGAATGGAGTGATCGTAGCTGATTATATTAGTTGTGCGTTCCACCAAGCTGCCATGTCTTCTTACCGTGCGAGATTGTAGATTCCAAAACCAGCGTTCAATGCAAGCCAAATCATGATGACCGGGGAGAAGACAACTGTGATCTTGGAGATTCCAAGTGGTTGTAGTACGAAAAGAAGGACGAGGATAGCGCACGTTACGCCAACAATCGTTGACTTCGAAATGTCTGACTTCACAACGCTGAGACCTTGAACAGCACCCAGTACTGATTGCGCGGGTGTCAAAACACCATCGGCCATCACCATGGACACTGCCAAAACACCGATGGTCTTGAGAAGACCTCTAAAGAACTTGGTTTTCTCGATTGTAGAACGTACGGTCTTCGTGGATCGGCTCAGATCATTTGTTAATTGGCGTTCCATTCCTGAGCTCCTATTAGTGAGGTAATTACAGTGCGGCACGCGTAGTCTTACGAATCATAGTGGCCTCTCGGGGATCGCTATTGGCGATCTTGGCCTGAACTTTGTTAGTGTTGCGTATGAGATAGTGAGCAGGCTGGACTTGCATAACGCGATAGCAAAGAGTACGTCGAAAAGGTACCACCTTCGCCATTGTTGTCGGCATGAAGGATGATGAGCACATATTTCACAGTCACCATCAACGTGATCGCCCAGAGGATGAGCGATAAAGCTCCCAGCAAGTTCTGCCGATCGGGCGCCTCTGTGAAAGTCGACGAGAAGACGTAGAGAGGAGAGGTACCAATGTCACCGTAGATGACTCCAGTAGCCTGGTATGCAAGGAGGAACAACTGAACAATATTGAATGTCTGCGAGGTGTTAGGTAACAGATATCCGCATGGGGGAGTGCAGTGAGGCATTTTCGTACCTGTCTGCGTTTATAATCCCCCTCGTTCCTCAAGCCAGCATCTTCGTCTTCTGCATTTTCGATCTCTCCAGCCTTGAAGGCTTCGAAAGAACTTCTCGCTTTAAGTGATCTGGTTCTGCTTCGAAGCGGTACTACCCCACCGATGCCGTGAGTATCAACCGAACGCCTTGGTCGCTGTGTGTCCGCGAATTGTATTGTTGGATCCATTGCTATCGAAAGGAGAAATGCACAAGATAATCCAGCAACACCAACCCCTCGGGGCTTCTTTATTTTATAACATCGGCGTTATCTTTGACTTGTACGACAGCGTTATCTGATATTCCGGCCCAGGACGAATTCCAGTACGAGAAATCAAGTAGTAACAAGCCTGACAAGCACACGCCGAAGCTTGGTTGGCTGGCTGGGCATGATAGCTTCTTCGTGGCGCTGGTTGGACATTTGCGACTGCTGGATTTGGGTGAGGGATTTTTGGATTTCCAACTGTCGCTGGAGGGGGTGGCTAAGCCGCCTGTGACAGAATATCGCGCAGTTGACGCCGTTAGCTTGGAAAACCCGACGATCACATGGATGAATATTCGTATAAAAGAGAAAAAGAAAGGAGAGGAAGGAAGAGATAAGAGAACAAAACACATAACTCAGCGCAGAGATCAAAAAGCAGGATTGACTACGAGAGCAAACCCAAGGCGAGAATAACCTACTATTTCGACTCCCATTAAAGAGGTGGCATACAAAGGCCCGGAAAGACATCATACTAAACGCCAAAACACACAAGCGAGAGCCAAACATGCTTATTTCCCAGACAGCGGGAACTAGTCGATCGCGGAGAACATTGCACCAATCGTAAAGCATCTCACCTGCGTTCGGGGATTAGAGTTGCAAGGTCCACGCTCTGATCGCCCTAGGATTACTTGGATATGAGACGCTGGATAAATGATGGAATAATACACTACTTATCACTGGCGTGCGAAAGTCTAATTTGAGGAACATGAACACTTATGAGGGGAGTGCCCATCATCGGGGCTGTAGTATGCTTTGCAGTGGACAGTCAGTAACGACCCGTCGTCAAATTGGGAGGCTGCTAGTTTCTATTCTCCTTGTGTAAAAAAAGCAAGGTTACTCTCATATCGATTCTAGGCAGATGTGTTTGATGAACACCTTTGAATCTTCACGATAGGCTGGGGTTGTGCACTTTTCAGTTTCTACGACGGTCCAAGGAAGAGAGAAACGGCCGGAAACCTTGACGACTAGTATTAGCAGGAGTTGCCTAACAGACACGTTCTTTACCTTAAAGAGCAGCCTTCCCGAAACAAGCTACAGAGAACCGAAACCAGCGGAAATACGCTCGGCGTAGGTACTTGTTACACTGACATTTTCACGGGATGGTCCTCTCATACGGCAACTTGGTTCAAGACGAACAACTTGGTTTAGCTTGTTATTGATACAATGAATCCTCGCTTTGAGATTCGGGTATGTCGCTAAGGGGAATGCGCATGGCTGGTCAAGTCGCTAATAGTACATACAAAAAAAGGAATGAAAAGGAATACCTAGAATTCTGTCCAACGCTTTCCAAACAAAGTGGCCCAATGCGGCCTCGAACCATGCTAATCCATTAGATCCTTCATAATGCATATCCCCAAACGCCTCCCAATGGCTAGCCAAAAAATGAACTCAACTGACGGAGCAAGCAACCTTTCGATCAAGGCACTCTATGGTCCACTTCAACAGTCGTAACGCCGCCCTTCATACCCTTCCTTTCCTTCCTGGCTAGGCGATCCGAATGCACAGAATCAACGAGATCCGAGTTATCCGAGTTGGGGGTATGTTGGCGCTCGGGGAGGGATAGGACGAAACTGGGCTTGCTCATGTTGACGCGGCTGGCCAGCAATCCGAATTGGTGGAGCATCCGCTCGGCAGGCGCTTTGAGTGGAGCCAAGCAGGCTGCGATGATACCCAAGAGCACCTCGAGCATGCACCACATGGACATCATGACTGTAGATGATAGGAGATCCCCGGCGAATGTCTTGTCGGAGATGCCCATCCTATATGCGGCGATGGCAGCGGCGACCAGACCCATGGCCATCAGGCAGCAAATGAGGATCTTCTCGCGGATCGAACGGTGTAGGGTTCGGATCAAATGGATGGGTAGTAGAGCAAGAATAACATCGATCGCAACCAGAATACCTGCTTCAGTCAGTATTAATTGCAGATAATAGGCACACGAAACATACTATTGGCTGTCCAGCCAAAGATGAGCACATATTTCCGAGGCCAGCATCGGATGTCGTAGACAGGCTCCCAATTCGCGCGCAGAGGCATGCAGTTGAAGAACTGGAATATCATGTGGCCGATGTAGGTTAGGATCTGTATGCCGATGATTGTCCACAGGGTCCATTTCCATGCTCGGTCAGGGCTAAGTCGCAGCAGGGACGAAGCAATCGAAAGACGAACGAGAGCGATTGCGAGGATCCATAAGACCTGGGTGACGAAATTTAATTTGAAGACGAGGACGATATTCTTCGGTGTGACATATGCAGTGTGATGGCCCCATCCGTGAGATCCAGAGGCTGCGGAAATACCAAAGTTTACTGTACACAAAAACTATCCATGCCGTCAGTATTTCGAAATGGAATTTGTGTGACTGTCTTACAGTTCCTATCAAAATCAAATAATCATCTATGCGTAGGAGGAATTTTGGGCGGATCCGGGAGTAGAGCCGCGCGCCGCAGAGGCCAATTGCAAGGAGCGTGAAGACACCGGTCACGCCCAAGAACGTTGGCGCGAAGTTCGTGTCAGGAGGAGGGGGTCCATCTAGGATACCCATCATGCGTTGCCTGTCTGTGAGGCCGAAAAGCAAATGCTAGAGTGTGCGTGCCAATATCGTCGAAGACGTAGGCAAACGTGAGTTATCCCCACATTGACGGTCGGTGCGAGTGACAACGACAGTAGATCCCAGCTTCTGGGATGAACTGCTATGTATACTTTCCATCGACTGTCGTTGCGCACTCTCCTGGGAGTGTTTCTATCGAAGGCGTTCACCCAGTCAGAGTAGCCGAACGCATTTGCGACAATAGGACCGCAGCTCCTTCGAGACGAGAATCAAAGATTTCATTGGTCGGTTTCAGCTGTCAGGATGGGAGCTAGACTTCAAAAGTGAATAAACTTTCGGTTCTGTCCTGTTACGGGAGCGGAAATTGTTCCCCAGCGGAAGCTATCAACCGGTCCGTCCGCCCTCGAACTACACGAACAATAAACTTTCTCAGCTTCACCACAAAGTAATGGCGACACCCAATGTTTAGGACAGAACGAGGATTGCCAAGGTGTGACAGGCTTGAAGGCTGCAGTGAGTTTGCAAAGAATGGGGAGGAGGATGGGAAAGATGTCGAACAAATGGTTAAACTTTTACCGGAACCTGGTCCCCCTTCCGCGTCCGCCTCGTGTATGACTCGTTTAGGTCATTCCAAGCAATTTCATTGCGGCGAAGAGATCAATGCAGACCCCGAATAGGCATAGATAGCCCCTGAGATGATATAGCCGACATCCCCGTTTGCTTGATTGAGGGGCACGAGCAGCATCATGGCTGAGCGGTTCAAAACTTGTACGAAATCCGGTAACACATCGTACCATACTCAGGAACTGCAATTGCGCAAGCATGGGAACATGTGGAGATGTGAAAGTCGTCATACGCTGTCAATTCTTTGGCGTATCCGCACCCTGTGTCTCGACTCTGGAACTGCTAATAATAGTGAACTTCATTGGCGCATACTTGCAAAGCGAGATGAAATCTGTAATCAGGAAGAATCAGCCGCACATGAGGAGTGTTGACCCTGGGCGGTACATGAGTTTTCAATATTATAAGTATCGCAAGAAAGGAAGCAAAGAGCTGCACATCGTACCACCAGCTGCGATCAATCCTGAACATTCACCAAGACCCCTACACAATAAATAAGCCGACATCAGCTGCAGAGATCATCCCTTTCGACAGATACTTTGTCTACATGAAGATTCTCCAGCAGTGTCAGTTAAGTAACGATATCAACATCAAGAATGGAATCAACGGAATCAACACAATGCACATTCGATAACTGTGGGCAGAGATCAGGAAATGAAGTTTAGAAGAGTGTCTGATTGCTTTATCATTATTGTATGTACAGGTGCATCAGTTCATTTGTGTCGTCCACTTTGTCTCCATCACGGAGAGTATCCCCGTTTGCTCCCTACCATCAGGGCCAGTCCAAGAAATAATCAATACCATCAGCCAACGCGTTTCCACCCAAAGCTGCGTGGTAACTGAATGGATAAGTATGCAATTCAGTGTGTCTCAGATTCGGGCTCTTCTTGATTTCGTTGAACAGCTTATTGCTCAGGTCTGCCGTCTTCAATGAAGAAAGGAAGGCCTTCCTTGTCTCAAATGCTGCCTGTGTCTCTGTTCTCCTCTTCTTTGGCGCCTGTTCCAGGGCACCATAGCTGAGTTGGAATGCTGGCTTCGTTTTCTTTGGCTTGACGGCCTTGTACAGAGGGCTGTCTTTCGAGAAGATGTATTCTTTGTTCCAGATCAGATATGGCGAGGCGCTGAGGTAGACGTCGAAAAGATCAGGGTTCGTGAGAAGTGCATATAGAACAAAGAGGCCGCCAAATGAATGTCCATAGATGCCGTCGCGGTGGAAGTCAACATTAGGGAAGTAACCGTGGATCCAAGGCCGGAGAACATTATCGAGGAAGGTAATAAAAGCATCCGCGCCTGATGGCACACCTGGGGCATCCTGCTGTGGTGGGCAAGTAGCGCAAACGGGCATTTGATAGTCGTAGTACCGGCCATCCGAGTAAGGGGAGTCCGGCTGGAGCTTGGGATATCCGATGCTCACAACGATTGTGTCCGGTTGACCGAACTCCACGGGCCGACGCTTGCGGAAGGCTTCGGTGGCTGTATGGGCCAGCGCGTTTCCATCGAGAACGTAGCTGTGGAAATGTCAATAAAGTTTCGCGTAGGATTTGCCCCTGACAAGCACGTGTCAAGGCCGCAGAGATGATTATGGCGCAACGTGAGGGTGGCTTACAGAGTTTCAACGGAACTGTCAACATCTCTTGATGTCCAGTTCAGTGGCCACGAGACTTGAACCTGGTACTCCCATGTGCCGTTGGAGACATTCCAGTACGCGATGTTAGGGAGAACAGTAGCAGGGAAAGCCTCCACTAAGGGATTGAACGACCACGCGCCGACGGATGATAGGAGCGACATGATGAAAGGAATCTCACTTGCGTATTTTCAAACGCTGATCCAAGATGATGGGTCTCGTCGAAACCTTATGAGCCTTGAAGATACCGGCGCGCTGGCTCACTATTTCAACTGACCACGATCTTCCCAGCACGACGCCTCCTAAAAGCGGTGAAGAGGGCCAGAACAGAATGAACCGTTCTTTGGGGCGGGGTGATTGTTCTGTCAACTGTGATCCAAGGCGGTAATGCATGCCGCCGAACGCTTGCGCACGGGGTAAACGACTCGGAACAGTTAAGATCGAAGCTTCGATCGCTCTGCTTGTCCAATTGAAGGTTCTCGCCTCGGCACTTAACGTACATTCTAACAGACTTCGAGTTAGTTCCCGCCCATGCAATGCCGAACATGAGGTTGCCAATGCTTGAGAACCATCGTGGCGGTCCTGTTTTGGGGGATTATCAAATCAGCTTGTAGCGATAGCGAGGGTATGATGCGTGAGCTGAGTCAAGAATACAAAAAAACACGCAAATGTGCGCCGCATTCTGGGTTCGAGAATAGGGCAAAAGGTAGTCCTCGCTTGCACCTGGGGCGGAGTACTGGCTGTGAACGATGTTTGTCGACATGCTTGCAAGCTATCGAAAATTTACCAACAGAGCGGGAAAGCGGGGCAGATCATGCAAATGTCCAGTAATTGCAAGACATCGCGATGTCCTGGTCATCGATTGCGCGAATGAGGTATCAGCAACATCGGAGGGAATAGGCCGAATAAGCAAGGTACCGAGTCATGCATAGCGTGATGAGGGGTTTCGCCCCTCGACTGCATGGGAAGCAATAATGTATGATAATCAAAACCAGGAAACTGAAGATGACAGGCGCTTGACGCGCCGTCGCTTAAGATTCGCCCAGTCGATTTGTTTTGACATATTGTATTGATGCATCGTGAAGAGTTGCTCACCAAGATGTGGGTATGTCAACCTGCGTGGCACAGCCATGGTGACGAAGACTCTAACTACTTAACCGAGCTTTCATCACGGCGTCCTACTAAGCAGCACGGTCCAGATTCACAGTTGTTGACATGACTTTGCTTCTTGGCTGTGTAGGTTCTCTCCCTTCCAGAACGGATCTCTTTACTCGATAGACTACTACTTCAAGCAATATGTCCGACCGCTACGCTTTGAGTCTTCCAGAAGGGTTTCCAGGAAACCTCGATCGGGACAGGAAGCACGAAATGCCCCAATGGCAAGATGTATCCCGCCACAAACATCATGCCAAACAAGAAACCGAAGCTCAGTCCCAAGAGACAGCACGATACTATCACCAACATTGGCAACTAGAGCGAGATTGATTATATTTACTCTGTCAAGGTACAAATGTCCAGAACAAGCTCGCTACACATGCCTGGGACTATGTTCTAGTGGCGCATGCAGTTGGGAAAGTCTCGTAGGCGCTGAGAAGCCGAGAACTCAGCTTGTTACGACTGTAGATGTATGTATCCATTGATTTATTCCCCATTAAGCTTGAGTACATATGGCTCTGCATTCTTTGATAGCGTTGCTCTTGAGGCCGGACATCGGGGCTTCTCATGTGCACGATTCTGCCATGGGCTGGATACGTCAACCCATGCTCAACAAGCACGCAAGATGGAAGTCTAGAATATGTCTGACTCGATTGCACCTCAAGGCATTTCCTGTGCACCTCGTTTAGATATGAGTACCTACGTGGGCAACGTGATGAACAAGTCCTCTGTACTCCGTACAGAGAACACCATATTTAACACGATACTGGAAGCAAGTCTATCAATCTCCAGACTCGACACAAGGTCAAGTATCGCATAGATTATAATCAATTTAGTCGCGCGGGTCGGTCGCGGAGATTGACGCTGACGAACGAGTCGCGAGGATCTGAGCGCGCGCCGAATTTGCCGGTATCCCTGGAACGGAAGATGCCTTTCTCAGTCTTGTTCTGTGCGTTTGCTAGAAAGCCCATACCTATCTCCTAGACTGGGTAGACAGCTTTCCATTATTTACCAGAGCGCAGATTAAAAGCTTGGATGGTTACTATGTTTTTAGACAACAATAGAAACGTTCCACTCTGAGCACAGCATCGCACCACGACTTCTAGGGCATGGCAAAGCCTGAGTTCACTCCACCTGCAATTACAGCTTCGACCGGCTTGCACCATTGGGTCGACAAATGTCTTTTCACGGCAACTTTATCATGAACACCACTTCTCAGGCTATTCGAATCTTTCTAGAAATGAATGATTCAAGTACCTAGCTACGGCTACACTCTTAACCAGGAAATACATGTGTTCAATGAGCCCTCGATCATGCAACATTCCCAAGACTCGGTTCCCAGTACCCTATGACTCGCACCAAACCGTGTACAATACTTGCCCTTGTCGCGCCACGATAAACTTCTCGCATCCTTTGAATTGGAAGGCTGCCTACGTTCAGCGACACTGGTTCGGCTGATGAATGCTACATCCGCCCACGGTAGTTGGCGGGCTGAAGATGCTGTTGATGGCCTGGAGGGCATAGGTAAACGAAGTGCCACAAGCTCCACTCATGTGTAAACATAGTCTACTGGCGCGAACCATCGTTGTCTATTCGGGCCGTATGGCATACTTGTAAGAATATCTGCATGATCTTCGCCACGGGCTCATGCATGGCTTCCGCGTGTCGCTTCTATCTACCACGTTGCACTACGCCAAAACCTTCTCACTTACAACTGCTTGTGGAGGTTAAATACCAATTCAGTTAACCTATGGCCAACCGAACGACTTCTGAACTGCTTCCTAGCTAGGCTTTCCCGGACCGATCAATTTACTAATTACCCCAACTGTTTGGTAGCGATCGAGCAGTGTGGAACACCGAGCTTTGTCGCTTTCAGCTGGCAGCTGCAGAGCGACCTTCTAGAACTTGCTGCTCGATACTCTTGGTTCGATCGTTGCAAGCAGATGCGAAATAATTCCACTAAGTTTTCGGATTCATTTCAACATTGACTTTCGTATTTAAATCTCCAAAGAAGTATGTATGCCTTGAAAACTTGACCATCGGCTTAGGCAGTCTATTTTCTCGGTCGAGTCATGTATACTCAATTGGTATATTAAAGGGGAGAGGCTTGTGTGTGTACAACTTATACAGCCAAATCGGCTTCCGCTCCTTCGGCTTTCCCAACAATTACATCCCTTTCCTTCGTGGTATAAATCCCTTTCCCAACGAATTCATCCGCAAGGCTTGTCACAGCCTTCACAAATTCCGCATGTGAAGCAAATGGCGCCTGGTCCCAAAGCAAGTCCAGGAACGTCGGCCCATCACTACCAGGCGACGAAACGCCCTCAACTGGCACATCATATTTCGGAAGCCCATCGTTACGTTTCCGATTAGGAACCGAGGTGTTGATAGAACCAAACACCACATCCGGTTCAACGCGGTGGAAGTAGCTCGAGACGGCCTGGTCATCGCTAATGTGGTAAGGGCGTGCGGTCAATTTGCGCGAGGCCGTGGTGAAAATAGGGTCGTCATTGGCTGTTTTGCTTTCAGAAACAATGGCAGCACGTGAATAGTCGCCATCGAGCTTCAAGTATTGGTAGAGCGACAGTTTCCAAAAGCTACCATTGCCCTCGGGCTTCCCCAAGAGTTGGAGCAGGATTGGTCCCCACATGATAGCTTGAGTATCTGGACGATCTAGCGCGCGCTCGAGCCTGACGCTGAATGGCATATCTACTTGAATTACATCGCCTGTTTTCCACTCTCGGCTCAGGGTAAAGTATGTTCCAGGTTTAGCTGGTAATCCAGATGGGCTCTCCCCATTGACGGTGACATTGAAGCCATTGCGTGCCCAGGCGGGCACACGTAATTTAATGTCCAAATGGCCTTCTCCGGCAACTGTGAACTTGACCGAGTCTTCGCGTGGGAAACCCGTCTCTTGTTTGATGGTGAAGCCCTTGTCCTTCCAGGTCAGGGTGGATGGAACGTACAGGTTTACCCAAAGTGTAGAACTGTCAGCTGAGTGGAAGTACACAGTCTCTTGGTACTTGGTATGGCTCTCCAACCCTGTGCCTCCACAGCAAGTTCCAGTGTTTCCAAATTCACGGACCGATCCCGGGGAAAGGGGTTGAAAATATGTCAGCTGCGGATCGCTGTTGTCGGACGTGTCCGCGCGGGAACCAGGGATCATGTTGAACAAACCACGTTCGTAGTTGTCCATGTATGCCGCATCTTGATTGTGTATGAACAGATTTCGGCTCAACTTGAGCATGTTATATGTTGTACACGTTTCCGCGCCTTCATGCGCAATTGCGTTGGCGATATTACCCCGGTTTTGGAAGAGTTCTGGATTGCTATCAGCACCTGGAAAGGTGCCCCCTGTTCCGCCGCTGGCGAACTCGCGATGCGGTACTATCCAGCCATGAAAGTTCTTTGCAGCGTCCAGGTAGTCTTGCTCGCCACTCTGTTCGTAGATTCTCATGTACCCGAGGAATTGAGGAACGTGGGTATTAGCGTGTAGGCGTACCGCTCGTCGCCTGCCTGGCTTGTTCTCTGGCTTTACCACCAGAATGTCCTCATCTGCCACTGCAGCACCAAACAACGATTCTCGATTGTCAAAGGCCTTGGCTGTAACCAAGTGGCGTGCATCTCCCGTCAACTCGTGTATTTCTGCAAACACCTCATTGGCGCCGCCAAATTCGCCGCCGATGTAGAGATCCCACATATAATTCAGATCATCCCTTGTCAGGTTGCCCTTGTAGTTTGGGTGGTTCTTGTCTCCTACTGTTAACGCCAGATGCGCCCAGTCAGCCATCTTTACCACAACCTCGAGTGCCTGGGTGTTGTTGGTATTGTAATAGGCATCTAGCAAGCCCCGTATAATCTTGTGCTGCGTATACCAAGGTGCCCAAGTATTGGCTTTCGGATCACTTCCATAGACAGCAAATCGCGGTGGACCAAGTCGTAATACAGTATCTTCCGGGAGTGCACCGAGGTAGCCCGAATGTGTCGCGGTCCAGTTATCCGCGCCCGAGCCTGGCTCTTTGCGAGCAGAAATTGCATCCTGGCAAGCGGCCAGTTCTGCCACCATCCAATCGAGCTTGGCCTTGAAGATGTTCTCTCCTAATTCGGCGTATGCTTGGGATAGAGCAGTCATGAAATGGCCTGTCCAATGCCCGCTTAGAAGGCCGCCTTCTTCCCAGCCTCCAGGCACTTCAATCCCCGCTGGATTAGGCCGACCGGCTTGTTGATTGAATAGTATCAGAAATCTCCGCTCATCGTAGCCACGCAAGAACGACTTGATACGATCACGCTTCTCTTGAAATAAGCCATCCCCTAGCCGGACCTGGTCAAGGCGGAAGGGCTGTATTGAAGCTGTTGATTCTGCCAACATATCTGCTCGAATGTTATGAACATGTGCTGTTGGTATAGCGCCAGCTATTGAGACTGCTGTCCATAGACAAGCGATGGCCGCGCGTAGCGAAGGCATGACTATAGTCTGTTTAGAGGATATCGGTCATCACGTGATGACGTGATTAGAATCAATGATATTTACCTGCTATCGCTCCTTACGATAATCTCCTTGAAGTCGCTCAAATCTTCGATTGCCCAATAAGTAGACCTTTGGCCATTGCTAAGGTTATAACATTCTCAAACCTATATCTTGGGAACATAATGGTTGACGATCCTGACGTACAAGCAATTGCCGTACCTGCGCCAGTCCAACATCGGCATTCGAAATGCACTGTAACGGTAGGCTTGCATCGCTTTTTGTGTCCTCCCCTTGAAATTCCCGGACTGACTGGTGGCATTCATTTGGCCGTTGGAGCAGTGATTGACAATGAGGGGTTACCCCACATATTCTGTTCATTAACCGCCCTCGTCTAATCCGTATCCAGATAAGTAGCATGATATGTTACGAGTGGCGACTATCAATTGCTTTAGATAGAAGGAGAATAAGTCGTTTCAACAAATTCGAATCAAAAGCGGGAAATTCTACGACTTTTAGTTTATTTGGGGATTTCTCGACTGGGTCACACAACTAAGAACATGGCCACCCGTACATGATCAGTCTCTTTCCAGCGCAAGAGCAGCAACAGTTGGAGTTTTATAATGGAAGGTGGTATCTAAAGAGCGGAGCATCAGATTTCGTGTTTACTTAAACTTAACCTCGGGTTTTCTTTCGACATCGGTCAACATTGACCCGACAGTTTATTGACATTGACTTTCATCTGATTAAGAACGTAAGTTGTATGCATATACGTATATAGAACTAGTTCTGTCATGCGAAAAAAATAAAGGCTTGATGCCTGTATACTGTATGTAACATTGAGTAATAGAAACCTGGATTTGGAGGTTAGGTTCAAGTCTCACGTACCTGAATCGCTTGTCCTTGCTCGCCAGCTGTTGATGCTTATTTATACTTACGACTATTGTATTTCAATGTTTTAAACTACGCTATATGAATTATATTCAAGCTATTTTAACTTATCTTATTCAGGAGTTTGGTAGATAATTATAATCAAATAAGGTTAATATATAGCCAATATGACAACAATAACTAAACAATCTCGGTTTGGTCTTGGTGTTGGGTTCGCACGTCGGGTTTGCACCATTTCATCCTGTGATGACTATCGCGCTCTGGAAGTTATTCAGGGCCCGCTCACCTCATGATTGAGGCAATTCGTGTTGTTTCGTCGGTTGACTCTTTTGATGGTCGAGGTGTAGGTCTGGGGAACAAGAACTTGATCGAAACACCGTCAAAGAAATAGCAAGCTGCGATGAAGGATCAGTCATCTGAAGCTAACGCAGAGCGGGCTAGCTGCGCATCAAGGAAGATAGATACCAGTGCAGTATCTTTGATCTCTAAACATATCGCTCAGCGTGAATGAAATGTGAATGTTTACTCACGAGTTGTGGTCACAGCCAGTATTCAGATAGGATTTGACCTTTCGCAGATTCGGAGATGAAGTCCGCTCCGAAGGCGGAAGCTTGGCGCTCCGAAAGCGCCAGCTTGGCATTTTACACCTCATTGTTGATTTCGTCTCTTGAAAAGTACAACCTCTCCTGTACTGAAGCACAACCTCTCCTATGCTGAAGCACAACTTCTCCTACGCTGGATTCTCTCTGTGAAGGCCGTCATTCTAAGCCCTAGATATGTTCTCCAGGCCTTCAGGTTGTGACTTTGTGACACAGGAACAGCAATTGTTCGGTGCGCGCTCTACTCCGTACACTGACTAGCAATGCACAAGCCCTGCAACCCAAGACCGTACCGTCTTTGCAGAAAAATCGAGCATCGGACTGAATGCCGACAAAGGCCCACACTCTGCAGCTTGAGCCTGGGGATCTCATGGTGCTTATTCCCACAGATGAGATACATATTATCACCTTCTCGCCGTGTTCTCGGCGTGACAAGCAATTCATCATGCACCAATTCCGGAAGCTCGGTGCTACTCAGAGGAAGACCTGGACAGATAGTAACCTGATCGGCAAAGAGATCCACTCAAGTTAGCCTACGGCGAATACAATTGGTGATAAGCACACGATAATGAAGATAACAAATCAATCATAACTGATATAGCTCTTCACCAGGGCGAGGATATAAATGCGCTGAGAGTAGGAAAACCTCGGCTCTCGGAACAGCCTCACCACTCAATGGCCAAGAACCGAACTTCAGCTTCATTAATCTGTATCCAGTCATGAAGTCTCCAGGCGTAGCGCTGCCTCTTATAGCCACTTTGGCTCTCTTTGCCGAAGCGAAACCACTACATCAGCCTTCAATCACCTTCAATTCCTTTGAAGAACTTCGTCCTGGAAGTGCTCAAAACATTCATGTGGAGTACTTTGGTGATGTTGACGGCGAGCTCACAATCACCTATGGCTCGTGTGATCATACTGCTCCATCAATTGCTTTGGCAAAGCAATTTGTCGGTGTCACCCATGTCGGCAGTCATCCGCTGGCCACTAGACATGAATCACACGAAAAGAGACGGCCAAAAAGATTTGTCTGGCTAACCCCGGCAGAGATGTCAGGCGGCTGTCTACATGCCTTCCTAGACGGTGAGCTTATTGGCAGGTCTGAAAAGCTTAATGTGTCGAAGCGTTTGACCCGCCGACATGAAAAGAAGTCATTTGTGGATGTGGCGGGGACTGACAGTCTTTGGTTTGATGGCGTGGCATACCTGCAGCAGAAGCAGCCCGATGAAGCATTTGTTGCATCGGCGAAGTCAAAGTCATTTGGTATATTGGGCGGTGGCATTTCCGGTTTGATGACTTCTGTGAGTATAGGAGTTCCCGTTGGAAAATGCAAAACGACGCTGATGATTGATTTTACAGTTGCTCCTAGATTCTGTCGGCATTCACAACTGGAAGATCATCGAATCAAGCGAACGCGTCGGTGGCCGCATTCGCACTGTATATTTGAACGGCACATCTCCGGAAGAAGGTCAATACCATGAGCTCGGACCGATGCGTTACCCATATGAGATCACTGACTCGGAGACAAATGAGACATTCCCCTTCAATGATCAGCGTATCCTTTTTCAACTTGCCGACGTTCTCAATGAGCTCAATGCTGGAGATGAAGAACACCAGGTCGAGTTTTGGGACTGGATTCAGTCATCTCCTAACACTCCAGTCGACACGCCATTTCGCCGTCCGGATGGAACAATTCCTGGCAAGACTGAAGTGGCTAAGGACCCTGCCTACTATAACCCGACCGTTTACTCAAATGAGACTGCAGCCGAGGAAGCTATCAAAGCTCTTGAAGACTTCAAAGGTCTTGACGCGGAAAGAATAAAGCTCTATGCTACCAACATCTTCAAAGCATACAAACAAGCAAAAGACGACGGCATGTTTGATTACTCAGAAGTTGCATATCTCCGCAATGTGCTGAAGTTCGATCTCAATACCACAGACGAGGTCACACCGTCTCAGAATTATTGGCCAATGTGGGAATATGAGACCGTCTACTTTCTTGCTACCAAATGGAAGACCATCAAAGGCGGTCTTGATAGAATGCCTCAAGCTTTCAAGCCTCTCATTGGTGACCGCATCCTATATGGCGCGAAAGTCAACGGCTTGGAATACAACGAAGAGAACAACACTGTCTCTGTTACCTGGAAACCTACTGGAGCTGAGCCCTTCAACACACCTGATAGCGTTGAGACATTTGACTATGTACTCAACAGTGTACCTCTCAATTTACTCAAATTTTGGAAGTTGCCAAAGTACTCGAGCTTACTGAAGCGCGCGATCGGTCGAACATTATACGCCAATGCGGCCAAAACAGCGATCCAGTTCAAGAAGCGCTTCTGGGAACACCTTGAACGACCCATTTTGGGTGGCTGCACCCGACTCACTAATCCTCAGCTTGGCCAAGTGTGCTATCCAGGATGGCACCTTAATGCGACCGGCCCGGGAGTGATGCTCGCATCCTATCTTTCCGACTACGAAGCCACGGTTGCATGCGCTATGCCAGAAGCAGAGCACATTGCGTATATCAAGCGTGCACTGATTGAGATGCATGGCAAAGAAGTTATTGAAGAGAATTGGACTGGCAACTACGCACGTCACTGCTGGGAGCAGGATGAGCATCATGCCGGCGCCTTCACGATGCAGATCTTTGCACAGCAAGACTTGTACCTGCCCGCGTTTTACCAAACCGAGTTCAATACTGTCTTCATTGGTGAGGCCGCGACATTCACTCACACGTGGATGTTCAGTGCCCTTGAGTCTGCGATCAGAGGCACTGTCCAGCTACTGTTGGACATGGGACTTGTTGATGAGGCTAAGCAAATTACGAACACTTGGATGGCGCGTTTCATATCAATGTAAGCTTCCAATTGGCTAGAAAGGAAGATTTCTCGATGTACTCGTAGAGGTAAAAGCCAATGTGGATTCGAGTTATGATGCGCGCCACTCTGTAAGCTAGAAGTGGTATATGCAAAAAGAAAAATGCATTAATGACTTATTTAATTGTGTGAGGACTAGCTTTGGAAGTGCACAACATATGAATTATAAATTGTGATGCGAAAATCTAGCAGTCCTTACTGTAAGTCTATGATGCGCTTTATATCATTGGTAGTCCTATTTCAATTTAATTCTCTACCCTTTCATACTGGTAAGACATTGTGCAAGAACGTCACTAAGTTTGCATTTGTGTCAACCCAGAATATTTCAGAATTTTGATTTAGTGAATTTAACTGCAATTTAATCGATTTTTCATTGCATAGATAATTATTCATTCAATGCAATCTCAAATGCATAGGCGGATAAGGGATTCTCTTGGTGAATCTCAAGCCGCAACTGTCCTCCCTGCCATTTCAGCCTCCTGCTTTGAAGATTCTTTGGACCATCACCTTCTGCAAGATGATCGTCCGTCCCTATGAATTCCAGCACTCGAACTTCTACTTCTGTGCCATCAGTGTAGCCCAAGGTTTCTCCACCTTTCAGATCAATCGCCCAATCACCCTTCGCGTTGCGCGTTCCAGCCAGAATCCGTAGCTTGTTGGAACCTTTCACCGCGAACACCTCGCCATCTGTTGTAGCGTTCGCAGCTGTCTTTAACCTTTGGCCCTTCATCTCTGATCCATAGTACTTGTAGACATGGTATTCCGCAGTTGGGAAGTATCCACCAGCTGTTATCGAGTAATCCTTGGTCCCAGCGCCAGGTTTTGAGACTAGTCCCGCAAGGAAATCGTGTAGTGCACCAGCCATCGCCCAATTTCCCCTTAATCCGATCGCGTTTTCTCTCTCTAGCTGGGAGATGAACCACACTGCGCCAGACGGTACTTGTTCAGCCCAGATAGCATATTCGTTGATATTCACAACACCACTTTCTGGTATTGAGTGCTGATCCAGAAGCTTTCTGAAACTGGCCATTCCATCAGTCAGGTTGCCATAGCCTTGCTCCATGTGCCATGACCATTCATCAGGAATACTGTTGTCTGTTTTCACAAAAGCAAGATACTCTTGCCACCATTCGTTGTCAGCCTCGGGCGCAGTGCTAAAGCAGGGACCGCTAATTCGTACTCCAGGCACTTCTCTTCTGCAAATCTGGGTCAGAAAGTTGTGACACGCAACCGGGTATATCTTACCTTAAAACATGATACGATCTGCTCCACAACTGAAGCCATTGCTCCCGCGATCGATTCCAGAAGAACTTCAGATCGGGCTCGTTCCAGATATCGAATACAAGTCCTTCCAGCATGTCGTTTGCCTTTGCATCCTTGATCCAAGTCGCGAGCAGCTCATCCCAACTTGACCAATCGCCATCATCTCCAGGATAAGGCGCATCTGGTGGCTGGCCGCCGTCCGCTCCCCAGAGTGCAGATGGCAAGCAGATGAAGTTGCCGCCATACTTGCGAGTAGTTCGATAGTTGCTCAGGGTGGATTGAAATCGGGCATCGTAGTCCGCTTTGCTGCGATACCATCCGCGTGTATCAGGGAGCTGAGATCCTCCACCTCTTCCATATCGGAACCCAACTTCTGTGTAGAATTTGTCGGGAATCTGGTCTGGAGAGTCTGGGATACCGTAAATCCAGCCGGATGCTAATTGCTGAGTTTCTCCAGTTTGCTGGTCCAGGAACACGACAGCGGAACCAGACACTGAGGGATTGGGTTTTCTATCCTCTGTAGGTAGAACCTCGAGACTCTGTAAATACTCGGCTTCGCAGCGTCAGTCTTGAATTGCTATGGAGTGCCAGTGGCGCTTTCAGTTTCCCAATTGGGGATGGTCTGGCTGGCAGGGCTGACTTACTGCCCATGTCGATTATTTTTCCGTGTGTAGGATTCCCCCGTGCCGTGTAAAGCTTTGTCTATGTGCTGATGCGGGATTCCTGATCCGATAATGGTATTTCACGACACACATGACATAGCATTGTTATAGAGAACGCATCCCTAGGAAGACCCGCTGAAAAGTCACATGGCTGCTTAGAAGGTTCCCCACGCCCCCCTCCGGAGTCGAAAATGGGGATGTGGGGATGGTTTGGCCAAGTCTGGGGTCCACTCGATGGTCCTATTGGCAGATGAAATCGCACCAGTAGGATGAAGCCGAGCCGTTCAATCAAGTCCACCAAGTAATCGGAATCGTGAAAAACAGGGCTTAGGATTGTTCATGCATAGTGACGATTGGATCATACGTTCATTCGGACCCAAGTCACCAACAAGTCATGTTAGAACTATCCCCGCCGGACATTGAATCATGACCCGTCTACTTGTCAAAATACCGGGTTTGGTCAACGTTTCCAGCTGCAAGTGCATTCCATTCCCGCGGGCCAATTTGGAAAATGGGGAAAACACTCGTATGGAAGACCAACGCATTGGTCGTGGAGTTTGCCATAGCTGACAATGGCACCACCAGCCTACGTGACATCCGAGAGCCAGGAACCGACGGCACAGCGCAAGCACCTGAATCAGCTCTTCTACCAATTCATCAACTTCGACTGCAAGGAGAAGGCAATTACAACTGGGCGAAATCATCCAAAGCTCTCGTCTCAACATACTTGTCCACAAGGCTTCGTTACTCATCTCACCGCGAGTGGAATGAAGCAGAGGCAAATTATTACGAGATCACAACCCAGGACGAAGAGGAGACATTGAAGGTCGTGTCTACCTTTACAGTCTTCGACAATGTTCCAGTCCTTCGATCCCAAACCTCTGTACAGAACACCTCTCAAAGCAAGATCGATCTCACCTCCATCCCCTCGCTTGTCATCGGAGGTTTGACGAGAACCAATGTGTGGTATCATGATTTCAAGCTATCAATACCTCACAACTCCTGGTTCCGCGAGGCACAATGGAAACACCTTTCGCTACCAGACGCAGGTGTTGATAAGTGCTTCACGGGTCCCGAGGCCACTTCTTTCATGACTTGTTCATGTTCAAATCGGGGAACTTTCTCGACTGGGTCATATCTGCCCATGGGAATGTTGCAAAATGAGACCAAGCCCGATACATGGCTATGGCAACTGGAGCACAATGGCTCGTGGAAATGGGAGGTCGGAGATTGGAAGTCGGACCTCTATGTTGCACTAAGTGGGCCAACAAGCAATGACCATCAATGGGAACAAGGTCTCGAACCTGGCGAGACATTCAATACCGTACCTGCCGCCATATGCCATGTTTTGGATGGACCCGACGCAGCGTTTCAGGCCTTGACGGCATACCGAAGGCGCATTAGAAGATTTCACCAAGATAATGTCGATCTTCCGCTGATTTTCAACGACTACATGAATTGCCTTATGGGAGATCCCACAGAAGATAAGATTCGGCAATTGATAAAACCGGCTACTCGCGCGGGTGCGGAATATTTTGTCATCGATGCTGGATGGTATTCCAACGACAATAGCTGGTGGGACGATATAGGCCTGTGGGAACCATCGACAACAAGATTTCCATCAGGACTCGACACCTTAATCAAAGAGCTCAGAGACGCTGGACTTATTCCAGGGTTATGGCTGGAGCCTGAATCAATTGGAGTAAAATCCGAGGTCGCTAACCAACTTCCACCAGATGCATTCTTCCAGCAAGGTGGAAAGAAGATCGTAGAGAGAAACCGCTACCAGCTGGACTTTCGACATGAAGCCGTTAGGAAACATCTGGATCAGGTTGTTGACAGACTTGTGACGAAGATGGGTGTCGGATACTTTAAATTTGACTATAACATCGAAATATCACAGGGCACAGACGTTCACGGTTGCAGTCCTGGTGTCGGCCAACTTGAACACAATCGAGCATATCTCGCTTGGGTCACCAGCCTGCTCGACAAATATCCAGGCCTTGTCATCGAGAATTGCTCCAGCGGTGCGCAAAGAATGGATTATGCTATGTTGGCAGTCCATCCCCTGCAATCTACTAGCGACCAAGAAGATCCAGTCATGTATGCTTCCATTGCTGCGGCAGTCTTCACTGCTGTTACACCAGAGCAAAGCGCGACTTGGGCTTATCCACAGAAAGAATGGTCTGACGAGATCAACGCGCTCACGGTTGTTAACAGCCTCCTGGGCAGGATTCATCTCAGTGGCCGGCTCGACCTGCTTTCAGACCATCAATTCAATCTGATAGCTGAGGGGATGAACATTTACAAGAGTATTCGACAAGACATCAAGAATGGTGTTCCCTTTTGGCCATTGGGCCTTCCGACATGGCGTGAGGATTGGTTAGCAGTGGGCTTAATCTGCACAGACAGGACACTTTTGGCCGTCTGGAGAACAAATGGGAAGAATACTTGTGAACTACCAATTTCTCATCTTTCTAAGCAAGGCGAAGTCGAAGTAACGCTGCTTTATCCTAAGAGTTTCGCTGCAGAGGCTCGCTGGGACGCAACTGTAGGTGCAGTACAAGTACAGTTACCGGAAACAGTTTGCGCGCGTGTATTTGAGATTAAAGCGCGTTGATATACGATAGATGTAAATAAATCTTCTGGGCTACTTCGACTTTCAATGTGAAGCGACGCGTCTAACAAAACTTCATCAACACCTCCGAATGCTCATGCCGCCGTTGACGTAAGAGATCATACACCCATGAGATGTGTTAAGATGAACACGAGCTCCCGTGATGTCTAACGATCACACAACCCAAAGTTTCCTGCTATGGAAGCCACTCTGAAGTCTAGAGCAAGCAATATGTGGATCCTTGTACGTAGAAAGTTCGTGGACCTCGGTAGTCCCAAGTCCCCTCCGGAGCCGCCCCTCAACTCCAGGGAGGATCAAGCAGCCCACCACCCAAACTTTCACATCATTGGCTGAACACAGAATCGGCACAAGATGCACAAACAGACCATAGGACACAAGCACCAACAACTGTACTCGCATTGTTAGCGGCGAACAATGGCCCCACGAGCGTGAGAGACTGCGTTGCCTTGCTCCGATCTGAATGAAAAGCAATGGGCCGCTGCTGACTCTTTCAAGGTCGACATGTCCTGCGTCGTCTACTGTTAATCAATTATAGATCGTTAATATTACTATGGCATACCCGCAAACTGCTTTCAAAGCTGTCACACTGAATCCGGGGTCATTGATTCAGAAAAGACAAGAGACTGTCTCTTCCGCAACTCTTCTGTACCAACTTGAAATCTTGAAATCAACGGGAAGATATGACGCTTTCAAGTTGAAATGGCATTCTTCATACGATGACGCTCCAGACGTTTGGCCGATTCCGAATCACCTGTTTTGGTAGGCGAGCATGTTTGATTAAATTAAACAATAATTACTCACAATTCCAGGGATTCAGATATTGCGAAATGGATCGAAGGCGCGTGTTATGTTCTTCAAACACATCCCAATGCGGAAATAGACGCTGCAATCCACGAATTGGTGGATATGATTCGATCTGCGCAACAACCAGATGGCTACATCAACATCCACTTTACGGTAGTCGAGCCCGAAAAGCGATTTACCAACTTGAGAGATTTTCATGAACTGTGAGTGCCGAATTATTAGAAAGAACAAACTTTTGCTAATCAAAAAAGTTACAACGCTGGACATTTAATTGAAGCGGCGCTCGCACACCAGGATCTCTACCACAACGATCATTTAATGGAACCGATTCTCAAATACGTAAAACTACTCTGCAAGACATTTGGCGATGGTCCAAATCAAATCCATGGTTATCCTGGCCATCCTGAGATTGAACTAGCTCTGCTACGTTTGTTTGAAAGAACAAAAGATCCCGAACATTTCAAACTGGCAAATTACTTCATCACCGAACGAGGAAATCCGACCGGCGACGATGGACAGCACTTCTACGTATCGGAAGCCAAAAGAAGAGGCGATGACCCGCGCAAGCGACCAGATTATTGGCCGGACAAGTCATGTCTGTGGTATTATTCTGCGCATGCACCAATTTTAGAGCAGAAATCCATTGAGGGGCATTCGGTCAGGGCGATGTATCTGCTTACTGCAGCCGCTGATTTGATTTTAAAGTCTGAATCGACTACTCCCGATTTGAAGCAGGCTGTGCTTGGTTTGTGGGATAATATGGTCGATCGCAAGATGTACGTGACTGGTGGCATTGGTGCTATGAAACAATGGGAGGGATTTGGGTTAGATTATTTCTTGCCACAAGGGACCGATGAAGGCGGATGCTACGCGGAGACATGCGCGGCAATAGGTGTTATGATGCTGGCAGAGCGACTTCTTCAGGTAAAAGCGATCCCACCTTACATTTCATTATATTTCTAACTCTAGAACAGAGCGATCTTGACGGTCGTTTTACAGACATCATGGAGCTCTGTCTTTACAATGCCGTTTTGACGTCGATGTCGCCAAATGGCAAAGAATTCACATATGTCAACCAGCTTGCTTCGAGCGAGGCAGATCCATCCCAAAGATCTTCCTGGTTTACGTGTGCGTGTTGCCCTCCAAATATACTTCGTCTGTTGGGCCACATTGGTGGCTACATCTACACCACCACAGGCAGCTCTGCCAATGGAGACATTCAAATCACAACACATCTGTACATCAGCAGCACCCTGGATCTGGAGACTTTGGGTGGCAAAGGCAGTCTGACGCAAGAGACTAATTGGCCGTGGGATGGCACCGTCAAGTTCCGGCTCAAGTCGAGGGAAGACAATGTCACACTGAAAGTGCGCATTCCGGGTTGGGCTTCTGATGATTTCAAGGTAATTTCTCTTCAAATTCTTTCGGATGGCCCACTAATTTCGTTCCAGCTTTCCCCTGAACTTCTCGATATCGGTGTCGATAAGGGCTATCTCACAATCCCAGGCTCATGGCTTGCGGAAAATCCGATCTTCGAGCTACAATTGCCAATGAAGCCCAGGCTAATAACACCCCATCCATTCACCAACCAAGATACCCTCAGCATCGCAAGAGGGCCCATCGTGTACTGCGTAGAGGATACCGACAACCCATGGGTCACCGACCATTTCCGCAGCCTTCAGCTTGATCCAAAGTGTCAATTCATCGAGCATGATGTGCGCGATCGGAGCACTGGAGATGAATACATTGCGTTGAGGGTGGAAAACGGTGTTTCTCTGTTCAAAGCTGGTGCAGTCTCGGGGCCAAGTACGGAGGTAAAGCAATCTAAGGCCATGCGGGATCAGGGCGAAATCGTAGAGAAACTGAACTTCGTTCCATATTTCTTCCGAGCATCACGGGGCGGGAATGGACAGTCTCGTGTGGGTATAAGGCAATGGCATAGGTAGTCTTGTGTATTGTCGTAGCTAGGTGATAACAAAGAGCTGATATGTAAGAGTAACAGGCATACTGTCCAAAGCTTGGCCCTCCGCTAAGCCTATGAGATGTCGTGGGATCACGTGAGCCCGTGTGGTGTCGTGCTAGGTATGTTGATAAGTTGAAAGAGGCTGGAAAGGTCGGCTTGATGGGCGTGATGTGTGCTTTGCTGTAACTGGTCTACAGAGTATATAATAGAGCAATAGAATAATATGCCAGGGTATCTCGGTATGCGAGGGATTTTTGCAGTCTCGTGGCGGGGTAGGCCATGTCGTCCTGCGAGGCTGTGGCATCGCCATGACGCCTTATAGCCATTCGACATCTTGAACGGACTTCTAGGTATGAAATAATTCCAAGAATTGAAATATTCGCTGTCGTCGTGTTTTCCAGCCGAACAAGGAGCGATACGAATTGTGCCGACTCCTGGTAAGCACAGCCCCCACATCACGTAACGTAGACGTGGCGACGCATCGCAGCCTTGTCTAAACATCAGTGAATTGCCCTAAAGACTACAACACATTCAAGCATCATGAGCAGGGTTCGATTAAATTGGAATGAATGGAAAGACACCATTATCGATGTTTATGTTACCCAGGACAAAAGTCGGAGTGAGGTGCTTGAGTTCTTGAACGCGCATGGATTCGAGGCTAAGTAAAGCGCCCACATATGCATGAGTTGACCAAAGAACGACTAGGGCTAATTAGACTGTGTCAGGGATCGTACACTTAAGGCATGGATTCAGAGATGGAAGCTCCAGAAGACGAATAACGAGCGTGATATGCGCACCGCTGTCCAGCTGGCCATCGACTATCAGCAACAGAACCCAGACAACTGGAATGAGGATGAAACCAATTTCCGGATTCAGCACAGAACGGTAGAATTCAAGGATGTCCGACGATACTTCAAGCGTAAAAACATACACGATCCATTTGAATGGTTCAAATCATTACCACCAGAGGACTACCAGTCGTCCGATCATGTTCACTTGATTCCAAGGGGCGAATTTGTCCTGACACCTGTAGATCAGCGCCAGAGTCCTGAGCTGACTCCAGAAGAAGAAGAAGAAGAAGAAGAAGAAGAAGCGGAGTATGTGGACGTCGAGGAGGATCCTGTCAACAGTCTGCAGCTGGTGTTACCGTCACCCGCAGAATCACCCATCCCGCGTACACTAGCGCCACCAACACAATTGTGGCTGAATGAGAAGTTGATCTGGTGTGCTGAGGTGTATTGTGCTTCGTTCGTAGACTCAACCACCGTATTCAGCCCACGGGAGCCTCCGGTACACATGCACACGCTGCATGGCAAATTCGGCGCAAAGATGCAAGATGGAATCTTCCATGCCTCGCAGAACAATTTTGATTTGGCAACAAAAGATTTCGAGAAGGCTCATGAATTACTAGATTGCCTAGTTCCGGAAGCGGATCTCATGGCGTTCGCTCAGGTCTTCACTATCCTATGTGAACTGTCTGTCGCATCGCAGCAGCTACCAATGACCCAGCCCGAGTCTGGGGTTAACCCGTTCTTCCTGAAAGAAATCCGCAGACTAACTCTCGACCATCTGCTGGACGTAGCTCGAAAGTACTTAAAGGACGAACATCCTTTGCGACAATGTTTGGAAATCCTGCAGGAAGTAGAGGATATTCATCGATCGTTGGTGGAGTCGATGCATAAAATGGTTGATATTTCCCTGCAAGGACCAAATGCTTGGACTGGCCTTTATCTGATGGAGCGCTACTGCGATTGCCTATACCACGCGGGTATCTCTGGAGAACGCCAGACGCAGCGTGCACGACTTCTTCAGCTTCAAGAAAGTCAATATGGAAAGACGAGAGGTAACGTTCTGTGGACCCTTACGAACGTAGCCGACGATTACCTCGAGATGTTTCAGTTCAAGAGGGCCGAAGAATGTTACTCCGAAGCCTTGCAGAGAGCTGATTTCGGTCTCGGTGGGTACGCAAAAGCAAAAATACGCTTTGCAGCCTTCGAAGGGCTGGCGAGAGTGGCCTTGGTAAGGAGTCAAGTACAGAGTGCATCTGCGGCCTGGGGACATAGTGCTTCGGGCTTTAACATTAGTCTTCAACAATCGTCTTCTAGAAGATTGGACGGACTGACTGAAGCCCTCCGAAATCTCCACCTAGCAGAAGCAGAGGCGTTGAAACGATCTGATTTTTCGAGCCGTCGCCTCGCAAGAGTTTGCTTGTCTCGGGAAGTGGTACAAAAAGAGATTGAAAACTTCATCAACTCACGGGATGCGCAATGAGCATTTAGACAGCCACCAAAGGCATTGGGAAATTATCGATGGGAACATCTAATCCACAGTGCCTGTCGTTACACGCGGTCTACATGGATTACCACTGTTGTCCTGATTGTCGTAACATGTTAGACCCCCTGGTCCGAGTCAAACTCGTCACTTTCACTGCCACTACCGTACACCGGGGATCCCGCCTCGAGCGGAGAGAGGCTGTCCAAATCATCGTCGCTGGAGACGACTGGCGGAACGTCGTCACTACTGCTGACTGGGGAGCCTGATTCGAGAGGCGAATCATTGTTCAAGTCCTCATCGCTTGCTTCAGAGGCGTCGTACTCGGTGGTATAGCCGGCGTCATCATAACGTTCATCTTCTTCCGCATCGTCTTCCGCCTGCAAAGCTCCCGGTGCTGATTTCCAATCAGCCTTTCGATCCCTGAGCGTCTTCACCATGGCCCGGATATAATCTGGTAGCCTTTCATCTGCATTGACCAGAGGCGTCAGTGATACGAAGTCCTCAAACTGAGAAGGGCTAACTACATACTCGGGTTCGTGCGACGATCATAATAGCCTTTAAGAATCTTAATCATCCTGTTGTTCTCCTTGAAGAGTGGATCTCTGTTCTTGAGCCATTGGCGGATGCTGCGGAAGACCTTGATCAATGTATTTACCAAATGAATGGTCATGATAATAGTCTCGCCCACTGGTATGTAAACCATGATGATATCCAGGACGATGCGAAGTTACGCTCTGACAATAGCATATCATGCACGAACATTGAGCCATATTTATATTACTTGTTTGCACCTAAAGTTCCATGCGCACACTCACAGACATAGTAAGTTTGCTCGGCCTTGCGAGGAAGGTAATGTCCTTTTGTACAGTGCCTTACTTTCGTGACTATTTATAGCTTCTGCATGAGTGTCAACAATGGTGGGCTCACCGTCCATAGAGTGCTACTATGGTAGGGAATGTATTCTATTGCTTGTTCTGGAAATACTTAGGTAGGTACTGCGACAACGATTGGTCTTGTCAGACGATTATGTGAATTGAGGGAAGGAAGTCAGCTATGCTACTCGCGATCAATCATTGTAGTGCACTTCGCCAAGGGCCTCCAAGTCATGCCGTTCTCAGTACACGTACCAACCCTGTCTTCCGGTGCCAGATTCACCTTTAGGCCACCCAAACCAGCGCTTGCACCACTTCGTCAACCTCGAGTCCTGTAGAAACTCCTGAACTAATGGATGCCTTTTCCCCACTCTCCAGACGTAGTTGTAAGTCAATTCCAAAGCCCATCTGACCCCCAGCTCCAGAATCCACATGATCCCGAGCACAATCATCACTCTTCGGTCCCTGTTGCTGTAGTACTTAATACCCAATACTATGAACAACAAGCCAATTGCGAGCTGTGAGCATGTCCAGATAGGCCCGTGATTAATGCGTTTCAACAGCTTGACGCTTCTGGGAAGCGCGCTACCTCTCAGGTCGGGAGTCAAAGCATCGATCCACTGTGCATGCATGATGTCGTTACCCAGGCGTTTGCTGCGGTCTTGGGTCTCGAACAAATCGATGATCATGGGAATAAGAGCGACATAGACTATGAGTAGGAGCCATACGGGACTAAAACTAATGGCGCTCGGTATGCATCCAATAAGTCCCGTTAAGAGAAGGTAAAGGGAGAAGAAGAGCATTATATGAGAGTCGCGGTGCATGTACATCGGTACTACTACCTCTATGCCTGGGTTTCCCCCCATGAGAGGGTCTCGGTGGGGTTTGAGGCGCAGGGCATCGCCAAAGTCTAATTCATCGGTTATTATTATTCGTCATCGATCTTGTTGTCCAAAGTCTGGGGACTACAGATTGCTTACCACATTGAATCTCAAACGCTTGTTCAGGCAATGTGACGAAGAGATTCTCGTGGCTTGAGACACCTCTGCTGAGATTGGGAGTTCTTTCCAACGTACAGCTTATTGCACAAAGCCTTTTCAACTGCCATTTGCTCTCCGCATCCATATCTGATATTCGCTCAAAAATGGCTGCGCTGCTCTCAAGGCCGTCATCTGAAGCGTCTGTGTCCTTGATCATTAGTACCAAGGGAGAACATTTTGGTAGTCGTGCTAGGACGCTGTGAGAGAAGCGTAAGTGAACTGAACGTTGCCCAGTGACAGTCTCGATGACAAGTTCATTCCGCTTCAAAGCTCTCGTATCAACAAGGTATAGGCCTGGCGAGACTAGTCCTGCCATGGCGGCCCCCGCTGTGAGCACCAATGTGGATTCCTCGTGAGAATGTCGTCTGAGGTAGTTGCCAGAGAATTCTTGTGTGCTCATCTTCTTAGGCAGCCAACAAGCTTCAGAACAAACATCTGTGCTGTATATGAAGTCCAATGGGACAATTTCAAGCGAATTGAAGATGGTACGTAACTGCCGGCTTCGGTCCGCTTCGTGTCTAATCGTTACCAGAGGACCAACAACGAGGTCCATCATCAGCGCAAAGATGAGATAAAGATCAGCTTCTTGCGAGGTGGTCCTCGACATGAGAGCCGTCCATACCTCAGCGAATGTTTCTTGATCTCGCCCGATGATGAAGCGTCGCGATGCGTATTCTTGAGTCTGACGAGGGCCGGGAAGATCGGAGATCCATTTAGTGAGTTCTTGACGCAATGCGCTGGCTTGTTCCGGGTTGCCTTGAAAGATAAGGTAGCGGAGACGCGTCAAATAGATAGGTTCATCATTCAGCAAGGCGAATAATCGGCCAGCCATGGCGCCCTCTTGATAGGTCCAACATCGTCGCATCCAGTCCGAGCGAATGAAGCGGCCATATAATTGGTTGGGATCAGTCCTCAGCATATCGTTTTCTAGATGGCGCATCTCCGGATCAATGACTAGCACAGAATGCGCACCAGCGTATATATGTGTCATGCGGTCGATGGCCATCCCGCGCATCTCCCTACTTGCCGCTGTCTCATCTTCGCCGCTCATTTCGCGCACTGGAATGCAAAGTGTGTCAACCCAGAAGAGATCAATATCCCCAAGTACAAGTTGCCGATGTATGCGGCGGAACATGTTTCGAAATGAGGGCATTCTCCCTGCCTCGATAATCCGCCGAATCTGTGTTCCGGACGCTGCAACCTTTCGGAGTTGACATTCATACAGCCCATTGGCATTGGGATTTCCAAGACCGCCTGTCCATACGTGTGACACAGCCACATATCGAGCCTCGAAAGTCGCTTTGACTACTTCGATCCCAAATTTGCCCTTCCCAGAAGTTCTGAAACGAAGCAAAGGTATGCTGCCGCTCCTAATGCAATCTTTGATGTCTGTCAGCGAGGGGCCCACCAGTCCACAACCCTCACAGTCGCTGCAGTGCTTGGGTTTGTTGTTGCCTTTCTTGATATGACCCCTGCATCCATGTTCAGTACACCGCGAATGGGCGCTATCTTCTGATTGTGGAAGTGTTGTAAGATGTCTCTGTGCTGCCCGGGAATATGTCGCTTTAATGTGACTTCGGTACACTGGGCAGAAGTTCTGACCTTGCGACATAGTGTGTTCGGTGTGTTAAATGATGAGGTCGTGTAATATCGAGGACCGGATACGAGCCATACTATATAAGTTTGTAGTCACTAGACAATGTTCATCTACAAGTGTGATAAGGCTGAGTGCGACCAGGCGGTACACAAAGTTGCAGAGTGATCCTTCAAAGCCGCATAGCCTCACAGCCTTCCAAGGAATCGCGTAACACCACGCTCTGATTGGATCACAGAAGGACATGATGTCGGAACAAAAGGACATAAACCGGTTTTGACCTAGCGCTTCCGAACATGCACCTATCCTGTCCTCCTGTGTGCTGATCAGCCCACCTACGAATTATCTCCAGACAGACCGAGCGGGAAAGCAAGCAGGAATTATTCATCCCCTACTAAGTACTTATGCATAGCTAGCAATGCTAAGTAGCATTCTCTTCGCAGATTGACATGCGACTTGCCCTTGCGCCATTCTGGCCATTCCGGCTATGGCCTCAAAACATGTGGCCACGAATATGTCCCTTCGCGCTTCGACAAGATGTCTGATGGCCTTTTAACGCAACTGTATTGTCCTTCTGGAAATATCAATACTGTTCATAGTCGCTTTCCAACCGTGTCGAATGCGAACTCAACATAGATAAATACCCCTCTATCTCTCCATATTCCCCAGATCTATCCTCATCTTCTATCCTCTCCAACTTACCACACCAGCAACTGCTCCAGCACCATCATGGCTTACTGCGACTATTCCACCTGCTACAACCAGCAATATACCAGCCCCTCGGGCACAGTCTACAAATACTGCAGACTCCGTAGGCACCTCAGACACATCCCTCCCTGAACCCTGCTAACGTTCAACAGATTCCTGCACAGTCATGGACTGCCGCAAGGAGTCGTACAAGAACGAGTACACGGGGACGAGATACCCATACTGCAACAATCGTAGGTATATCTGGCAAGAGGAAGGGGCAAGGTTGACTTGGAATAGATAGATGTCATTATGGGGATTGTGCGGGGAGGGCCGAAAGGCCTGGGGGAAACTGTGCGATGCGTAAGTTTATGCAGGACTTGTGGTTGCAAAGTAGTGTGCTAATGAATGTGTAGATGAGGATGAGGATGATTGAAACAGTACGGTGGGAAGGAGAGCTGGTTGTTTTGATACATGAATTGGAATGGTGATGTGTGAGTAGGGGGAGCAAGTACAGTTGAATGAGGATGGTTGGAGTAGCTCGCTGAATGTTTATAAGAAGAGTTGGCCGTGAGATGCCGGGGCTTGATAGCCGTGCCGGTAATATATGAATTGACCTTGTCTTTGTTCAACGCTTCCATGACATAACAAACAATTGAGGATTTGATAAAGAGTAGGCGGAGTCCCGGTCTCACAAAGGGTTTTATGTTCCTGTACTTCTGGGAGAGGCGACTCGGCCCGGAAATCTACGTTCGGGATGATCCTGAGGGCTCTTCGCCTAAGAAAATTTCTTCCGGGCATTACGAGGCGGGAATGAACAATCTAGTGTAGGGATAAGACAATGGCATCGGTAGTCTTCCATGTTCGCGCTGCCAAGTAATGTAAAAATCTAATCTAGAATGCACTCCACATCAATGATCACTAGACTACGTCCATCTTGGAAAAGGATTGTGCTCGATAAGCCAATGGGAAATGTGCCCACAAACTGTTATAAATTAGACCAACCTCTTATGGGAATTGATCATTTTGTGAAATTGTTGGTTTCCAGATTCATCACTTCATCACAATAATGTGCCCATGCTTACGAGCCCAATTCACACCCTGGCTGCAGGAAGTTTCAACCGGTGCTTAAATATGTAGAATGTCTTCTCCTTTGAGTAAATACTTGAGCATAAAAGCCCACACGCATACCAATGTGTGTGGTTGCGTTACATCCATAATTTATTGTACCTGATGGTGAGAGTCCTGCCACGTGACCACAGGTACCTCGGCTGAATTCACGTGAGAGCAAAACCCCACAAAACGCAGTGTGGGTCCAACACTGCACACAACATCGCCATTCCATTTCGCATAGCGCTTTATCGATCGGGAAAATGCTTCCATGCCAGACTGCGAGATATGTCAAAAGCCTTTCCTTCGCGTGAAGCATCTCAAGCGCCACCAATTGAGCCACAGAGCCGGTCGGTCATTTTCGTGCCGGGTGTGCTCAAAGGCTTTCGCGAGAAAGGATGCTCTGCAAAGACACGAATTGATTCATCGGGACTCTAACACATTGGTGCAAACGAAAGGACGAGCATGCGCCGCCTGTGCCTCTGCAAAAACCAGATGCACCGGCACTCTGCCATGCCAGAGGTGCGCGGACAAGAATGTTGAGTGCACATACGCATCAACCCGATCATCGGAATTAGTCATGGAACCACCGATGCCGATGGATATCTCCACCGCTGCCGAAGACAGCACTGATGGGCTGCAAGAACAGCCTGCCATTCTGGATGGACCATCTGAAGACCATTCTCAGCCATCAGCCGCATTGGAGCACCCTGGAATCTTTGACCAACACTCACTCAATGACGGCCCCCAAATTGAGACCCATCAAGTGGAACCTCAGAATCATATCCAAACGCTACAAAATCGTCCTGGCGTGCAGAATATTCAAGAAATTGAGACACCAGATCTGCTCAATGCGAATCGAGATGCCCCGAGTATGCCCCCAAATTCGTTTCTTCCTGCACATTATGGCGTTACATTCGATCAAATTGACTGGGAACCTGCTCCCCTGTCGACTATCAATTGGCTACAATTGGACGCTCCCACATCCGAATTTGCCCCCATGAGCGACTTCTTCCCAATTGCGACTGCTGGAGATGCCTTCTCTTCACCTGGTTCATGGAATTACTCGGTTGCTTCACCCGTCATCACGGATGGTTCTCAGCAAGCACGCGGTATCGAGCCGAGCGTAAATGGACAACGAGAATCTTTCGACCGGCATCAGCCTTCGAATGGTACATTCATCGAGGAAGAAGCTGAAAGTGGCCCATACTATGTCGACAACGACAAGGCAAGACGGACTCGTCTCAAGAGACGGAGGTTGATGACCTTTGCATCTTCTACAAACACATCCGAATTAACCTTTTCATCCTCTAAAGACATATCTTTCGGACATATTGATAACAACGAATATCACATGGACGAACGACAGTATAAACGAATTGCAACACTCTTCGATACGTTATGTGTGAGCACCTCGTTTTTCCGGGCGTTCTCCACGCCTGATTTCCCATCTCGTGAAATCTTCCACCGTCTGATTCAAAGCTACTTCGATTCCGTCCACCAGGTGTTGCCTTTTCTACACAGACCAACCTTCTGTGGACGCGAGCGTCATTTCGCGCTTCTCCTCGCCATGGCAGCCTTGGGTGCTCGATTCGTGGAACAAGAAGCCGCATTTTCACTGGCATACCCCTTGACCGAACTATTGAGAAGAATCCTTGTTTATATTGGCGAGGATCAAGAGAGAATGATCCCGTCCGATTACGAAATGGGACAAATCCGACTACTCCATTCCATTTCCGTCAGGTATACGCGAGAAGGTCAACTGCACCGAGATTCTATGGCTTCACTCCAAGCATGCACGTCTGTCTTCGACGCCATTCTCGACCGGCGTACAAAGAACCGCACCTCACCTCAAAGCCAGGTCGAATGGCTTTCCTGGGTACGACAAGAAGAGCTGGAAAGGACGATATTCTGCATCTGGTTAACCGACTGCATGGTGGCCTCACAAACTGGCATGCAGCCTATGCTCAGGCTCTCCGCAATCGTAGACCTCCAGCTACCCTGTATCGAATCCATGTGGCCGACCGAATCGTGGGAGTCGTGGGAAGCCGCTAAGAAAGCCAGCGCCCCTGCATCTCCCACCGTTGAAAGTGCACTACAATGCATGTACATCGAGAAGCAGCTCCCTCCAAACCTCGGAGAATTTTCCCGCATAGTCATCATCCACTGCCTATACCAACGAACCTGGGAAGTCCGCGAATACTTCCAACAGCGGCTGTCCCACTTCGAACCATCCGCACAACGCCAATCAACCGCCGACGTGCCCTCCCCCCTCCCAGTCTGGCACCCGAACATGGAATCCTTCAACAAATGGCGCAATGCCGCCCTCGACTGCGTCGACATGCTCCACTGGAACGCCAACGCGCTCATCAGCCTCGCCCAAGGCCTCGAACACCCCACAGTCCTGCACCTCCACTTCTCCCGCCTCGTCCTCCTCTGCCCCGTCCGCCAAGTCCTCCGCCTCGCCAAATTCCTCGCCCTGACCGGCGAGAAACGCACATCCTCGACCCCGTCCCTCGAGGAGGCTGAAAGCGACCTCCGCATGCTGCAGCAGTGGGTCGTGCAAGACCAATACAAAGCCCGCCTGGCCACCGTACACGCTGGCTCAATCTTCTGGCACTTCCGACGCTACCCCACCGGCGCGTTCTACGAGCCTGAATGCGTCGCTCTGGCCACGTTGGTGCTATGGGCACACAGCAAGTTCTACGTCCGCAGCCGACGCAGCTCCACGAATGGCGTCGATCACGCGAGCCCTGCGCATCTGAAAGTGGACTGCGATATCATTCTCCTCGATCGCCCTACGGATGACGAGCTTGTGCAGCACTATGTGAGAGAGGGAGATAAGATGCATGCGAACATGAAAGGCGTGGGTGATCTTTTCGGGCCGCAGGGTGCGCTGAGAGTGTTGGGGCAGGGGAGGATGCTCCTGGGGACGATTGGGGCTTGGCAGGAGGCGAGGATTTATTGGGTGGAGTTTTTGGTCAAGCTTGAGCGTGCTCATGCTGGGAGTAAGGATATAGCAAGGTAGTGAATTCACCAGTAGAGAGGGTTGTTGACACGTTGGGCCGCCCACCTCCTTGTATTATGTATACTTTAACCTTAATTAGCTGCATTATTGCAAACAAAAGACTATGGATGCACGTGTTATTTCTTGTGTCTCCTAAAAGGACCAGTATTAATTATGTTATTCTTTTGTATATCCATTAATGATTGGACGTGATTTTGAGCATTATTCTCGAGGTGCGTTCTATGGCTTCACACTATTTTACAGCCACAAGGCGGGGATGAATTGTCAAAAACATTATCCTTATTATTGGACACAAATTCTGAGTTATGTTCAACAAAGAAGTGTCATCCAGATCATGTACAAGCACCACACCCTGCCAATTCCAACTCGAACCGGCATCCCTATGTTCATTCAACCATCGCACCTATATACCAGCCCATCAATCTCCAATTACAAGTAACAGGTTCGATGGTTTTCTACTGTTCAACGTCCTTATTGACATGCTTAACACGCTCCTCAACCTTATCAAACGTATTAACCTGCGTCTTCGAGAACTGCCTTGTCTTCGTGTTCGTCGTGAAGAGATAGTCGATTTCAGCGAACGACCTATCCTTCGTCTCCGGCAATCTAAAGAACGCCCACAAGAAAGTGACGAAGGAAGTTCCAGCCTACATCAAAACGTCAGCATTGGCACAGTCCACGATGAAGTTAACTAACTTACCCAGAAATACCCAACCTTGCCCTTCCAGTTGCCCTCAGTCGGGTTGATCATATACGGACTAACCACCATATTGAAGATCTGACTGATGTAGTACGCGATGCGCGCGAGGCAAATCGACTTCGACCGCACGCTGACGGCGGGGATCTCGCCGATGATGGCGTAGCACACGGGTCCGATGGTCGAGTAGAAGATGATTTCCCACGCGAGCACCATTCCCGCCTGCGCGAAGCTCGCCTGCGAATTCTGGGACACGGTCGCCGTGATGCCGATGAGGAGGAGGAGGACGGAGAGCGCGAGACTCGACCATACGTAGAGTGCGCGACGCCCGACCCGCGAGATGAGCCACCAGGATATGAGGACGCCGACGGAGGCGAGGCCGAGCGCGCCGGTGGCGAATTTGAAGGACTCGTCGGCGCTGACGCCGGCTTGGACGAAGAAGTAGGTGGGCGTGCCGCCGATGGCGACGCCGGTTGTGTTTTGGGCGACGAAGACGAGGCAGACGATTTCGGTGCGGCGGAGGTTAGTGCCTTTAAAGCAGTCGAGGTAGTTAGAGCCGATGCCGGATTCGTCTTCGACGCGGTTGGTGTGGATGACCATGGCGAGGAGCTTGCTGTGGTCGAAGGGGAAGTCCTTGGAGGTGAGGCGTCGAAGTGTCTTTTCGGCTTCTTCGTGACGGCCTTTGCGGGCGAGCCAGTATGGTGACTCGGGTGCGAACCACAAGGCGATCATGAGAGGGATGGGCCAGACCCATTGAACGGCGAAGGGAAGACGGTAGGCCCATTGAGTGGTGTTGGAAGAGAAGCCAGACAAGACGCCTGCGGCCATGAGCTGACCGAGAGCCCAGCATAGACAGACGTAGTTGGCCAGATAACCCCTGAGTTTGATAGGGGAGATCTCAGAGGCATAGGCGGGTGCCATTGTTGCAAACACGCCCCAAGGGAGACCACAGAGAACCTGACCAGCCATGAGCATGGGGAGGTTCTGGGAGAAGAATGTGATGAAGATGAAGCCGGCGATGGCGGTGATGGAAACGAGAAGCGTCCTTCGATATCCGAATCTCTGCGTCAACCTAACAAAAATGAGTTTCCTGCTTGACCATCTGATGTCTCTTTAATCTCATCTCACTCACCATCCATTCGCAAAAGCTCCGACGATCGTCCCAATTGCCGTAGCACATCCCATCCCAACCTGCCACGGACCACTGATTTGATACCCCAATTTCTCCCCATAGTAACCCCCATATTGCTTTTGGAACGTTGGCTGGGCCATAAGGTTCCCAATGAGTACGATGTCATATCCTTCCATAATGATAGAGCACGACAGCATGACGGACCATAGTATCGACCAGGGGTAGTACCGAATAGCATCTCTGAGGGAGATGTTCTGTTCGAACTCGGTGGCCTCTTTGCCCATGTGCAAGAACTCAGCATCGGTGCTACTCTTCACCGTCTCGGTGTGCTCGACGGGAACAGTCTTCTCATCGAGAACTTCGACCGCCATGGTTGATTCGCTGATGCAAAAGGACACTGCGGGGGCAGAGATGCAGAGAGATGTTGGTCCAGTTCGCAAATGATGCTGTAAAACAACAGGATGAAGCAGCAGAACAGCCGATCTTTATCAATCAATCGACCACGCGCTGTCCCAGCTAACTTACCCCAGGTTCCTGCTTTCGACCATGGGGTAGCCAACCCTAGCATGGCATGGCATGGGCATGGCAGTAACAGGACCAGAATCCCCACAATCGCAATGAGTCTGTGCTCTCGAATGTTTCTGCCCGGTTCTGCTCCCGCTAGCGGGTTCAGATGGCGCGAATTGGGGCGCCGGTGGGGGTCGCGGGGAGGGAGGGGGAGAATGGCGGGATATCAGATGATGGGGGAGACCCTCCGGAGTGCCGAGATGGGATGGGAGGGGAGCGATGGACCATACACACGCGCTGAAGCCCTAGTCCTCCGACTTCAGGCGCTCTGTGATCGGGCTAGGCCACCGAGAGTGAGGTATAGACGCCATTGGCATATTTTCTATTATTGCAGGGCGAGATCGATCGGATGTCGGTTCAGTATTCACTAAAAACAAGTTAGTTGTGTTCGGAATAATAAAGTGTAATGTTTTAGCAAAAGTGGCTGAGAGTCAATGGAGGACCATCTTCACCGAGAATCACCAATCAGGCACGGGCCTGTTACCTACACGTGATCCTACAAAGTTAATGCTCGAACATACGCTTGCCAGCAGTATTCCCTTTGACGAAGTTCTTCATTTCACGGAGTGCATTGCCGATGGTGCGGCAATACTCGGGTCGTATGACCAAATTCTGGGGACGCCATTTGCTAAGTGCTTTTCATATTGCCTAGATGCTTTCCAGTCGTATCAAGAAGTCAACGCTCTTAACGCTCGCTCAAATACACAATTCCATAGTATCTTGACCTCATTAATCATTCCCCATCGTCAATATCCTTCAACCCGCTCTGCCTCGTCCAGTAATTATTCCACGCTGCCGGCCACCGCTCCTCTTTCAGCCCTTTAATCCACTCCTTCACAGTCGTCTCCTCCTCTCCAATCCTAATCACACCGTCCTTGATACCCCTCCAATTCTTCATGGGCGTCTTGATGTAATGGTGATGGTCGCCGCAGAAGCTCTGCCATGATGGTTCGCTCTCGCCGCGGTTCCAGGCTTGTCGCTTCGTGTGGCAGTCCTCGCACAGGTCGACGTTAGGGCAGACGAGGCAGAGGTAGAAGGACTCGGTGTATCTGGAGATGGAAGTTCCGCAGCCGCCGTCGCAGCCAACGTAGTACTCTCCAATGTCCTGGTCGTCCTCGTCCTCGTCCTCTTTCTCTTCGTCGCCTTCCTCATCGCTCTTGTCTGCTTCGGCATCGGTGCCATTGGCTTCGCCCTCTGCAGGCTTGTCGCCATCCTTGTTGTCAACATCGGTGCTGTCTGCTTTGCTTTCGTCCACATTTTCGCTCGTAGCCTCTTTGTTGTCTGTGCTGCCATTGACTTGAGGCGACTCGGAACCATCGAGTGGCGTGTCTGATTTCGTTAGCTTTGATAAAGTAAAAGATATTTGGGGCCTGCTTACCGTGACGCTCCTGTTTCGGGGGTTCTTCTACTGATTTCTCTTCTGGCTTCATGTCTGCTGAAGTTTGACCTTCACCGTTCCCTGCCTTTGCTTCTCCTCCATCGGGGTTGGCTTCGGGTGAAGGCTCCTCATTTACCGCATCAACATCAGGAGCTCCCTCAGCATCATCACCCGCGTTACTGCCGTCTCCGTTCTCGGAACCAGCGTTCGAGCTCTCATTGTCGTGAATGTTACGGTCCATGATAGAGAACTGCGAAGAAATAGTAATCCTTGCATCATGCTCGAGTCCATCCAACGAACTCAAGACCTTTGCCAACAATCTGAGCGAATCGCTGTCGTTGTAGGAAACATCGTCTTCAAGTCCGTCAATACAGGTCTTGAAAATGAGTTGCATCTGCCTGTGATATTCCCTTGCCGGCCCCATGATGCGCAGCATGTTCGCGACTAACATTCCAATGTGAGACTCCCGCAACTCGTCTTCTGTGCGCATGCCGGGGAGACTTTTGATCTCGCCCAACAGAGCCTCTTTGCGCTCTGGGTCGGACGAGGCGCGGAACTGGTTCCAGATCAACGCGGCGAGATCCATGCGAGCGGATGAGATGAAAAATGTCACGGCGTCCTCGTCGCTGCCGTCGACTTTGGGGTGCATTTCCAACGCGGCGTGGAGCGCTTCTTTCGCCTTCTCGTCGTCCTTGAGGACTTTGGAATGCACCTCCGCCAACGTCAACTTGAACTTGAAGGCGAGGAAGGATTTGGGCGGGATCGTCTTCTCGATGGTGACCAACCATTCGATCACGAGATCCATCTCCCCGGTCAACTTCGCGGCGCGATACATCCTGCCCAAGACGTCGATGCCGAGATTCAAGTTAATGCAGTAGGTGACCCATGCGTTCCGCTCTTTCTCGGTCCATTCTTTCAGAACCTTCATCAAGCGTTGGCCGTCAGGATCGACAGACTCGTCTAGGATTCTCGTGATCTCGTCGAGATACCAACCATCGAGGATCTCCTCCTTGGTGCTGCTGACCAATCTCCTGGCTTCGTTGTACATTTCCAATGCCTCGTCCTTGCTGCCCGCCTTATCCAGGTAACCAGCCTTCTCCGTGTAGAACCACCATTCGTAGACAAACCCCTCGAGGACCTTTAGTTTTTCCGGCGTTGCGCCTTCATGTGCCTTCTTGAAGTACAAGAGGGAGTTCTCGGTACTGTCGATCGCCTTTTGCCAGTCTAACTTGCGGGCGTAACACAAGATGAGAAGCATGTACGTGGCGCTCTTCTCGAAGAAATCATCTCCTGTCGTTTCGATGCTCTTGTTGAGGTAGTCGATTGCTTCCTGTTGGACCTCTAATTTGCGCTCGTCTTCCAACGTCGTTGACGCGTTGTCGAGCTGAAATCCGATGGCGCGCAGAGTCTGGAAGTTCTCTTCTCTCTCGCCAAACGCATTGAGGATCGAGAAGATTTCTGCCTTCGGGTCGTCTTCGGCGGGCGTGAATCTATTGCACAGCTTTAAGGTCTCCTGCGCGAAGAGGTACGCTTCGCCAAGGAAGAAAGCTTCGTTCTGCACGATCCAATCGTTCAAGTGTCCCTGTGCGAGAGGGAGTAGGAGTTCGCCGGAGTCCCCAGCAATGTCGGCGGCCCAGCTCTTCACTTCAGGATCGAGTTCGGGAGGGGAGTTCGTCACGGCCTTCGCAGCCCACGGCTGCACTCGGTCGTACCATGGGCGTGTACCCTCCTCACTCCTCTCGGGGTACGCTGTTGCGGCGTAGATTGTCCTTTGGAACAGGTTTGCGATGTTGTTCTCATTTGTGAGGACTTTCTTGAGGGTGGCTAGGACGCGCGCGAGATCCTCACCTGACGCGGACTCTAGATCGATTTCGTTGAAGTGCTCGTGCCAGAATTTGAGAGCGTAGCCCCTGATTTCGAGGATCGAATCATCGGGTGCAGTGACGCCCAGTTTTGCAGAGTCCATGAGGACGTCGATGCACATTGTCAGGATCGTCAAGTGGGCGGCAGAGGCTGGAGTCCGGAGCTCTTCGCCGTGGTTTTCTTCGACGCTGAGGGCTTTGAAGTACTGTCGGAGCGATCGTTCTTGGAAGGTGATTGATCGTTCCTTGTCGTCGATCTCGGTGATCTGGTCTTCTCCTTCGTCATCGTTATCGTCATCCTTTGTCTCGTCTTTCGTCTCGTCCTCAGCGGTGCGCGGGCCCGACAGTTCTAAGAGCCTATGATTTATGAGTAACTATATAGCGTTATACACCAAGAGATACATGCCTAGCAGATCTACCGATTGTCTCTGCCTCGACGTCGAAGTCGTCGTCTTTATCCTTGATGGTAAGTTTGACAAGCTCGGATGCTTCTGCAAGACTGAGCGAGCGCTTTGAGAACGCGAGCCAGGCGAACAGTTTCTTCAGAGCTTCGTACTGCTCTGGCGTTCGATACCGACGGCATTCGTCAAGCATGAGCTTGTAAAGGGCGTGTAAGTTCTCGGGCATGTTCTCGAGATCCTTTCGAACGGCGCCCTCTCGTCCAATATACGACAGGCGGCGAAGCATGTGTTCAACGTACAGCATTCCTGAGAAGAATGTCAGCCTCTTATTGTCAAAAGTTGTTTGGACTACTTACCATCGGCTTGGGCAACGACTCTCTTCCGAATGTATTTCTTCGTAGGAAGGCTGAATTTCCTAAGGCGAGCTAGAGATTTCAACCGATCACGAACCAAGTATCGAATGTCTTGCGTCATCAGCTCCTTCGTGACCTCCAAAGTGAGCGGGTTGAGTTCTTCGACGTTGTTCAGACTGGTAGGCTGGCTGGTGACCATGACATGAACCCTTGAAGCTTCTTCCTTGAGGTTGTCCACGAATTCTAGCAAAGCCTGCCTTTGCTGCTCGGGAGCTTCGTCCAGGCCATCGAAAATGATGAACAATTGCTCCGTATTGCTGGAGCTGGACGGGAAAGGCTGGAGGAAGAAACGCTTCCAGGTGGGCGTGTCTGGGGAGCTATCCGCGTCTTTCAACTTGGCAGCAACCGATTCAGCATACTTCGCATCTTGCTCTGCGATTTGCATGGCCACGCTGGCGAAAGCATTCTGGACTGACTGCAGATAGGCAAAGTCTTCCTTGAAGTAGAAGTACGCGACCGTGGCGTCTTCTCTGGCGGACAACTTCTGCAGCGCTGCCTGCACCAAAAACGACTTTCCTATTCCCTCCGAGCCGTGCAGCCAGAGGAATGGATTCTTGCCGTCTGACCAGCTCTGGAACTCTTCAGTCTCCAAGAGCCAATCACCGGTTTTGGCAATGCACGACTCTTTCATCTCCCGATTCTGGGCAGCATTCTCTTTGTGCGCATCTCTCCATTCAGGGAAAACCTCCGATTTCCCGTCGAAAAAGTTCTTGATGCCTTTGAGCGCCTTGTTCTTCTTGTCTCCAGCATCACCTTTGCCGGAACCTTTCTGCTGTTTGGCCTTGCTTCCCTGACCAACGGGTCTACTCTTCTCTAGCTGCGTCGACTGTATACTCTTCAAGAGTTTGATTGTTTCAGCGTGGTAAGTACTATTCTGCTCGGTCACAAAAGAGAATCCCGCCCGCTGGTCAGTGCGAAGAACGCTGATTTCGGCTTTGATGTCGAGGCTACTTTCATAAAGCTTTTGCACGTCTTGTCCCAATTGGTCACGGAACTTCTTGATGTTTGCATCGATTTCGTCAATGCTGGAGCTCATCTCCTCAGTCACATCCTGCGTGTCCTTAATCGCGGCATAGCTGGCGTAGCCAACTGTCTGGTCGAGCTCTTCGATTGCGTTTTGCATGCTGCCGTACTGGCCTGCAAGTTCTGGATCCTCCATGTTCCAGAGGTTGTTGAAGAATTGCTCTTAGTTGATTTAGTAAAAGATAAGCAAGTATTTCAACTGGTGTCCGTACTCAATCGAGAAGCGCTCTCCTTAATCTTCGCCTCGACCGTCCCGCATATCGAGAGCTGCGCAGAGAAGACGCGCACAATCGCTCGCATCATCGGACCATGTCCGGCGCCTTTATTTTCGATCAACGACAGGCGATCAAAGAAGCGATTCGAGACAGCGAAAAACTGCTCGACTTTGTCGTAATCCGCCTTAACGCCCGCAAATGCCTGTGCGCAATTAGAACGGCCACCCCGCCTCGTGAGAAATGCCACCCACCGCTAGCAAACGTCCAGCAGCCATGAAGATGAGCCCAACAGGCATCGCTGGCGGAAACGCTCCCGCGGCCGCACCGACTGCTTCGATTCCAGCCATGCATTTCTGCATGGCGTCGAGATGGTTCCCGAATGCAGTCCGCACCTTATCCATCTTACCGCCCCCGTGACGGAAGGACTTGAATTTCTGCATGCTACCCTCTGCATTCTGCTGGACCTGGCTCATGCTCATCGCCTTCATGTGCGTTAGATCTGTGCCGGTCTTGTTCTTGTAGTCGAGGATGGCTTTGGTCCATAGCGCACCAAGGTCGGTGGCCTCGCTTTGGGGACCGTCTGCGCCCATTTTGAAGCTGCCTATGCACTCGGCAGGGCACTCTAGGAATTGAAGTAAGAAAAGAAACAGCAATTAGAGAATGGCGAGAGGTGGTGAGGGTAAATGTAGTCTTAAATCGTCTGGTGGAGCGGGCTGCGTAGGCTACACTATATTAGCGGCCTCTCTCATGCGACCAGACAACGCACCCCTGGTGATACTTGTAAGAGGGTTGGTGGTGATGTCTAATCCTGCACGATGTGGAAATATCTCCTGTGCTTTCTATATGATCCATCAGCGTGCATATGCCCAACTCCCAGAAAACGAAGGTGATTGCGCATTGTCATTCCAAAATTACATTCCGTTGCTCGTGAAGACGGGGGTTCAGCCTCGCGATGGCTTCCAGGCCGACAGGGGTGGGCATGTGGAGATGTGCGGCTGGAGCGCTGGGGAGGCGGATTTGGGGTCCAAAACTCCCCCAGCGGATGCTCTTTGCGGCCCATTGTGCGCGCTCGTTGGTCGGATGCCCGGCACACTGTGCGTGAGCGAAATCCCATTCGGTCTCATCGGTCAATTGTTAGGTGCAGGATTCTGGAATCACAATATCAAATGATGATCCTCGAGGCTGCTGAGGGGTCTTGGGGCTGAGGTTTTGGACCCCACTTAGTCAACATGGCGACACAACTCTGCTCTGCTAGAGCGAATGGAGAAAATGGGCATTCAGCGTCAAGCGATTCGGCGTGATTGTATGCAAGGGGGTGTTTTGATTGGTGGCCTTGTTGTGGTCAGTCTTTTGGGCATCACTTTCCCATAGATGGAAGTGGGATCAAGCTTTTGTTCATGTGCACGGCTGTCCACGACATATGTCGAGGAACGAAGTGTAGACGTCGTGCTACCCGGTCAGAATGGACGAAATATCCTTTACTTAGTGTTTCCTTAATTTTCTACTGACCCTATAGAGAGATCTTATGGAACATAGTATAAGTCAATTCACAGATGATGTTCATCGCCTACAATAAGCACATCAAAACTCATGCACCTGTACACGAAAAACAATAACAGATCCGAAAAGCAATAAAGATTGCTTACATCATACGATAAACCCAATGCAAAGCAGGGGCCCTGTAAAGCATAGATTCTCTTCAATACCATAGCTGGGCATACACCCACCAATTCACATAGCAACGTCATTGATAGTGCAAGGGAACGTTCCCACCAAGCACCTACCTACCTACCTAACCCTAAGATGACAACCCCAACCAACCCACGAACAGCCCTACGCCCACCATACCGACCACATGCCCATTCCATTCATTCCATTCCATTCCGTTCACCAAACCTAATGCGTGTTCCCATCATAGTACCCCATACTCCCACCAATGCCAGCACACCCACATCCCAGAAACAGCAAATCCAAAATAGAAACAACGCCCCATTCGGCCGCTTAAAACGGGATTCCCGCCGCCCCGGTAGTGGTACAAACGCTAATATGATCTATAATATATCCCTACCGCTCGGGCGCTGTTGTGAGTTGGGTGGCGGGGTTTGCGTAATTGGTCGCTGGATCTGTGGCAGAGTTTGTTGTACTGGGTGTAGAAATTGAAGAGTTGAAGATTTGTGTTTTTATTGCTATCTTGATTACCGCGATACTTCTCACCGCGGGTTTTGAATTGTTATGGATTATGCTGTAAGGAACAAATGAAGAAATCAGCGAAGGATATGTTGCCGACTTCGTACGAGTACATAACGCCGATTTGAAAACGCCTGGACTGGGTGCGATGCGTTCCCAGACAGAACCCAAGGAACGAAAATGAACATGCACCGAGGTATGCTATAATTCCCACTCTTTCTAATTTTCAAACCCGACGCGCACAGAGACTCGATTGAAAAGGTATGTGCGAGACTTCACGACTGCCCACCCTTCGTCTGCTCGACCGTGAACTCATGCCCAAGGTACTCGTCCCTCGCGCCCTGGAGCTCGACGTCAGACTGGTTGTTCAACCTCTTGTTGTAAATATCCGTAACCTCGCTCGGGTGGACCCAGTTGAAGAGGATCATGACGATGAACATGAGCACGGCGTCGAAGATGTAGAGGAAGTACTCGCGGCGGAGGAGGTACCCGTGGTTTCCTTGGATGTACTCGACGACCCTGAAGATGCTTCGGATGAGGATGAGGGTGGAAGCGCCGTAGAGGGTGTAGATGTGGCGTTTCCAGGGGAGATCGTCTGGGTTGACGGGGTTGGAGGCGAACCCGGGGGTTCCTGAGAGGCGCTGGGTGCCGGTTTCCTTGCTGCGGCCCCAGCATTTGAGGGTGAGGTGGCGCTTCACGGGTTGGTTTGACGTGAGGCGGCGTTGGAAAAGGGCGGCGACGACGATGAAGAAGCCGAAGAAGAGGAGCTGGACGACGAGACCGCCGATGATGATCTTCTCGCCCATTTTCATGCTGCTGGCGGTTTTCATGCCTTGGATTCCTCCGCCGCCGCTCTGCATGAAAAGACTGAGGACGTCGCCGGTGACGAAGATGCTCGTGAGGCGGCGTTGCTTGATGAGGGAGAAGCGTTCTCCGTCGACCATGAGGATTACTCGTCCGAGGATGATGTAGATGGAGGCGGCGAAAAAGGCGGGGGCGATGAGGATGAGGATGGATTGCATGATGAATGGACCAAGTGCCCACATGTCTTTGTGACCAAGGATTCGTCCTACGTAACCTATGACTTCGCCTGATGTAACAAATAAGCACATCAACTCTCAGATGAATATACTTGTAATCAAAAGTTCAAGAATTGGCGTCATAACTTACAGAAACCGCCCAGAACCAGAGGAATGAAGTACCATGTCCTCTTCTTGACCAATTGGAATGTGTGAAACGCAGTGGTGATGGCAAAGAGGACAACGAAGACCACTGCCGCAGGCATGGATGGAACATATCGATAGGGCACCCATGCATTAGGGTCGTCGAGCGACGGACGGTACTGTTCAGCCATGTTGTGCTCCAGTGAATCCGCGATTCGAGAAAGAAACAGTTGCAGTCAAGTTATGGGATAGCAGTCGAAGCTGCAGAAGAGCAGTGAGGAAAAGAGTTGGGGACGACATGGTGCGGGCGTGGGAGTAATTATACGGCGTATCAGGAACTCAGGACGCGAATGCAGTTGTGCTTCAGCATACGGAAATACGTTCATAGGAGGACCGTATTCCATACGGTGAGGCTACTACGATAAGGCGGTGCAACGGTAGAGGCTTGATCAACTTTTGGCCAATGAGAGAGCTCCGTTTGTTCCTAAAAGCCAAGACCGTATACAGATGTGGGGCACCGTATACATTTTGTTGGTATCAACCGTCGCCTCCTTGCCTGGATCCCGTAAGACGGGCCGCCGGGAATTTTCTCGAACTACAAAAAAGGTACAGTCCGCTCCTGTTTTCGTTTCGAAAGAGAGTACGCGTATGTGCGCTCTCTATCGTCGTACACTAGTTATGCCCCATGTTCTGTAAGCTTCACTTGTTCCAATCTTACATTCCCGATTGGGGGATCCACTCAGACATCAAGGTTCATCTTGGCCAAAGGCTCCAAAACCTTAGGTGCACTGTACACTTTACGTGCGTCAGAGTTCGTCGTTGCGCGGAACGATTCAATGAATCTTAGATGATCCCGATTAGGCGTTGAGGGGGATGGGTGCTCCATCAAGCAGGTAAGCGATCGATACAAGCGATCCAGTCCCTGGAAGTACCATGGTTAGATGTGCCTTCTCAATGATGGATTACAGCGCTGGATGTAGGTGCGATGCTCATATTGTTTTAATGGATGCACCATTGAATTCCGGTCAGATGTTGGTATCATTGTTGCATGTGTAATGACTTTTGGTGTAGCGCTCGTCCGCATCAAGGGAAGATCGCAAGCATCTCGTTCAACTGCCGGCCATCATGATATCAGCGCGCGGACTCGTAGCCGTGCTGGGAGTCGTCGCCGCCGCGACGCCAGACTCTGTAGCCATAATATGCTCTCTCGGCCATACAAGCCAAGGCTGTAGGTCAGGCCTCGAGACAAACAAGTCTTCGGCTGCCCTCAGTATTCGTTTTGGCCATCCATGTAGCCACCATGACGCTTCTGAACTAGCCATGAGGACTGCGAAATGTGTGAGAATAATGACAGCAGCAGGCGAAGCGTTGTTGAGGAGATTCAAAAATTCGGTCGCGATGATTGCTGGCCTAGACAAGGTTAGTCCTGGCTATGTAAAAGAATCTTTTTACCTACCAGGTCATTAAGATACTTCTGCCAGTCTCGTAGTCGGTACTCCATCGATTCTTGTGCCAAATCATGTACAACTGTTCGATGGCCTCGTCACAGCTTTCCTTCTCCGCTCCTTCCAATTCCAGTCTCGCAGTAAGCAGATACAACCCGGGGATGTATTTCTCCATTTCTTCTGAGGTCGCCTCTGGTGGGTTGGATTCCATGGCCCCAGAAGCCACGTGAGAAAAAATCCGGCTTGCCTTTACTTTTTCCCAATGAGGGAAGATGACAACCTTGACGCCTTGGATCAATCGAAAGCAGTGAACCAGCGCATCGATGGGTTTCTCTGGTGCGCCTAGTTGAGCCGTGCCTAAGTTGTATGTCACAAGTATTGACGACAAAACAAACATCGGCACTGCAGTCACCTCTGATGGGTTCTCCAAGTGTCCTCTATAAGGCCCAAGCGAGCGGGTCATGTGGGAATCTGCTTGTTGGAGTAGCTTTTCACGCTGCGACTGGGTTGTATATTCCGTGCTACATTTATGTATGGCTGCGAGGGCGAGAACGCCATGGAGGAGAAAGGGGTGATCGAATGCGATGTCTATCACATCTTCTCTCCATATCTGTTCATGATTGCTGGCGCCCGGGCGATGGAAGAGAGATGTCCGCCTGGACCAATGATGCAGCAGTCGCATGTCGTCCAGAGGTAGTGTTGAAGTAGCTCCATTTGGATGAAGGTCGGGGCTACTGAAGTTTCGGTGTTCCATCACCATTGAAACATGGTTTTCTGGATGCGCCGAAGGTGGTGTACTGGTGACTGTAGGCCATGTGCACTGGATATTCAGTCGTACACAATTACCGCACTGGGGGTGCAATTCGTTACACTGGATAAGTCCGTAAGCGAACAGAAGATCTCTTGAAATCGTATGGAGCGCGTGATAGAAATTATCAGAGCTAGAGAAACAGAAAAAGAAATGTCTAATGAATATTTTTGCTAGATCGCGAATAACAGTGCAACCAATCCAGCGGTACTCGGCATTGGTCTATTGGCGGTAGCTTATGAACATTCATCTATTCGAAATGCAGGTCGCCGTTACGTTAGAGACCACGCTCCAAAAGACCTCCAATCGATTAATGGAGCGAGGATAATTTCAGCGAATCCAGCGCAACAAATCATATACAATGAGTTTTGAAGCAATTCGTACCTTAGTATGGCGCTGCTTGCATTGAAAGCAGCCCCTTCTCGATTTCGTATGCGCCTTCCGCTTGGCGACCTTCTCAGACATGGCTCAGGCATAGATTCACAAGATGTTCTGTTTCCGTGCGTAAAGTTTGTCGGAGAGAGAGGATTATAGATGGATACGAAGACGTACTGAGCTGGGTAATGAGTGAAGAACGAATGCTTTGGCTGGAGAACCGTCCGTCGGTTGGAAGCATCTGATTCGTGTTGCTAACGGGAGCCGGTTAGTGGCGCGGCACTCGGTAAGAAAACCAACCGAGTTCCCCATGATGAAAAGAAAAATATATAAATATCGCTGTAGAATATCTTGACGATCATTATGGCACATTCTTTGATTTTCTGATTCTTTAGTCAATGAAATTTGGATTGCATCATTCTTCTCCTTACTAATCAAATATACTAAGAGAAACGAAATCCATGTACCCCCTCCACCAACTTCATCCCCTCCGCTCCATCAAGATATACTCAGAGACTCTCCATCCCCATGTTCAAACCCCTTAAGTCCCTCAATTCCAACTCCTCAAGTCCCTCTGCGCATCCGCATCCCTCCACCCCTTATTCTCCCTACTCATCTGCTCCAGCGCACTCTCCCCCTTCTTTTTCTGCTGAGTCGCTCCAGTTCCCCCTGCTGCCGCGGCTTTCTTAGCTTTGCTCTGCTGGCTAGACGCAAAGCGCTGCTCGGCTGCTGCAGCGCGACGTGCTCTCTCCTGTTTCCTTGTTAACAACACACTATCATGTTGAAATCTAAAGATCACTTTCGACCGACAGGGGGTAGAGTAGGTTCTTGGCGAAATATCCGTGAAAAGATATACATATGAAGATATGGATAAAAACTGTGAGCAATGGTGAGAGACTTACCTCTGCTTGCACTCTTTCCTTCTCCTCCCTGAACCTCCTCGCTTCCTCCGGATCGAGCGGTTCTGGCGTGGGCGTTCTGTTGCGGAGCACTGTTTGCGATTGCTGCGATTGTCCTTGGCCCATATTTGATTACTTCCGTTGTGTTCCCCGGAAGGTATTGAGATTTTCGATGTATGTACGATCTGGGTCGAGCCCTATGATATACGCAATGGGTATATGAAGCTTTTCTGCGATTACGCTGAACGCCTAATCTCACAAGACGAGGAAAAGGGGAGGAAACGCGAGAGCACGTGATTTTGAACTGCACTCTTCTGTCGCTAGAAGGTTCGCGGCAAATGGGTATCAAGTAAAGAGACAGAAGATGATTGGAAAAGTGAGAAAATGAAAACTGAAGGACAAGAGAGAAATTGAAATGATAAAGAGAAGGGATTGATATATCGTCTGGCCAGGCACTTGCCGCTAAGGCGTAAGGCAACAGTCCGGTCAGGAAATCCTTCTGGGAGCTAATTTCCCGAAATGGAAGTAGGTCTTGGCAGATATACTGTTCACCAACTGACGAGTATGACATTGCATGAGACAATTGTTGCACAAATATGGAACGATATTGGATGAAGTTTAAAAAGATCAAGTCGGGTGCGCTCAAAATATTTCAGATTTTACGAAAATGCTAAACAGATTTTTACATGCCATCTCAAATTACAATTGCTCGTTGACGAAAAGACCAGCCATACCCATGCCGGTTCCAATACACATACTCGTCAAGAGAATCTTCTTCTTCTGTCTCCTGGCTTCGCTGAGTCCAGTGACGATCTGTCGTGCACCTGTGCAGCCGAGAGGGTGACCCAGTGCGATGGCGCCACCACGGACATTGAGCTTCGCGGGATCAATCTTGAGAGTCTCCTGGCAGTAGACAGCCATGGATGCAAAAGCCTCGTTGATCTCGATGAGGTCAATGTCGTCGAGAGTGAGGTTGAACTTATTCAAAAGCTTGGGAATGGCGACCGAAGGGCCGATACCCATGATGCGGGGCGCAAGTCCAGCAACGGTGGCTCCGACGAACTTGCCCAGGATGGGTTGGCCGAGCTCCTTTGCCTTGGATCGCTTCATAAGAAGCACAGCTGCGGCACCATCAGTGACCTGGGAAGAGTTGCCACCAGTCGACTTGTCTCCGTGGGGCATGAATGCAGGTCGGATCTTGTTCAGGGCCTCGAAGGTGGTTCCCCATCGTGGTCCCTCATCCTTGGTCAGAGTAACCTGCTTGACCTCGCCGGTCTTGGGGTCCTTGATGTGTACCTGGATTGGGACGATCTCGTCCTCAGTCCATCCTGCCTTCTGTGCGACCTCTGCCTTCCTGTAAGACTCGGTAGCAAACCTGTCCTGCCTCTCTCTTGAGATGTTGAAGTCCTTGCCGACGTTCTCAGAAGTCTGTCCCATGGGCTGCATGCAGTCCGCAGCATCCTGGTTCTGGAGGATCTCGTCGAAGAAGGGTCGCTCGAGCCTGTCACCACCCTGGGTCATGGACTCGGCGCCGAGCGCAAGTCCGATTTCGATGTGGCCGAGAGAGATCTGGTTGGCGATGTCCTGCACAGCCTTAAGACCAGAACTGCAGAAACGGTTCACGGAGGAGCCGGAGGTGGTGATGGGAAAGCCAGCGCCAAGCATAGCAGCACGGCAGTAGTAGGCGGCCTTTGCGTCGGAGACCTGTATCAATTGTTAGACGTTGTTATAAAACCGCGAAGTAATGCAACCATACATTTCCCAGGCAAATGTCCTCAACGAGCGCAGGGTCCAGATTCGACTTTGCGACAACCTGCTTCAAGATCTTGACGACGATGCCATCGAGCGGTGTGTCCTTGAATCCTCCCTTGAAGGCCTTCGCGAGGGGTGTTCGGATAGCGAGAGTGATGACAATGTCATCGGGGTTCTGTGTAGTGCTATCGAGGCATATTAGCCATGGTTTGCATCCATTGGAGAGTTTCGGGTACTTACATGGCGGAAACGCCGCTCTGGGCGGGAGTGATCTGAGAGACGATGGATTTCAGTCGTTCCGTCATATTTGCAGATGTGATGTGAATAGAGGGATTGGATATCTAAGGAGGAGAAGAGGCTTAGGAGGAGAAGAGAGATGTGAACGACAAGAAGAGAGGATGATGTGGGGAGGAATGTTGGACTGCTCCTCTTATGTCTTCCAGAGTACCGTCGAGCCTCGGCTCAACGTCACGTGGCCTTCGGCACTCCACAACTTTCCAACCTCCACTCCACACTGCTTTGCCTCCACTCCAACACTCTAACCTAGGCACCTCCGAGCCAATGATCCTCAAACACCAACTCCTTACTGATCATTAATCCCGTGGGATTACTGACAAACTGCCGCATATCTGATCCTCCCAAAAGATGAACTCTTATCCGCTCGAATGCCACCCCATGTTTCCCTCCATCTCTCGAACATGCCCACGCGCCATCTCATCTCACGTCGTCGGCAGTTTAGCCGGATGACTGTACACAGCACTGTGTAAACATACTTGGTAGTTTTCTAGCTATCTTCTTCGGCTATCCCTTTCGGGTCTTTGTTCTATCTCGGACTAGTCCAGCAAATGGCTTGTCGCGGTCCGATGCTATGATAGTCGAACTAGCAAACGGGCCTCGGCCAGTTTTACAACTGAAAACCATGGAGTACTGCTCTGCTCCATGATGCGCCTGGAGAACCTCTTACAACATTATAATCAGCATTATCTAGCAATCAAAGTCATAACTACCTATGCGCTTTGCTCTCCCCTCCCGGTAGAGCATCTAGCCATCCATTGATCTTTTCGTTGACAATTGGAGCTTTCGCACATTCATTTGCCTTCTCCACACTCTGCGTCTTCAACACCGGACAATTGACGCCGCAATATTGATCCATTGCTCTCTGCAACGAATCACCTTTCCACCCAAACAGATAGTCCCCATGCCAACCGTATCCAGTGGAATCATCCATGCTGAACACAAAGGGCTGGCTACCATCCACAGGCCACATGGATTGATCATTGAAGGCAGATGTGTTCCAGATCGTTTCGTATAGGACCTGAGGCAGCCTCACGGGATGACTGGATATGCATTCATTAGCATTTTCTCTCCGCACATCTTCGTGTCATTGCTTACGTATCTGGACACTCCCCATCCGTCTCAAAAGTCCCTTTCGACGGATACGCAACGTGACTCTTATGATCGGGGCTATCAACATTGACTCCATCCCAGCACGTTGGGAAGAAATTGTTAACCCTCAAACCATACGGGCACGGTTTGTTAGGGAAGTTGCGCGTATCCCATTCCCCACCAATTTCCGAATTTGCAGGTGCAGGACCCCAGGGTTCGGTGAAGCAGCGAAATGCTATACTTCTAAACTCCTTTGTATTGGGACTGGGTGCGCGATAGGATGGATCGCCGATAAGCATTCGAAAACCCTAACATTCGTTTATTAACTGAATTTTCTATGTGTGAAAAGGATCTAAACTCGACTCACCGGCTTGAACGCAGTTACTTTCGTTTTCTTGTCGTACGGCGCCGTGTAATACACTGTCATGCCTCCCCGCTGCTTTTCGAGCCCAAGATTGGCCATCAAGGGCACGCGATGATACGACCCGTTTCGATGACGGAAGAACAGAACCGCAGTCCAGTAATTCGAAAAGTCTTCGCTGAAGGTACAAGTCGTACAGGTGGCTTGTTCCGCGATGTCTACCGATGGATCCATCTTCGCTGATAGCGCATTTCCTCCCACGAATTGATGCAGGTGAGGCGATGGAGTCAATCCGGGTGTGACGAGTCTATGTAGCTGTCAAACACTCCTGTTATCTTCCTAGAACGAGAAGAGACTTACGGGTCTATACGTTGAATGTTCAGCTCCGAACACGAGAACCGTAGAAAGTCGTTGAACGTCGGCCCTCCAGGAAGCGATGTGTTCTGCGCGACGACACAAACTGCCATACAGGCCGCAACAGCGACGCAATTGCGACTCCAAAACATTTCGTATAATTATCACAATCTTCAAGTCTGGTGCAGATAGAGCACAATGTCCGTACGAGCAACCCTTTTTCAATGTCGGGTGCTTTCCCCACTTTCCATCAATTGGTAATCCGGCATTGTTTTATATGTGGGGTGGATGGATAGATGTGATGGGTATTTGTACAATATAGGTTGGCCAATGAACTGCCAGTGTGCCTTATTGCTGGTGTTTAGGGATCGGAGGTTAATATAACTAGCACCCATGCCCTTCAACGTATATATTCCCGATAAAAGCTTATCAAATGTACCAATGTCCATTCAATGTAGCATGTGTGTTTTGGTAGTTCATGTTATGCATTTCATCCTTTTGAAGCCTGGTAGCTCGCTTTGCGTACTTACATGGCGGAGTGACAAATTCTTTTTGATTATGCTCAATCTGTGATTGCTGCATATGCGGAGTCGATAGAATGATATCCTGGTCTCCTAGAGTCGATAAGTCGATCGAATGAATGAGTTGCCCCCAGCTCTCCATGGTAGTCCGTAACCTCTGCTACTATCCCCTCTCTAGGAAACATAGCCTTGAAACCGCGTCCTCAATCCTGGATATCTGCGAACCACTGATGCCCCAAAGCCTCATGCGCTGTAATTCTCTTCCTCAGATCAACCGTCGACATGCGTCCAACGAGGTCTCTGAAGTCTGCATCAAGATAGTTCCACAATGCAAACGGTTCTCGGGGATACTTCTCCCCAAACGTCGTTGCCACGATTTCAAAGACTTGAACCCAAGGATTGTCTGCTAAGTATCTCAACAATCCCTGATAGCTGTCCCCATCCGCAAAGTAAGACAATTGCCGTTCGAGGACAACCGCCTCTTTAACCTCTCCCTCAATAATTTCCTCGTCTTCAACTGCGAATATCACGCGTTTGAGTAGCGCATAAATGCACTAGATGGTCATGTCAACACATTCATTCCGACGACACCATACAACTGAAGAAAACTCACCACTATCCCAAAGGAAAACATTTCCGTAGGCGTATGACAAGCCGCCGAAGCATGCGCTTCGGGACTTCGCCACATCCAATTCCCAAACGCCCTCCCGACAAGCGCGCTTCCTTCCGGCACGTACGCGGCGTCGTCTATGTCGGCGAGCTGCACTTTCTCCACGGCAATGTCTCTATTTTTGTCGTTCCAGTTCAGCATGATGTTATTAGGCTTAACATCCGTATGCACAATGCCTCTTTCATGTAGAGCTGCGAGACCTCGGAGAGTGTCCCTGAGGATGCGTTTCGTGAGCGGTAAGGGTACGTCTTTCTGAGCGAAAGAAAGAAGATGGTCGTCCAGATATCCATAAGCAAACATGTGTTTCTCAGGAATTGCATCCGCAGCCACGCGGACGTATGGACATGGACGGAGGTCATTGAACATGTTTTGGTAGTATCCGAAGACGTCGTCTGGTACGCTTTTTAGGACGTATCTTTTGCGGTCGGCCCTGCGAAGGCGTGTAAGCGAATGGAGATGGAATAATTGGGTGCTCTTACATAGCTAAGAGCACGGGACCCAGTGGACCACGGCTTTCTTGTAGAACGCTTCTGGCGATGTAGCGGCGGCTTGATTGGCCGATTATCTCTCGAGCGAGCGCTGCCATTGTGGAAGATAGAATACCTCCAAAAATTCCTAGGAAATTTATGCAGGTGTGGCAATATCAAGCATAGAATGCTGTGAAACACAGAGCATACCCAATTTGGGTGATACCAGTAGGCACCAACCCCAGATCGCCCGCACGCATCCCCCCCTGTCTTGTGCTGCGCGTTATGGCTGAGCACCCTTAGCGCATCCTCCATCTGACATCACTATGGAATGAAATATATAAGAAAACGACTTGTCCTTGATCTGGGAATCAATTAATCAACCAGATTTCATCACGAACTCCAAATCCACCGTATAAACAGAAATTATGGACAACGCAGATATCTTCGGTTCGCTCTCCGCTGGCAAGGGTCCGTACGGTGGCAAGAGAGGCCAGGCGCGCATGGAGGAGATGAAGAATAATATCGTGAAGGAATGGGAGGAAGAGCAACGTGCGTTTTGAATTTCCGCCTCCACCACGGACTTGTTTTGTGAGAGACGAGATTTACTAACTTGCGCATAGGCAAAAAGCAAGAAGCAGCCGAGAAGCAGGCTCAGAAAGATAAAGACGCTGGGGATGATGATACCTTGTTCGAAGTCGAAGGGGAGAAAAGTAGTACCAAGGGGGGTCTGGAACCTAAAGGCGGGGATCGTGACAATGGGAAAGAGAAGAGGAGGAGTTGGAGGGATGGATTGAAGAAGCTCGCCGGACGATGAAATGCTGCTGATTTGTTGTTTGATTGTTCGATACCCGTTGTTGTTCACTTGCAATATCTGTGAGAATAAACAATCATTGTTGGAAATGGTGACCTTTATCTGCTGCTGGTGATGTTTGAGAGAGACTCGATGACCAGTCCGATATGGTGTGTCATCTTGTCTTTTTCCATTGTTTAGACAAAATATCGAGGACTTGAAGTTTCGGCATCTTCTCCATTTCCGGGTAAAAGATTCTTTGCTTGTAGTCAATTCACGGGAATATTTGACTATCGTCAAGATCATGATGACTGGTCGTTTCGGAAAACGTCCAAACTGGTTTTACATTGATTCTATTATTCCTTTTTGAACCTAACGATGCTCTATGCAAAGGCGGTCATGCTCTATTCATCCAGAAGATCTACAAACTCCCCTCGATTTCTGCCAATTCAGCCATGACGTTGGCGACATTCGTCTTCACCGCGTCACCCACGGGCAAATATGGCTTTCTAGGAGCGAGCTTGCTTTCTGGGCTCGAGATTCCAGCAGCCACCGCACTGTATTGCGAAACGGCGTACTTTGTGCTTCCGATACCGGCCTTGACGGGGCTCTCAGCGAGCGCAGCCTTTCGGTGCAGCGTCAAAGCCTCCTCGACCTTGCCGCTCGTGTAGAGCTGGTAGATCTTAGAAATCGTCTTGGGGAAAACGTTCGAGAATGCGGCCACGCAACCCTGGCTTCCGACCGCCAAACCGCCGATCAAGAAATCACTCTGTCCACCGAACGTAGCGAACTGATCGGGAGAAAGCTGGCCTGTTAGCCGGGTGATCTTGGCCACACTTCCGCAGGTCAATTTGACGCCGACGATCTTTCCAGGGTTGCTCTTTGCGATGGCCGCGATGGTGTCCGAATCAAGATCGACGCCATTGCAAATTCCGGGGAAGTTGTAGATAACGAGTGGGAGGTCGCTCTTCTGTGCAACCTCGTCGTAGTAGCCTTTTACTACCTCCTTGGTCGTAGCACCGCCGTAGTATGCTGCTGGAAGGAGCAATCCGTATGTGGCACCAGCGCTGATCGCATCTTGGATGTACTCGAGAGTCTGGGTTACGGAGAATCCGCTTACACCGCAGATCAATGGGAAATCAGGGCCAACGGCCTCACGTGCGGCGACAATGAGGTTCCGTCGCTCCTCGCGTGTCAGAAGGAAAGCTTCAGCATTGGAACCGAGCACAACGAGACCTGCTAGTCCGGTTGTTGAGAGGTATTTGAAGTATTTCTTTTGTGAGTCGAAGTCGATAGCGCCGGTTGAGGGGTCGAAGAAGGTTACTGCGGGGCACCAGACCCCGGACCTAGGAACATTTGCTGCGGGAGACATGATATTACTATAGCAAAGATGATAAAGATAAGAAACTCGAATGCGGGGAAGAATGACAGAAGAGTTTAGATGATGTTTTCGAGAAGAAATTAATTGAGATAGGAATAAGTGTAAGGTCCAGAAATGTTCGAGAAGTTCTTGAGCATAACCTCATCGGGTTGCTGGGCCGGTTTCGGGAGCTCCCCCGATATCCGCTAGATACCGATCACGTGAGTCCATTACTTTTGTTTCGACCTTGCGTCTAGCCATATAGGTGAAGAGTTTGCCCCAGGGGGAATGGGTTCGGAGGTGAGTGAGTGGTGAGTGGGGGGCCGGGGTGGTGTGGTTGCTATCACAACAGGTTGAATTTTCTTTGCAGGACCAGGTTTCTATTTTGAAGCTGCTATATAGCGGTACTCTCACTTATAGTGGTAGTGAATTGTAACTCAATTGTTACTTCAAATGAAAAAGTTTGCCGGCAATTAATCTTGTTTTGAAGTATTCGCTACTAAATCTGCAAAATGGAGGATGTCGAACCACTCATTCTACCTACTACATCTCCAGCTGTGCACAATGAGGCTTGAGAGTCCAAAAAGTCCGATGTCGATGGGATAGTTCATTCATTGATGGAAAACCCAATATAGGGACAATAAAGCTTTCCCAAGGATCTCTAAAACTTCCGGGATGATTGTGTGTCATGGTCCCGAGTAGACAGTTGACTATCGCTACATAGTACGTCTCCTCATGATCAACTCCCACTTTGGGTGCGGTACACTAACGTCTCGAAATTCGAAACTTGGATTATGGCTATTTGTAACGTCGCAATCGAAATTCGTGATGAAGTAAATTGCAATCAGCTTTGCCACATTGCAAACATGAAACCGACCTGGACTGCAAATTGGTAACAATTAGACTCTGCTAAATCTTATCGAAGCAAGAACTTACCATGCCATCTTCGAATTGCCCCAGAACGGCCATTCCATACTAATATCAGTAGCCTTTCGAGCTTTTCCTTCGAATCTTTTAGGATTGAATTCATTCGGGTTCGAGTGAATGGTTTCATCGTTCATGACGCTGTACTGATAGAATTCCACAATCTCACCCTTAGGAACTGTATAACCATCCGAAAAGCTGAATGATTTCAGCGGAACGCGGTGAACTACCGTTGAGAGAAAGCAGTGAAAGCGTATCGATTCAATGAGGAAATTCTCCAGCAATGGAAGTTTGTTGATGTCGGATGCTGGGTTGCCAAGTACATCCTTGACCTCTTCCCGCAAGGCAGGAAGATATTCCGGATGCGTGAAAATGTCCAGGATCAGGTGAGTTGCAATCTGAATACAGAATCAGTTACTAGGCCTCAAAGTATGGGCGTGCTACTCGCTATTGGGGTGGCTGTAGTTGTTGATATAAACGTGGTATTCATATCGAATTTGATTCTCTTGGATTCTGAAATGCCTGGAAGATTCCTCACGTGTGCTTCTATTATGGATTCCTGTAGAGAATGAGCTCGAAGGTCTGTAATAAATTTGGGACAAGGTTAGATTTACAGGCTTCTCGCTTGCTTCCAAGGGGGCGGAAGCTATTCTATAGCGATGGTTTTTGATCTCTGTGTTTATTACCTCGCGAACATATTGAGCGTTTAAGTTGCGACCGCGAATGATTCTGGACATGAGACTTCAATGGATCCAATTAACGTATTGCAGAGAAATGTTCTGGTATTCACTTACGGCATTAAAAATAGCGGAAAACTCTTGGCCGCTTCAGATACCAATGTAACTTCATCGATGTATTTCAAGCCTCGATCTACGAATTCTGAATCATTCGCTAGAGGTGCTGTTAGGCATGATTGTCCGGTAATATCAAGTGCGATTTACCCACCGATATGTTGTCCAAACAACATCATTATGTTCATTCTGCTTCCGAGTCGTTTCACTGTCTCCCACAAAGGAATAACGCTAATTCCTAGTGACAATTAGCAAGAACTCTACGAAGACAAGACCCTGGGAGATACAAATGCAACTTACCATTAGGCTGAATGTATATCTTCAATGCATCATTGAGATCAGACTCCATGAGACTAACATATCGTTCCCGTAGCCCAGAGAACTGATTAGACAGCGTTCGTATGGCACGAATAACAGGCATGCCGTCATCCTGCCGCCGATCTGGCCATTCATAACCGAAAGTATACTTCGGCTGGAAATGCTCCTTCGACCAAACATGGCTGGAGAGATGATTGAGACTCGTGTTGTTGAGATCTTCCCAGTGGGCCTTGCTTGAAACGAGGTGGAGGCGATTTCCAGGGATGAGGATGGAGAATGGTTTTCCATTGTGCTAAAGTTGATTCAACTCCTGTCACGAAACGACAACTGTGGATGGACTCACTTCCCGCGCACGTTGAATCAACATCTGGCGTCCTCGTGCAAGAAACTTCCATGGCTCTGAAATTCTCCGTGGAATTCCGATCCACAAGAGAACGACGCAAAGTATGAAGAAAGCGAAAGTCGTTGCATAAATCATGATGAAGAAGTAGTCACGCTCGTTTTATTAAGAGAGTGCTGCAATTTTCTTGTTTCTCTTTTTTTCTTCAAAAGAGAAAAGAAGAACATGTAGTGGAGCGGACACAGCCGACGCTCAAATGAATAGTTCAGAATACCGTGCCACACGCGGTTAAATGAATATGCTGCATGGTGACGTTGTTCGTCCGTCTCTTTACTAATTACAGGACGTCCTGTGGCACAGTCAAATAATAAGAGTGTAAGCTTATATAGCGATTTTTTCATTCATGGTAGGATCCGTGCAAAGATCTTGTTGCGAGATATGTAGTGTAAGTCGCTACGCTGTAAGAGCCAAAATGACGTTTCAGCGAAGGGTAACACAGAATCCAGCAACTTCCAAATGCGGCGAAAAGATCACGTTGCTAATACCTGTTATGAATGATAGGATGGAACTATCTCTAATCTCGATCATCTACTGGTAAATGCCTGCAAATGTCCTACGCGTTCGAGTGGATAGGGCCATTGGGAAAATGGAGAATGAATACCATGACCAAGATATCTCGAAACCAAGGTTTCTACGTATAAGGTATTCGTCAACACTAACTGCTAGAAGGTAGTTAGCTACAACTTCTGTCAGAGCGTTGCTTAGTTCGTAGAAATAAGGTCAGGTAAGACCGTCACAGGGATCTAACGGGAACTAGCCCTTTCAAGTCCAGTGAAATGGTCCGATCTCCTCGCCATTAATGATGTGGATCCCCCCATGTCTCCATATATCAAGTTAAGTTGCACTGCAAATGGGTTAATGGTTTGTTTTCGATGCAAGTAGACCTGTACCAGCGCTGAAGCAACTCAAGTCTCGTTTTCGAATGACCGAGCCCTTGCATTGGTAAGAAATGTACTCGCAGTTAGAAACAGCAAACCCATGTCTCGCAAGAATCAATTCTCGGACATGTTAATGCATGTGATCGCTGACCTTTTGTCTTGACTGCTGTCATACTTTAATTCAACCTCTCATCAAACGGCGACAGTTCGCGCTCCATATATGCTTCTCCTGATCCTTCCCTGTCGTGTCGATCTTATGATCTAAACTCCGAACAGCTCGCTCTATGAGTTCGATCTTCATGACAATTAAGAGCAAACTTTTTCCAAGCCTCTGTATTCGCCCCCATGATTTTCCGGCCCACAATCATGTCCCGGAGTGCCACCGCCCTATGATCGCCACAGGGATTTCGCGTCATCGTATCCACCGTATCCCTCAATACGGCGAATACGCTAGAGAAGTGGGTCTCGCCCACCCTCTTGAACGACGTCTCATTTAAATACAATCGCATCCGCAATTTCAAATGGGGAACGAAGAGAAACTTCTGTCCCTTATTGAGTTCTCGAAGTCAACTGTACTTCCAGGACGAAGATGTCGACATGGAACGTGCTACAAACGGCAGCGGGGATCCTGAGGTGCTGGATGTTGGCAACAGGGTGCCAGGAGAAGATGGGATATGACGTTGTAAGTTCTGAAGAGCTTGTTACTTGGAACTTGTTCTAAATTGGTTGCTAAATTCGTAGTAACATGTCCACAGGCACCCTTTCCAACCGACTTGACGTACACAGACATCCCACCACCGCCAGCGCCTGAACCCATCTCGTTGAGAACTCTTCCATTACCACCATCGATCGCGAGCGATGAGCCCGGATCCTGCAATTCGACCATCAATCCCCATGGCACTGGCTGTATGGTCATGAAAAAAGGCTTCCAAGCCGGAGACTTCCTCCCAGACGGCGCCCATGTCCTCGCACGAGTAACGTTCACTGGCGCGCCTCTATCTCCATCCCCAGGAAGCATCTACACCGGCGAGCAGGTCATCATCATAAAGACTGATGGATCATTGTTTCCCAATGGTGACGCCTGGAAATGCATCACCTGCGGCCTACCATCCCAGAACACTATCGACATGATCCCCGGCTTCCACTACCCTCAATCCTTCCGCGATAGCCAGCGCTTGCTCATCGGCAGCAATATCCTCACATGTACCCCGTTCAACCTGACCGACCCCCAATGCACGCCGTCAAAAACTCACATCTACCCTGTCCGCTGGAACAACCCGGCGTCCAACGGCTTCGGCGCCATACGAGAGCTTCGCCTACACCCCGACAATGCCCACATAGGCTTCAGCGCCTTCACGCTTTACGAAGACAAGACACCTGGCCAGCTATGCTACTACGCCCGCCTGGAATTCAACCCGTCCGACCCTCACCCCGGCTACGATCTCACAAACGTCACGACTCTACTCTCGGCCACGGGCCCCAAACCCTACTCCATCTCCGGCAGAAACATCCACATCGACTCCAGCGCCCTCGCAATCGGCGAACTCCGCGGCTTCACACCCTCAGGCGACGAAGTAATCTATATTGGCCCGCCGACCGAATCCTCCAACGTCGACGTCTTCGCAGCCCATCTCCGCACCGGCGCCGTCCGACGCCTGACATCGCACCCAGACTACTGCGACCCGATCACGTACTCCCCATCCGGCGACTCGATGGTCGTGATGGACACGCGCGCGTCTGGACGCATGATGTGGGCATCCGGCATGCGGTCCGTCCCGCCGCTGATCGACCTGGTAACTCTCGTCGTGGCCGCGGGGTTACGCAACAACGGCCAGCGAAGGTTCTTTCAGCCTTGGCTTCTAGATCGTTGGGGTGACCGCGGGACGTACTATGGACAGCAGGTGAATGCGAAACTTGAAGGAAGACAGGGCACGCCGGGGAGCGGGGCGTTCGACGACCCGGAGTGGAATTCCCTCGCGGACCCGAGATGGTCGCTCGATTCGACGCAGCTGGTGTATGCGCAGGCGCAGACTACGTACCCGGAATGCGGAGGTGAGAATCCGTTGCCGTGTTATGAGTCCAAGGAGCCGTTTGGGAGGAGACAGAGGCTGGTTGTTGCGACGTTTACGGGGAGAAAGCCAAGGGTGCCGGCGACGGTGGAGTTTGATGCAGATGAGGTGGTGTGGGGTACGAAGTACGTCCCTGGCGAGGCGCCGAAGAAACAACTCGATGTGCCGGGCGGGAGGTACATCCTTGAGGGGAAGACGAGCGGTTACGCGGACGTTGAGATCGGGACGGGTGAGGGTGGTGGGAGTGTGAAGAGCGTGGAGGTCGTGTATCACAATTTTACCGACGATGGGAGGACGTTCCTCAACGGCCGGGAGTCTGCAAAGACCAGTCAGGACGGGCAGGGGAAGGCTTCTATATGGTGGTTTTCAGATCTTGCACAGAGTGGAGAGACGGTGGCTACGAAGCGGACTGGCGATGCGGGTTTGAAGGTGAACTTGAAAATTTTTGACGTTTCTGGGTGGGAGGGCAGTTTCGAAACTACAGTTGACGGCGTTACACATGTCATTCCAGATAGCGGTACATAGATGCTGATAGACGAATGCAATATGCAGGTCATTGTTCAGTAAGAAGCAGATCATGGCATTTGGTGTACTAGTACGTGAGATAGGATGATAGTGCATCGGCTTGGAAAACATCCCATGATTTCCGGAAACTGCATCGAATCGCTGATATCCATCCATATATTATCAAGAAGTGTCTTTACGGTCCTATTGTGCATACAGGTCGACCGAACTTACATCCTTCCATTATCTGCAGTGCCATCTGCCATCGCTCACTTACGACGCACAAGAGAAAATCGGACGTCAGCAACTTTAATCACACTCAATCACAGACATCGCCCGTCTCTGCTCTCCTCAATATTTATCTTCTACCTTCCATCTTTCACTTTTCTCCACCACGATTATCACCTACTCCCGCCGCCGCCGCTGGATCAATCTCACAATCCCGATCCCGCGCTCACCTACTCCCAACCGCCTAAGCCCTTCGTCCTCCCACCATCACCCTCCACTCTACACTCTCACTCTCGTCGTCATCCCAACCACTCGCTATGTCTGCTAACACATCTGAAGAAGCAGCCGACTACGACATGGCAAAGAACCACGTACGCCCCATTTCCTTCATTTCCCGCACCTAAGCTAACACGAGGAAGCTCGAGGCCGCCCTAGATATTTACACGAAACACGGCCACGACAGCAATGAAGCTTTCCGCCGCATTGTCAAAGTCCTTGGAGACTGTAAGTCTTTTCATCCCAACCCATCGTTCATGGAGAATGACAGTACTAAGCGCGTCAGTGACGCGCTCCGCCGACACATCAGCTTCCAATGAACCTCCCCCCAAGACCTCCGAGAAAGCAGCAGCCGAAGCGAAAGACAACATCGCGCACGACAAGGACCCTTACTCCGACTTTGTCCTCGCTCTCCATGACGCGGACGACTGTATTCTACACCGTCGATGGGATCGGCCCCTCCGACCGGGGAAGAAGTTGAATTTTGCTTGTGATTGCCGACGGAAGTTCTACTCGATCCCAGCTCCTCAACTTCGCGAGGGAGTGGCGGTGACGGGAGATGGTGAGAACCTATCTGTGGAGCGCCAGACCCGGGACGACATCGAGGGAAGGGTCAATGAAGATATGCAAGAGGGACACGAAGGTGGCTCCTCTTGGCCTTCGAAGCGGATGAAGATGACCAAGGAAAGAGTGGCTTGTGTGTGGTGTATGGCTAGGTGCATTTATGGTGTACCAAACTTATCCCTTCACGTTGACAGCACATTACAAGGCATACAGGTTTACCTCCAGTAGCGTCCCCACAGTGCCCATCCGTTGCATGTATGTCAACCCTACAACACGCCAATGAGAACAGTCTGTAGAATAATCAATCTTAAATTCTGCTTGCAGGCTAAATTCGACTTGATATGGTGATGATCATGATGGTAATATCAATGCACCGTCCCTACTTTTCTCCTCCCTCTCTACTCAATTGTTGCATAACACACGACGGCACCACGCTTGCGACCTGGCTTATATACGACAGAGCCCTTTATCTATCTTGTCCATTCTCCCCACCTAAAAGATCAATGTGTTTTCCCGCTCAGTGATGGATGAATGGAAGTCGTTCATACAAAGCTAGCTAGTAAACCTTGCTAATAGAAATCTACACGTGACTATGGCCCGCGTAATGCTACAACCCAACGTTATTCTAATTTCATTTTGTGTTTCATTGCTTCCCCTCTTCCACTTTCATTGGTCTTGGATGGGTTCTGGTTGATGCGATGCTGTGTTTGATTTTTGGTGATTTTGTTTGCGATTTGATAGTGGGGATAGTGATCAACAAGAATCAATCAGGAAGACAAGACAAATGATATGGCAGCAGTATAAGTAGTTTTTTATCTCAGTACAGACTCTATGCTAGTGCATGTAATGAAGCCGTGACTGTATTCCCATCCTTTCTTCGACGTTCTAGAAGAACAAAGTGTAGCAACGATGACAACGACGTCGATCAACGCGTGCGTGCTGGAGGTCATTCACTATTCGTAGAATTACTCCTCGCCGTCACGGCTACCGCATTCCCGATGTAAAACACGATGCTAGGCTCAAACATCAAGGTGGCCTCGCTCACAAACACCGAACACCCCGTCACCGTCTTCCTCCCCAGCTCCTCCTTCCTCTGTATCAGCATCCACGCGACACCCGAGCCATTCGGGCTCCCGAGCAATGCCTTGCACGCCCTGGTATACGCATCGAAGTAGTACCCCGGCCAGGGCTTCAACTTATTCTTGGTCGGGTCGCCGCCGGGTACGTCCGGGGGCGCGTCCTGGATCGCCCTGCGGATGATCTGCTGGGTGGTGGGATTCGTGACGGACCAGATGATGATGTTGCGCAGGCCACGCAGGTTGGAGTACGTGTGCAGGTACCAGAAGGCGTAGACGATGTCGGAGGAGCGGATCAGTGCGGGCAGGTCCGCGTCGGGGATGTGCGGGGAGCGGTAGGTGGCTTCGTGCCGTGCGCTGAATTGCTTGGATACCATGAGGGTTCCTGAGGCGGCGTGCGAGCCGAGGTGGAAGTGCGCGCCTGTCTTGCGGAGGACGCGGCCGTTGGGACTGACGTAGGTTTGTATGTCGAGTTGTTGTGTGGTGTATGGGTCGCCGTGCTGGATGATGGAGAAGAACCAATCTCTGGAGTCAAACGAAGCGCCAATGGTGGCGAGGAGGGGCTCGATGCCGTACTGTCCTGGACCAAGGAGTATGTTTGTCTTCTGGGATTCGCTATAACCCCAGTCGGTAAGCTGCTTGGGGAAGGAAACCCAAGTGCTGGCAGAGGAGACCTGAGGAGGCGTCAGGTAGGGGCCGGCTTGGGCGGAGGTGAGGAACATGACGGCGAGAAATTGCCCGCCTTTGCAGACGAGGCGTTGGTAGGCTTCCTCGTCGACGGGAGGCGGGCCGTCTCCTAGCCAGAGGGCTTTGGGAGGTACTTCAGATGTGGCGAGGTTTTCAAAATTGCCCATCTCGTCCTGGTGTTGAACAGCATTGGGATGGCGAGGGACGGTGCCAGCTTTTATGAGATGTGGGAGAGCTAGAAGGGTGGGAAGGAGTGAAGGCAGGTGCATGTTGGAAACGAAGGCGAGGCCGAACTTGATGTCGATGATGCAGGCGTACTCGTGTGTGGGGAGGTGGACATTAGTACCTAAGTGAGTGAGTGATTGTGAATGTCCAAGTCAGATGACTAGGAAGGAGCGAGGATGGGAAGGGTGGATCGCCTAGGGCTCGTCGAAATTTGCGAATTGGAAGAATGCAGTGCTTGAAACGCTGAAAAGTGACAGAGAGTCGGGATGCGGCACCTTTTCTCAACTCCTCAATGTCAGTGAAGGTGGGCGATGGAGGTGGTCGGTGGCGGTTGGGAATAGCTTCACTTGGAGCAGCGCAACACAAGCAAGTAGAAGCACGACAGAACAGCAACCAAGGGTGAGAGTGTGAAGGGAAGGATGAGAGAAGGTGACTCTTCTTCAATCAGCCAGAACAAGCCAGCAAGATCAACGAAAAGAAAAAAGTAAAGTGAGAAAAAGCTCATTGGTTCAAAGTCTTTCTAAGAAAGAAAGAAAGACTTTATTAGCAGCCCCAACCCCGCTGCTAATCGTGACTCGCAACCAGGACGTTCGCGGCGGCTCCGCATACTAGTCATTGAGTCTCCGGAAACCGAGCCGTTGCGTTGCAAATGAAGTGAAGGAGGGGGGAAAGGGGAGGGCAGGGAGGGCAGAAGGGAAAGGGGAGCTAAATGGTTAGTTCAGGTGGAGTGCACGGAGGAAAGGGAGAAGAGGGAAGAAAGGGCAGGTAGGGTGGGCAGCAAAGAGAATGAAGAGGAGGTCGAAAGTAGCTCGGGACTGAGTGTCTGGAGAGGAAAAAGAAGAAGAGGAGACGGAGGATGGGAGGCAGAAGAGGGTTTATATACCCCATTCCTGGGGGGGAGGGACCGTGCGCTGCCTCCCAGATCACATTGCCTATTGTGGAAGAATAGGGTCGACCAGATCGACCAGAATGGCCAGATTGGCCAAATCGGGCGACCTGGGTGATTGTGATATGGCGGAAGTGTCACGTGAAAGCGAGGCTGCCTGGCCATTATCACCTCAATCGGCCCAATTGGGACTGATTCAGCACGGTCCATGTGTTCGCACAATAGGAAGAGGGTGACGATGAATAGGATCAATAGGATCAATAGGATCAATAGGATCAATAGGAGGGAGGTTGGGTGGCTGGGCGAATAGGAAGATAGCTGAGTAGGTGGATTGGTAGAGAGGTGGTTGGACGTGGGTGGACGTGGGTGGACGCATGGGGTCAAGGTCTCTGGCATGAGGTGGTGATGCATGCATAGAACTGGGGGACGGTAGACATCCGTCTATAACAGTGAAGTCGTGACGTTATGGGATTGTGAGATCGTGATGCTTCAATTGATGAGACCTTTGTCCTGTCCAGCTCTACCATTTGTATCAGATTGTACGACAGCTCCATCAAGATGACGCGAGTACTCTGTTCCATGCTCTAGCTATCATCCAAAGACGTTACTGAAATCGTGAGATCGTGAGACTATGAGATTGTGGTGGTTCATTTGATGATGCCTCTCTGCGTAGTAAAACTCACGGCAGTGCTATCAAGACAGTGCGAGTTTGTTGCTTCATGCCCATGCCGTTTGATCCGTAACCCAGTAGCATGCCTCAATTGCTCACATAACAACTTGAATCCACTAAATGCATCCAAAATTCCAGCTTCATCGAAAACTTCATCCGCCGCCCAGTTCGCCGACTATCACGAAGCCGCCCATCACCACCGTACTCACCTCCTCGTCATTGAATCACAACACATACACGTCGCCAGAAAGACCAACCGTCAGATTGAAGCCATATCACACACGTACGAACGCCCTCCTCCATCAGAATTGCGACTCCCGCGCACTCAATTTGCCTCTCTCACCTCACCTCGCCACCATATCTCAGCTCTATCGCCTTACGAGAACGCCCCGACGGGCGAAAGCACACACATCATAAACACAACAGAAAAGAGATAGATAGAAACAGCTATGCTACATAGTTCAATACAAACTTTCTCACTATGTTCCCTTGGCTAGACTCACTATGCCCCTCATCACGTTCCACGTCCATAACTTCTCTCATCCCGGCACCTGACCGAAAAGCGACATACACCACAAACTCGGCCCACAGGCGGTAGCAAAGAACAAACAGTGCATACAGTTTAACAGATGATTCCCACCATCTTGCCTTCATTATCACTCAGTGTCTGTTCCTCATGCCGTGACGTCCGATTCGCCTCCTTCGCTCGACAGTATGCTGGGATGGTGTGAAGTGATTCTGGAAAAGGTGTTGAATCTATCGCAAGCTATATGCACGCATCATGGAGATGTGCGAATGCGGAGGAGGTGAAGGTCGAGGTAGACCAAGCAGACGATCCTATGGATCAGGCCAACGAACGAACGCTGGATTGGCGCCGTTGGGATTTAACTTCACACGATTGTGGACGACAAGCCAGAGCGAGATCAGGTATCGAGACACGTTGGAAATCTCATCAACTCACATCCGACGCTTCATATTTACATCTGCCGACCCAATGCTACGAGTACAACCACGGGTCCTTGATGAAAAGATAGTCGTTCCGTGATGAGATATACGCCTACACACTTTACATCACAGCACGACCTGTCCCTCACACTTTCACGCCCACGAATCCACCCACCATCATCTCATAAAGCACCGCTCAAGCATACGAACAACACAAATTCCAACGCATTCAATTCATCTAATCTATCTCCACGCGCCTCGATACTCCACCTCACCTCCCACGAACTCCGCCGCCACCGCCACGCCATCTCGACCCAGCCGGGGAAAAAGCGGAAATATATACAAGAGGACAATCCCGGCAGGTCGAGACTCGCGTGTCTACTATCTATCCACCCTGTGTCTAGTCTACCATATGTGCCCCGTGTGTGGTTATATACAAGTGCAAGCGCAAGAAACAAAGAGCAGGAAACGGAGGGAGAGAGAAATATGTACAAGTACACCGAGGTAATGCAATAAGTGGGAAAAGGGAGGGATGGGGGGTGGGGGCTCTATGTGATGAATGGAGGGAAAATGCAGAAAGGTTGTTGTCTTATATATTTTCAAGGAAGGAGATGCCAAGGATGGAGATGCATATGCGAATGTAGGTGTGGACGATATCCCTACCATCTGGTTATATACAAGGGTTTCGATGGTAGGTTGATCGTCTGGAAAGGCTTCAAATCATGACGACAACGAGAGTGAGAATGGAAGATGATAAAGGGAGAGGAAGGAAGCGATCAAGCGCGAACAGGCGTGCACTTAACCTTGAGCGCAGGCTTCTGCCATAGGGTGTAGACCTCCTGGTTGCGCCAGCTGTCGCTCTCCGGCTCGAGGGTGAGGTCGAAGTGGAAGAGGATCTTAGCGAGGATTATGCGCATTTCGTGGTAGGCGAGGCTGGTTTCATCGTTAGCGATTCTGTTTTGGTGGTGGTGAGGGGAAAATGGGGACGAGGGGTATACGTACTTCTTGCCGAGACAGTTGCGCGGCCCATAAGAGAAAGGCTGCAGCGCGTGCTTGTTGTCGCCGTCGAAGCGATCGTCTTCGCCGGTCCAGCGCTCTGGGATGAAGGACAGTGGCTCAACGAAGTTCTTTGGGTCTTGGTACATCGCGAGTTGTTGGCAGGAAACGGTGGTCTGGAGGGGAGTTAGGAATGATCGTGAAGTCTGATGGGCAAGGGAGTGAAAACTTACGCCTCCGGGGATCCATTCGCCGCACACTTCGGAGCCTTGAGCGGGAACGAGGCATGGGAGACCGATCGGGACGGGAGGATACATGCGAAGACCCTCCTCGAGACAAGCGCGGAGATATTTCAGGCGTTGAAGGCCTTCGATGGTAATGTCGTCGTCGGACTTGAAGGCGCCTCGGATTTCGTCCACTAGCTTCTTGAGGCTGTCCTGGTGCTTGAGAAGATACCAAGTGACACCGGAGAGAAGAGTGGCGGTAGTCTCAGTTCCTGCAATCATGAAGACAGTCGTGTTAGCATACATCTCGCCCTTGGTCAAGCCCCGGCCTTCCTTCGCGTTCATGACCAGGTTCCAGATGTCGGGTTCGTTGGAGCCGCGCTCGACGCGGCGGTCGACACGCTTGGAAGAGTAGTCGAAGTGGATGACACGCTTCTTCTGCGCGGCGTTTCCGGCAATGGCCTTGACGAACTTCATGACGCTGGGCCAGTAGCGGACGATCCCGATCTTGGATCCAGTGCGGATGGACTCGAAGATGTTCTTGACCCAGGGAATGTAGTCGTCGTTGTCAAGAAGGTACAGCGGCTCGCCGAACGTCAGGTCAGACATGATGTCGAATGTGGTGTAGTTGTACATGCGGACCATGTCGATCTGGTGCTTTGGGTCCTTGGAAACCTCTTTCATTTTGTGGATGAGCAAGTCGGCGTACTTGGCGAAGAGGCCTTCTTGGAGCTTCAGCGACTTGTCGGAGAAGGCGTTCGAGAAGATGCGGCGCATGCGCGAGTGGTCCTCGTCGTTGGCGGAGATGATAGTGTGGACGTCGTTGATCGCGGGCACGAACCAGTCCGGGTGCTTGATGATGTTGGCCTTGCCTGGCTTCTGGTGGCCATGGATGTCTTTCCACCCCCGCGGGTCATTGAAGCTCAACTCGTGTGGAGACACGCGCACCACCTTTCCGTACTTCTGATGGAGCCCACATATCATATCAGTGTACGTTCCTCGGTATACATGCGAGACCATAGGAATCTGTGTGATGGCATAGAGCTTTGGTCCCGGGAAGTTCCGGAGTGGATGGAAGTATAATCTGTAAACGGCTTTTACGACGAAGCGAAGGGCGAACTATCACAGGTCAGCGATCGATGGCCGAACTGTCATGATTTTGATACATACGAAAGCGATGAGGCCAAGGAATGCCCGACTTATCGTCAAGTTCCTGATTAGGTTGGACGGCGCCAAAGCTGAAAGAAGCTCCACAGAAGACATCTTAACGAATGGCGTTGTGCTGGAATTGTGAGGGTAGGTTTTTCGAGACGAAGATCTGGGCGGGAGCAGACGAATAAGTAAGGTCTGGAGACGTAACAGATCAATCGTCGAAGACCAAGATGGTGCCCGAGATGGTGAGCGTTCACATTTCCGCAGCGTGCGGGCACCCAGAAGTCTCCGGGTTTGTATGGGAGAGCTTGAGAGGCCGTGGATGACTTTCGTTCCCCAGGCTGTGCTTGGTAACTGGGGGTGCAGTCCGTGGGCGTGGTGTGAGAGCGAGCCTTGTTGATCGACACGGTGGCTCGGGAATGGTCGTGACGCCCTGGACCCGTGCGTCCATATGGAACCACGAATCTGAAACTGGTCTACACTAGCGAACTTCTCAATGGGAAAGTTGAGAAGAGTTTGCATTCAAACATCTCTGCTGAGGCAGATGCAGAACACGTGCATACTGGTTTGGGGGCCGTGGGGCCGTATCTCTGCGCCCAATACATCTAAACAAGGCACCAGTAAGGAATCGCTTATATCAGAGCGAGGTGACAGTACAAGTGTCTACGAAACATCAAACCGATCGGGTATATTTTGTTTCGATGCCGTTTACATTCCCGATGTTTCCTATGTAGAGTCCGCGCCCATTGGCCCGTTGCGGCAATCGCCCTAACCCGATCAAGTAGGCAATGCTCAATTCGGCAATCTCGGGTACATCCTATTTGCTGGGCGTACCCTAGTCGTGTATTGTACACGTCCTACCTACAGAATGTAAAACAGAATGAGTACATGGGCATATAGCAGAGCACCGCTAGACACAAGAAACAACGGGTATACATGAAACGACCAGTTGAATGTTTCTATTGATGAGGGGTCAATCATTCCACAGACCCCAGCGACTGAACTATGTCTTGTAGTTACCAAGCAATCTCACGAGAACCGGGCCATGCAGTCGGACTATGCAGGCTGCGGGCTGTGTTTCTATCGTCGCAAAGAGGGATAGACGTTATTTTCTTTTGTCTGTATGATTCCATTAATGACGCATGCTTTTCGCACGTCATCGGCGTCGATCAGGGCTATTACACAGACCCGATCATCATGGCAGGAATTGGGCGGGCGCTCTTAAAACCACGGTACGGCAGGATCAGGATTTTGTCTAAGAGAAGTGCAAAATATTGATAAAAAATCAAAAGAAGCATTGCTCTCCGCCTCATACATGCATTCTAGATGTTCGCGGGATCACGAGATGAATATCAGACTGAACAACCCCTTCGGTGACTCTCAATTCCAATGGTCCCCACTTACTATTCATCTTGCGGGGTTGGATCTACTGTACCTGGCATGCAATGTAGCACATCGGCAATGACGCTTACGCCGCTTAGAACACCCCTGCCAGCACCCTAATGCTTATTCGGGTCAACGTTAACATCTCGCGAATGATCATCGAGCAATTGAGCTTGAAATGTCTCTTGAATCCGCGTCCATTCATAGCGGGACAGGACATAGCGTTTCAATCCATTGATTCGTTGGGTTGAGGACTACTCGATGTTAGATGTACATTGAAAAGCCCGGGCAGGGCAAGCAGCGAAACGCTAATTTTCCTTCCGCGCGAGAGTGTTAGAGTGAGGTCAATCATTCATTGCTGTGAGTGATAGAGGACATAAGACTCCGGTGCCCCCACCTCTGCTTTTCATATTCAACAATGTACTATTCCTTCGCTGAACACCTCTTCCACCCCAAACCAGGGTGCAGCATTGAATGAACTCAGTGAGCTTTCCACAGAAGTACAAAGCATGTCCGGTCGCCCTGTAAGTTCAATCGGTTGAGAATAGCGCGATGCCGTCGAGCTTATGAAAATCGTCGCTATTAACTAACTATTGTCATAACTACACACACTTGCATTTATCTACTTTCCATTCAACGCACAAAGTTTAGATGATTCGGGTTTGCATTGCTACGCAAGTGTCTGAATAGAACGGAACCGGAGATCAGTACGTCCACTTGATTCGAAAAAAAAGCCAAACGCCAAAAGGTCACGACGCTGCGAAAATGAAACCAAGCTCATCCGTTCTAAACCTAAGAACTCCTGTCGACGTGATAAGTTCTGGCACAATTAAGCTGAACAAAATGTGGACGGTTCGGTCCTGACCGTAGATGCCCTACCAAGCATGATAGCTTTGGACTCTCTCCACGGGATAATTTACGGCTTGTGTGGTGCATCGCGGATCTCCATGAAAAAAAAAACATGTTCATCGTTGACGGGATTAATACGCCACATACCCGGCAGGCTCTCGTTTGCAAAATGAGTATTGTACCGATACTAAGATGGATTGATACACAGGACTGGGACAAAACCTCAGCCGAAATTAGAGTAAGATATTGGTATTTTTCAACCACCTATACTACCACAAAGAGAGGTCGTAGAGAAACGAAAAATACGTTGAATTACAGGACGCGTATAGTACTATATTACGACAGACTTATTATAGAATATAGACGACTCTCTGTTGTACGGCAGAAGGGTATAAAGGTGAGGATTTTGGTGCAAGTAGTTGCTAAGAAACTACCTTGGCGCTCGCGCTGATTGGCTCTTTTCTTAGGCGATAGGCACCAGTTCTTACGGGGGGTAGGCGCTGATTTTGGGGGGAAGGGGCGCCCATTTTCGGGAGGCGGGGTAGCCGCCCACTCTTATGGGGGGTATGTGCTGATTTTTAGGGGAGGTGAGCGCCTAATTCCCCATAAGGATTGGCGGCTACCCCCCAAAAGTCAGTGCCCATCTAGACTAGGTAAACCTCAGTTAAATATTCTCCTAAGGCTGCTGTAGCGTACGAAAATACATTCACAACAGAAAATTATTTAAGACTACTTTTACTTGTATCTTTAAAAAGCGCATATAGCGGGCAAAACCCAGACACCTTACCTATACGTAGTTATAGATCGCTGTTCATGGTGTGATGCTAGGTTTAAAGTTATGATTTTTCCAGTTTCGTCCTGGTCCTGTACCGATACCAATGCTGCAAAAGACGACGACAACACCCGTCATGTGTTTGCGAATATTGCCTCTGACGTTAATTAGCTCTCCACTTCCACGACAGGCATTCCCAATGAGTTTCTAGTAGTTATCATCCAGCTCTCTAGTTATCGTAAGGAGTGCACGCGCGGACCATTGCGGGTAGCAAAGTCTCATTGAGTCAACGCCCAATTCGCCCTCTGAATGATTGTCGCCAGTCTGTGTGCGCTTCTACAAGTGCAGCCAAACTTGTCCCGCGTCTTACAACTTGTTTCGCACTGAATGTGTAGATTGACGGGGGAAATCTCTAAAGATAACTTTCGTAGGTAAATCAGTCATATTGTTTAACACCACTAAGCTCGGACTGCTGGTAAAACACTGAGCATGATAATAGCAAAGGTTGCACGGCCAGCCATAGAGAGAAAGACACGCAAAGTGTTCTCATGTGTTTCTGCATCGTCACGTTGTAAGGTAATAGCCATAACCTTCGCGCGAAGGTACCGACAGGCTCTGCCTTCTCACGGGCCATGTTTGCAGCTTTTCCTTGTTTCACTCAGTCTGGGAGGGGAAAATGGGGACATTTCAGTGTCCCGCTAAAAATGACAGCTCGCCTACATTTGTGTTTTGCTATGCAGAGTGAATTTGAATTTTATTCAGTTTATTTCATAAAACAGGCATCATATCCTCTTTTTCGTTGCCCATTAGGTGTATTCCGACCTTCAAGAAATCAATCCGTGTCACGCTTCTTGATTCACTGGTCAAACAGCCCATCTTTTCAGACTAAGACATTCGTGAATGTTTCTCAAAACACAGGTCACGGGGTCGCTCCGTGCATTTTCAACACCACGATTTCGAACACTCACGACCAATACTGCGATTTAGGTACTAACATTTCACGGCAAACATAGGTAGCAACGATGAAGTCATCCAGAATATCGCACAGAAAATGGAAAATTCTGAAGCTTTTGTGCCCCTCCAGAGCATTTCAGTGCTGAGATATTGCGTGGCCGTCTAAAAATGACTTCTAAAATTAATCAAGAGTTCTTTCGTTTACCGTGAATCTTTCTTTGAACTTGACTCGCTGGATACAGACGCTTGACTATCGCTGTAGGAATGATTGGATATCTAGAATCATGTGCGATGCTATGGGTTACAATGCCGTCGCAGGCTTCCCTTTACTCCTACATTCGATCTGATGTATCTCTAGTATTTGAATTGCTTCATTGCCAGCGCTTTATTTTCCAGTGCTCGAATTCTTCCTTTTCCCCTGTCAAAATTCCAAGATCTTCAATCGATACTTTGTCTGTTGAACACACCAAAATGACAACCAACACGCCCCCGATTACCTGGGGTCATGAACTTCTCATAAAGCCGCCAAATAAAACCAAGCGACAACTTACAGAGACCATCTGTCGCAACGCTATTTCGGAAGACCTTCGGTTCCAACAATATGCAGAGATGTCCATTTGGGTCTGTCTGCACACCAGCAAAGACCCTGTCCTGCATATCACTGTGCGCCTCAAGACCTCACAACAACTCCTCAATGGTAGACAGTTTGTCGCCCATATTTACCGGCCCTGTGAAGACATGCCACCGCAGATTTTCGGCGAAGATCGTGATGACGAGGCGAGGAGTCGACGTCCACGTCGACATCGATATCGACGGAATCGAAACGCGCAACAATATCGCTGATTCCCGGCCGTGTGCTACCAACAACAGACGATTTCGCATGTTCACATACCCCTTCGACTTCTGTTCGACGTCGAAATGCCTCGTTTACTCCACGCTTTCTTCATCCATTATCAAAATCTACAGCCAAGATCCATGTCTGCCCTTTGGCCATCTCTCTATTGACGGCTGGAGATGAAAAGAGCCCCCATCGCGGACAAACATCTGATTTCCAAACTCGTTGCCTACGCCTCTGGCTTGCGCCAATCGTCACTTTCTTGGATTTCGCCCGACATTGGGATGCCTCGTTTCACATTCACACTATCTTCTGCAACATAACTCATTTGCTCTCCTTAGAGTGTTCACTAGAGATGACAATAGCCACTGGCCACTCGCTTGCCGGCACAACATGACGTCCTCTCTTCTAACTTGTTCACAATATTGTCTGACTTGCAGCAAGATTTCAGCTCCGTAGTCCGTTTGATGCTAGAATGTTTCGATCGACATTTGCAGTTCGTTCGCTGGTTTCACTGGAGATGACGATGGATTTTGGGGCGTATGTGTTGCTTGTATTCTAGAACTGTATCTTTATGACAATTACTTCAATTGCTTGATCACAATAGTTCTTGTTCCAATCATGTGATGAATGTTTTGCTCTTGAATACTTGAACACTTGAACACTTGAACATCTTTGCCGTTAAGACCATAAACGTGCTAAGCAATAAGCTTACAAAAGGAGATGTTGAAGTGCCAACTCCTCCAGTTGACTCAGCAACCGACATTAATAATAAAGTACTACTAATACGACAGTTTCTTTTGTGATACCAAGACCGCGCTTTCTGTCTTCTCTACGCTGTGCCAGTGGCCTACCCGGGATCTGATACTCCTCGCGCACTTTTGAAACCCGTTGTTTCTGCATCCACAGGCGGTAAGTTGGTCTGGTGAATCAGTGAGTCACGTGCACCACAGGCAGAAGCCTGTGCAGGGGTCTGTGCAGGGGTCTGTGCAGCCCACATTGAGTAGTATATAGGATCAGGTTCGCCCACCTTAGTTAATATTATCTCTTATGCTCTCTCATTCAATTATCCAACTCGGTAATGCAATAATTATGAACATGGAACAAAACATAGTACTGATATTGATCTAAAACCCACCCATCTTATCTGATGATTCTGACAGCGACACCGCCGGTATGAAAAGAAACATTCTGCTCCAGGGTAATATGGAAAAGGTCTTCACCTGCTGCCAAATTCCTTTCCCGATGTGGACCAATGCTTCATTTCCTATACTAGGCTAGTATGGAATGGAAGTCTGGCAAGCCAGGACAATCAGGTCCACAAGTCAAGCCTATAACCAACCAGAGATGCCTAGTACACAAAGCACTCCAAGGATCCTTATCATGTGGCATGAATAGAACGATAATCGGTTCTCCGCTAAGCTCACTCTCAAGGGAATTGACAACCACAAAGAACAAGCAGGTTGTGGTAGTGAATCCAGTAAGCCACGTGCAAGGGTACCTTTGTTCATACGTCCGACCCCGAATTGCCAAATGTCACGCTACTAGGGCAAGCTTGCCGTGGAGAAAGCCATTTCTCTCTACACCACTTAACCGTTAGAAATCCTTGTCTTTGTTTGGAGACAGGTCGGTACATGTAATTTTTGAAGTCCCAATTCCTGATCAATGAGCTTTTCCTATCGCTTAATATTCTCTACTGTTGCCCGTCCCCGTCGGAGGTGTGCAGATGATATTGCGTCACGATGAAAGCCGCCACCTATACGAGTCCAGCTTTTAGTCAGGCGTCGCGCTTTCACAAGATCAGGACTGAATGTTGCAAATTATTTTTCGCGCATGCATATTTTTCTTTGTTGCAGGCGTATGCAGGGATTCTAAGTAGAACTGCGTTGCGAACATGCGACCAGTTGTAACCTGTCAACTGTGTGTGAAATTCACTTATTCCAAAGCATGAAAGAATTATGGACAGTGTAAATGTGCACAATCTTGGGTTATTCTTTGAAATGTAACATTATAATTACACTCTCGGAACATCGAATGTAGATGTACAACTCTCCATTCACCATCAGTTTTAATCTATTCCCCATCGAGACAGTCACTTATCTTTGACTTCTTTGAGCGTGTCGTATCAACTTCAGCCATGTTGTCAACCGGGTCATGCATCGAAAGCCACCACATGCACTTCTTTGTTACAAGATCCTGAAGAGCTGTCTCGGCAACAACCTGGCAGCGTTACAATTCCTGTCTTTCCATGAACTTCTACATAAGATCGTTGTTATTCCCTATGCTCTCTTCCACCTTACAGCAAACTATAGCACATCGCGGATTTAAAAGACATCCCGGCAAGACGTAGGGAATAACAAAATCACTCCTTCATACTTTCCGACTCACACAACCAAAGTGTACGTAATCACGGATAACGAGGTCGCCAAACCTGTTTCAGGTTGTCAAAAAATATACGGGGGCTACAAGGTCGGCGAATACAAGGACATTGGAATTATGGCAGAGCGGCCTGCAAGATACGTCAATGGAGGACTTCATCCTGTTCTAATTGGAGATGAGTTCAAGGATCAAAGATATAAGGTTATCAATAAGATTACGCATGGGTATAGTAGTACCGTGTGGGCGGCCGAGGATGGTTGGGGAGGCGGCATTGTAGCCTTGAAGATCCTAACGGCAGATATGTTGCAGAAAGGAGTAAAGGAGCTGAGGATCATGCGATACATCGATGCAAACCGGAGCGATCATCCCGGATGCAAGTATATTTCGGAACTTGTAGATCATTTCTTTATCGATGGACCCAACGGTATACATCTCTGTCTGGTGACGAAGTTATTCGGACTGACAATAGATGATGTGAGGTGGGATACTTTCTTGTACACCAAGTTCAACACGAAGTTTGCGCGCGAGGTTTCCAGACAACTTCTTCTGGCAGTCGACTTTCTTCATTCTATTGGGGTAGTGCACGGAGGTAAGCACTACTTTTGATCTGGATTCACAGGGCTTAACTAACATTGTAAAGACATCAGCGGAGAGCGCATTGCATTCCAGATTCCTAGGGTTAGCGACATCAATTTCAGTAAAATAAAGAAGGGAGATGTCATTAGAGAAGATGCGCAGCCACTGGCGGAGGGAGTTCCAAAATACGTCGTGGGGGAGTTAGACATCGTGTCCAAGACCATTGTGGAAGAGATCAGCAATATTCAACTTTTCGGCTTTTCGAGATGTAAGTAACAAGACACCCCTATTCGTCTGCGGAGCTAAGTACGTGCAGCTTTCCTGGAATCAGAGCGACCTTCATACGTGGACTCGCGACTCAGTTTCACCCCACCAGAAATGATATTTTCCCATCCACTAGGTCGTTCCATTGATATTTGGACCTTAGGATGTGTTGTAAGTATTTCCATACGTTCTTCGTGCTCAAGGTACTGATATTGTCGATTAGACATATGGCATCTCTTGTGGAAACGATCCCCTTTTTCGTTCGCCTGAGCAGGACAGACGATGTATGATAACGGAGATATTCGAAGTACTAGGCCCTTCCGCCGCCCCTTGGATGCTAAGCCAATTGATTACTGGTCTGGCTACGGGAAAGTGGAAGGATTTTCAAGGCAGCGAGTGTAGGTCTAATCTTAATCCTCAACCTGAGCGAAAAGCTAATTCTTACCAAAGGCTTCGGAGGCATCAAGACCTTGCCCTTTCCTGACAGAATTAAGAAGGATTTCCATTCGTCCTCTAAGCGTGGGAGAGAACAAGACAAGAACCATCCCAACGACGACGACTTGTTTGAGAGTCTTAACGACGAGGAACAGGAAGATTTCTTTGCTCTTCTAATACCCTACCTGGAGAAAACGTTCATTGCAGATCTAAAAAAACGTGCAACGACAAAGGAGCTACAGCTTGAGCCTTTCATAAATGATACGGGGTATATACCAGATGAGATACCGGATGAGATACCTGAGGATGGGTCAGAGGAGTCTTCTTCTGATGAACATCTTGAAGATTCGTCTGATGATAATTCTGAAGATTCGTCTGATGATAATTCTGAAGATTCGTCTGATGATAATTCTGAAGATTCGTCTGATGATAATTCTGCAGATTCGTCTGATGATAATTCTGCAGATTCGTCTGAGGATAATCCTGAAGATACGTCTGAGGATAATCCTCAAGATGCGTCTGATGATAAGCCTGACGATGCGTCTGATGAACATCTTGAAGATGCGTCTGATGATAAGCCTGGCGATGCATCTGATGATAAGCCGGATGATGCGTCTGATGATAATCCTCAAGATGTATCTGATGATGTTTTTCAAGATGTATCTGATGATGTTTTTCAAGATGTATCTGATGATGTTTTTCAAGATGCGTCCGATGATAATCCTGAAGATGCGTCTGATAATGAGCCTGACGATTTCTCCGATGCAAATAATGAAATGTCACTGACCTTGTATCATGCTTGTCATTACCCCTATCAGCTAAGTTAGCCACTGTCCCATGAACTCCACAGAATTCTACCCATCACATCCGTCGTACTTTCCGTATGTCATACATCATTGAACGGGTGATTTCATGAGATATGTTCCACCTGTTGTCAGTTCACAATGAGCTGAACAATCCATTCGATATTGGGTATGGAATAGGTACGGGATGTTAACAGTGTTCTTTGTGACTGTAACTGCATGGTCACAGTGAATGACCGGGCAAGCATTGTTGGGCAACATTATGTCAAAACTGGATTGGTTATAAACCCATCGCAAGACCATAATATCAGTGCAGAGCCGAACTCAATTGCGTAGGGTAGTAGGCCAACTATCCGATCGCCAGAGAGTCAACGGGAGTAGACCAACAGTCAGATCGCTCAAGGACCAAAGGGAGGTGTAGTCATGTCTACAGGCTCTTCTCCTGACAGGTTCATTGAAAAGCCTGGAGTCGTCACCGCTCTAATCATTGCCACCGCTTGCATGATTGTTCTGGCGATTGTGGCATTCTCCTTCGTTCTTCGACGAAGTCGTCTCTATTGTCGTCGATCAAAGCATCGATTCCCGATTGACGATTGGTCTACTCCCCGACTCCCGATGTCCATGCCCGCATATAGTATCAGCGATATCGAGCAAGCTGTCTTTCGCGTGTGCCATTACCACCCTGACAGCATGGACTTTTCAGGGCTAGGGCTTCCGATGGCGATTGGCCATCCCGGCGAACAGTCTGCTTTCGGGCTAGTGGACCAAGTGCCGCACTTACAACCCATGCAGCCGTGTAAGCTTGCCCGTGGCAATTCTTCAATTTTCACTACCTGTTCAAGGATCTCGCGATTCAGTGTCCATGACCAGCAGTTGCCCAAAGTTCCGGCAGATGATGCTATCTCTCTTGACTCGAGCATCGAAACTGGGTACACAGCACCTACTATTAGCACGGCCACATCGGTGTCAATGAGTACTGAGCGACCCGTGCTTGTAGATGTGATCTTCGAAAGGTCTATGGCTGTGCATATGTCCTCTTAATGCATCTGGAATCTCGGTTCCATCATGAAAGATTAGGGTCACTGAAGGAACCAGGGCTTCGCTTAATATAGTATGCCATCCAAAGACAAGTGTGGGATTAGATTCCACTTGAATAGAAATAATCTCAATATGAATTAAACAATGCGTGCTAATACACCATAGATGATGCGTCACAGGTTTGGGATCATGATCGATTCGTGCAGCTATGTTCAAGCCATCACCTCTTGTTCCAACGGACAGTGTAAAACATCAAAACTTTTAGATGATGTCACTTATTCATTATGGTTGCTATAGTTTTAACTTCATTTAGTTGTCTGGCTTGGTGACTGAGAACTGGCGTGGTCCAACACACACAGCTGAACCTAGAATTTGCAAAGTGGCGGTCACATTACATCGAAAACTAAAGATTAGGGTTCAAAATAAACTTAGAGATGACAAAGAAAATATATCTATTCTCTTTAAGATAGCACTGGTTGATTGTGCACATTCTTGCACTTACATCACCTCTCACTCACTCATCATTGGGGCGACCCATTCAAACATACATACGGTCCCGATACCAACTCGTTTCCAAGGTTGGGTTTCCGGTTGCGTGAAATGTCCATTGTCAAAGTAGTTTATAGGGACAAATGCTCCAGGCGGTGCTCTAAGACGCAAGCGGATGTTTGTTTGATGTGCACTTCGTTGAGTTGGCGCACATAACAAATCAGAACCATCAACTCTCGTTCTACCCTACTGTCATGGAAGAGGTGGAAGATGACACTCAATTGTACCATCATTGGAGCCATCACTAGAGCGAGAGATGCAGCCGCGATGATACTCACTACTATCATTGAATTGTTTGCCTTTCATTGAAGTAAGCTGCTCATTTCCAGTATGGGCGAGAACTTGACCGAATAGAATAACGGTCCAAAGTAGCATTATTGTGGTAAGTCGCCATGTTGGCGAGTGTCGAGGACTTGTGGAGTGCGAGATTGTGCTATGATTATGACCATCACCGACCAGCCCCCCCAAATGTTTGGATCCAGCATTCCCGAGGCCGTACATGTAGCCTGTCGGTCCGTTTTGCACCACTCCTTCTCCGAATGTACATTCTTGACTTGTGTTGTTGGGGGGACAATTCGGGCCGGTGGGGTTCCGAGAAGGCGGGAGCGGGATGGTTAATCATATCCCGACAACCTACGATTAACGGTTGACCTACTCAATACCTGGGAATGCATACATTATTGTTCATCTATCTACGATTGCACTCAATAGGGTTCGAGCGCGATTTGGTGATGGCAAACAGGTCTGAGGAAGCTCGTGACAGCGCCTAGTCAACTACAATGATTTACCACATACAACCTGCGTGATTCAACGAACAAGGTTAGCAATCCACTGAAGTGGACAAATAGAGCGCCACAGACAAATGAGGATGCTGCTCTGAGATCCCAGTAGCTTCCACAAATATGCCCAAATGCCTTTCGATAAAGACAAGTCGAGACTCTTGCAGTCGATGCATCTGGTGTGACCGTGTGACTTGTGTGACTTGTGTGACTTGTGTGAGTAAGTATGCATGTTGACACACAGGAGCTAAGCTTTTACAGGTTGATCCTCGGTAAACTTTATCGGAATCGGCCCGTGGCGTTAGGTTTGGCTTTGAAGTAGCGAATGCCATCTGATCGACCTTGACATTGTACAAGGAGTTAGCCGTCAGCTCTAGATCCCCGCAAATGGCGCTTTTTGGATGGAGTTTTCAGAGCTGTGTCAAGTTGGTCCTACAAATGACAAGGACTCCGCGGAGCGGGCCGTGCGCCACCATGTAAACGTCTTCGCACGCAAGAACTGATCTTCAGCAGATCGATACAAATTACGGTCTAACCAATAGTAATCAATGGAACAAGTCTGTTGGATTTGGCAACCAATGTTCTGCACCCAAAAAGCTGCTCACAAAGAGTTTCATCGAAGTTTTGCGCTCCCAAGGTTGTTGTCACTGCCGAGCTTTCCGACATTCAACGTTCGTGCTCAGACAGAACTTGTGTCGTTATCAAATGAGCTGAAATCCATGTAGCGAGCTCATATCAATGGAACACACCATCTGACAGAGCCACTAGGCAGCGGTATCCCGAGAGTCTCGAATGAATGTTCTCATATGCAACTTCATCACGTCCTCATCTGCGACTTACGCTATATCTTGCTTCGACCGTGGCTGGCTGACCAGAAGACAGGTCTGGACAGACTCTGCCCCACGTATACCTGCCTATGGCGGGTTCCAACGATCCCGATACGGTATCGCATGAAGCCAATACCATATCCAACAGAACTATTGTCATGAATTGACGGAGAATGGCGGATCTAACGAGACGAATGCGGTATCACACAAGCCAATGCTATGTCCAACAGAGTCACTTTCACGACATGACGGAGAATGGCGGGTCTCAGCGAGCCGGATGCGGTCTCATGCAAGGCCAATGCTATATCCAAAGAAGTCACTGTCACGACATGCTGGAGATATTACGAGATTCTCTTGTCTCATCACGCCTAACTCCGCTTCAGACTCAGCTCACCGTTATGATAAAGCGATATGGAAGGCTCCGGGTGGCCGACCCCCTTTACCCATGTATAAATAAGGGGAGGAGTTCTGCTGTTCCATCATTTCTAAAACCATCAGCAACAGCTTGAACCTAAGTCCAGAATCATTCAGACCTTCTCAACCAACTATCTTTTCATCTCTAGACCCAATCTACCAAAGTGAGCATCACTCCCCAAGCTATACTCAGTAAGCATCTAACCCATTTCTCTCTCAGATGTCCGGCATCGGCAGCTCCGACAGCAACGGCAACTTCCAGTTCGACTTCACTCTCGAAGACGGGGTACACAAGTACTTCAGTGGCAAATTCAGCTCAGCCCTCCCGGCCTGGTCGGGCACTACCTTCGTCCTGACTCCTAGCGACGGTACTGGAACGAGCGGTGTATATGATATCAAGGCCGCTTCGACCGTGGGTGCGGCCACTATCGACATCCAGCTGATCAACAATGACACCGGAACCACCCTCACCTTCACCTCGGGTAAGGTCTGGCCCAACCTGGACAAGGCCTATACCGTTCTGGGCAATGGGACCTGGCATAGCAGCCTTCGCCCAGATGAGTGATCCGTATCGAACTGTCTCTGCAGGAAATTGGGGGGATGGATAATTGGACTGAAGGTACCTGATATGGGTTTCCCCATACATATTCCCTGTTATGATTTAGTAGCTCACTAGATCTACACCACCTTCATTTGGTTAGATAGTACACAATAAACCGTCAAAATCACCGCATACGCGGCTCAACTTCGTCCCATAAGTCCACTACTGGTTAACCTTAGCTATAGGTCGTGCCAACTGCCTCATTACCTTTTCATATCAAAGATGAATCACTATTCCTGATGGCTCTTGATGATCCTATTTTACAGCTTCGCCATGAACACATGCCTTCTTTGGGAGAAATTGCTCCCGTTGTATCTTCCTTTTGTGAAATATAATGACATGATTCAATCTAGGGGCAAGTCTGCTTTTTGGTCCAAAATTGTATCTGTACGAGTCTTTGCTGTATTTTTTTGGTCACCGCGTGTCACTGTTAAGAGAATGACTCATCGTCCAAGATGTACAAACTTTGCTCATATTATGCCAATTGCTTCTGCGGAAATCGAACCATATTGACCAACTCAAAGACTACATCCGCACCATGAGGCTTCAAATCAAGCTTTCTGATATCGCCGACCTGTTCAAAACCATATTTCGCGTAAATCGGGCGCCCCTGTGCCCCAGCTTCTAGATATGCAGGAATGCCACTCTCCTCGGACTCTTCGATCCCCCATTTAATCAGCATGGCAGCAGCACCCCGACCCCGATGGCTTTGCCGCGTAACCATGTGCATAAGAATCCACACGGGGGAACCTTGGCCAATCCATTCTTTCCTCGCCTCATCACGGGTAGAAAGGATGAAGTCGTGGAGTGTCCGGTTGAAGGTTTGGGGCCAATCCTGACCAGATACTTTCTCGGCCAACTCCCAGTCAATCATGGTTGGGAAGTCATAACCAGACGGAAAATAATGCCACCGAGCGATGCTGATAATCTCTCCTTGGTCAATCTGCGTGGCTGAGGGAGCGTCTACCACCTTGACAAATCGAGCGGTCGAATCCTCCTGGAATCGTCGTCTTTGCTTGGCCATGGCGAATTGGAGCCGATGCTGTGCCTCCTCTCGGGTAGTAATTGGCCAAGCTAGAGGATATGGCGGAGCTACAAGATCATCGCCGGGTTCATATATGTCGGCATGTTTCTCAATGATATCGAAATCTTCCAGTCGTACGGGTGCAATAAATAGCGGCATGCTGCTCAGGTTTTCAATGTTGGAAAATTTGGATCGAAGTCAAGAACGTGTTGGAAATAAAATATAGCGCCTGGCTTTGACGTTAGGGTTTGTACTTTTTTGTATTTGTAAGATGCTTGGCATGACTCCTTCAAACGTCGTGTTTAGGGAACGCCTGACATCGACTCACCTCTAACACCCGTTAGGAGCCCACACACGCGCTACGTGTCCTTTGACAATTGTGGTATCTATGCAGGCGTCAACGAAATTGCGCATCAACACGCCATATTGTGATGAAATCTAGGCAACCAATTTCAGTGCTATTATTTCACTGATCGATATGAACCTTCCCTCCAGTACGAGCGTCACATTTTTCAACATCACAACTTGACATTGATATTGAGATAATGAGAGTCAAGACATATCATATTTTGTTGTTGGCGTACGCCTTTAGCGTGGTCGAATCTCTTTATCTCCCTTCCATCGTACAAAATATCTTTAGGATAGGTCCGCCAGCTAAAAGTCCTATCCCCCAATTCGTTCTAGATATCAACCATCGGTGGCTGAAAGATAATGAGAAAATACTCGCTCGACATCCTGACATCGAGAGGCAGCTATGCGACAAAAGCTCACCTCTCTGGCAGAATGCAGACAAAACCAGCAAAAGTCTACCATCAGATCTATTTCGCAAGCTTAATATCAACAACATGAGGGCGGGAGTGTCGCGTCCAAGCTGGCAGAATGCCCACGACAGATTACGCGAGATGAGGAGTTGTCCCGCTGCTTTGCACGATGTGCGTCATTTGCGCATCAATATGCTTGTGCATGATTGGGAAGGTCCTCCTTACATCGAAGACACGATGCCCCCTCCAGAAGTCCCTCAGCTATTAGCAGAAGTCCTTCCTAGCATGTATTCCTTGGAAATACTTGGCTTTGGCGTGACTGAAGCGTCATCGCCGGCTTTCGAGAAGGCTTTTGCGGAGGCGAATGTAACATTACCGAGCATCACAATATTCCGCAGCGCAGCCCACAACGACTGGCTCCTGTCGCGATGTCCTAATGTAAAGAGGATGGATGGTCCAAACTACCATAGTTGGAGTTGGGGCCTTATGAACCCCGAACGGGTGGCATTCATCAACAACATGCGTGACATGCCGATCAAAAACCTGGATTTGTATGCAAGGTGGAACTTGGAGTTGGTCGAAAAAATATTGGACAACGCTCCCAATATCACAACTCTCACGATGGATGGGCCCTTGAACTGGACCAATTATATGAAGATACCGGTGGGCGAAGCACTCAAGCGCTACCTGTCCATATTGGCACAGTTTCCGCACCTCGAGGAGCTCAATTTACCACGATCTGAGGACCTTGATCTTGGTTTTGAAGGGGGCCATTGGTGCGGAAATGCATATGAGGGGGAAAATGGTAGAGCGTACGGGCGCATGGTGGCTCAACAGACTGCTGAGACGATCGAAGCAGCCTCGCGCATTGTTCACGATGCTTTGCCTCAGCTTAAGAAGTTCTCGATTGGAGGGGGGACCCCTAATATCACTCTGAACAGTGCTGGTACTATGGATTTCTCTTGGCCTTGGACTGGAAGGATGGAAGACTGGACTTACGAGATCTGGCCAAAATGAGCTGGAGGGTAGCGATTGGTAAACTTGGAAAGTGAAACTATTCTCTTGTCATTTCCGTGAGAACATGTGAAATTAGTCAATAACGATGTGAAATTCACTGCACACCATGGTTATCTTGCTTGCCTTTTGGCATTGTGCAAAACCATTGTGCTCAACGTCACACAATGTGGCACGCATTGTACAAATCCGTTCTTCCCCGCTACATATATAACGCACTCCTCCGGATCTTTGCCGAGAATCTCTGGTTGGACATATCGAACTAACATTCAGTGGGCATTGCGATTGATAATGTCACAATCAATCGTGATTGTCACGGTAACGGATTACACTTTCGTTGTACCTCCGACAGCTACTTCAGCAACAAACACATCATCTGTAACCACATCGATAGGAACAACCATTTCTTCATTGTCAACATTATCTTCATCCTTTACGACATCTTCCCAGCCCTCGACTTCCAGCGAGCCAATTCCCCCTGCTCCAGTTGCGGATCCCCACGCCGAACCCCCTAACAATACCATCGTCTACCTCTTCCTCACATTCGTGGTTTTGTCAATACTCTTTTTAATCGGTCTCTTCGGCTTGGTATGCTTTCAAAACCATCGCGGGCGATGTCCGAGCTGCAAATCGCTAGAAGATAAAATCCGCCGACTGGAGACCAACATCGCGAAGAACGCCATCGTCACTGACCGTGCGAATGTCGCTAAACCACTCTCTTGTCGCATCCGTTCGAGTGTTTTCAGACATCGCAAAACCGCGCTGGCGGATCTCGAAAAAGGGCCTGACACTACCTCAGGTCCACAATTGTCGCGGGCGGAGATGTCGAAGACGCTCTGGCCGAACGGACTAATGACTTCGACTCCTCGTGATACGATGGAGTCGCAGAATGGGGTCAATGAGGACGACCAAGCCGAACCCTTGACGCCCTGGCCCCGGGGGATATCGTTCAAACCGTGGCAAAAATCAACAACTGCGAGACAAGCTCATGTAGGTACCGATCGGTCCAATCCTTACGGGTATTGGCGTGAAACTACAGAAATGCCTCAGCGTTTTGTCAATAATAGTTACGGGCGTGTTTCTCATTGTGCACCATACGAGGAGGTGGCGTTTGCTGCAGCGCGATTGCATGGTACTCCTCTTGCAGAGTCAAGTGATGAGAATAAGGACGATGCTGTAAAATATGTAAAAAGGAATTAATAAGAAACATTTTATTTTTAATATCGCGATCCAATGATGTAACACTCAAGTGATGGCGGAGTGCTTCAACTCCATAGCTCCAGAATAATTTCACAGAACTACCAATGACCAAAGCCTCGGACAAATCTGATCAATACATGCCGCCTGGGTAGGGCTTTGCCATGCGCATCTGAGTGCCCTGCGCCTTGTCTTTATTCTCAACGTAAAACAACCATCCCTTATCGTGCCACTCAATCAAGTCCACACTTCCTTCGTCCTCCTGATCCAAAGTCCCCGCGTTCACACTGACATATAGCAGTCTCTTCGTGATCTCCTTTCCGTCTATTACCCACGTCGCGTTCTCGATAGCCTTGACCCTCCAGACCTTCTTCACCTCGCCCTTGCTTTCCTTTCCAGCCCACTCTTCGACATCCAGCTCAACCTCCTCCCATTCGCCTCCGACCCCGACAACATGGCATCCACAGCTCTTGCAGAAGTAGAACCCGATCCTCTTCGTACAGGTGCGATAGTCTCCCATTTCCGAGGGCGACGAGGAGGTGAGGATGAAATCATTGGTCATGTCGATCGGCTTGCAGTGGAAACGTCCCATCTTTTGGCATTGCGTGCAGTTGCATCTGTAGAGACGAATTGACTCGGCGCTTGGGTCGAGAACGGGTGGGAATGTGAGCTTGATTTGATAGGTCACTTTCCCGCAGGCGCAGGAGCCATGGTGTACGCCGTTTCGGTTCGCCATTGTTGTTGTGTAGATGAATCAAGTGGTGAATGGCTTGACAGAACCATCAATTTACTAGGAGGCCTTCTGTGTTTTATAATGACGTCGGGAGACTTTTCGGGCAATACTCGCGGAGTACAGGTGGCACTCTGAGCAGGCAGCAATCGCTATCTCCCGTCGGCGACTTTTAGTCTTTTGGCCAGAAGGGGGAATAGATGGCCATGGGGTTGTGACAGTTGTGCATAAGCGGGGTTCCTGTACTCGGTGAGATCCAGGAACTGCGTACAGGATCTGACTTCGTATTCCTGCCGTTTAATCTTCACCATTCAGCGTCGCCGTCGATGCAAACTAATATTTGATAAAGAGGAAGAATGACTCAGTGTGAGTTATTGTCGGCGGTGAATGCTGATGTATCCGAGGCTAACCACATCCGGGAAGGCCCCTAAACCCAACACAGACCTCCAATCACTTTACGCGTCCGGCCTGACTGCAGTTCGCATTCGCTTCTTCATCTCGATCGTGACAGGTTCATCATGAGCGGCCTTTACGATGCCATAGTGATACCGCTTGTCTGCATAAGTGGGTTATGGATCCCAATCACGCTGTTGTGCTGCATTCCGTGGGTGCAGAAGCAGTAAGCCCATCAGCTCCGCGGGTAGCGCCGGCAGAATGCTGATATACGACGATAGGATGCTGTATCTGCACTGGGTGACGATGTGGCCTGGGAAATGGCTTAAAGAGCCTGAGAGAGCTGGTTACTTGAGTACGATTCGTTTTCTGGTGGGAATTAACTTGATTGACGGATGTAGAGAACCAGGTTTCGCCATTTTGGATATCGGCTGTAGATGGTGAACGGCTGTTCGCATGGCTCGTCGCTCCGTTGGGTGTCTATTCGAAACATGCAGATGGATTCATTCAAGAACCGTCTGGATCTGATATAGATATCGAGGAGAGACTAGCTTTTAGACTCCTCCGGGACGACCCGGAAGCACGGCTTCTAATCTATTGTAACACAACACCTTCTCCACAATGATATGTTAGACTAATGGTGCCTGTAGTCCATGGAGTAAGTAATACTTCCGAATGTGTCGAAGAAATCACCAACAATGTAGAACTCAGCCACCATAGCGCAAGGGCGTAGGACGGAGGAGTATCGGATGTATTCCTCTGGCGCATCCGACAAGATCTTCGTCCTTGCCTTTGATTATCGCGGTTTCGGAATCTCGAAAGGAACGCCGTCTGAATCCGGACTTCTTGGTGATGCTGAAGCAGTGGTAGAATGGGCGTTGAAGGTAGCTTGTATACCTCCCAACAGGATAGTCCTACTTGGGCACTCACTCGGCACCGCCGTCGCGTCTGGTATTGTGCATCGCTACAGTGGGCTCGACTCACCTGTGCAATTTGCCGGACTGATACTTTGCGCTGCGTTTACGGATTCGGGCAATGCGTTCTCATCGTATTCCATTGCTGATGTCATCCCGGTCCTTGCGCCTGTGAAGATGATTCCGGCGTTGCAGAGATGGTTCAATCATCGTATGAGAGATACTTGGAAGACCAAGGAGAGGCTCGTGATGCTTGTACAGCAGCTTTCTGCCTTTAATTTGATTCTCGTGCACGCAGTCGATGACGGAACCATGCCCTATAGTCACACCGAAGAACTCTTCAAAGCTACAACACGCGCCGTGGCAGACGACAACCCTTCCGACCAGGAAATCGACAAACGACTTAAAATTATAGATCTAGGCGAAGCGGGCCGTCAAGAAGTTTGGAAGTCTTCTGGAATAAGTATCAGCAAACTGATCGCAAAGCATGGCGGTGCGTTCTCAACTCCACTCCACCCACTTTACACACACTGACTAAGCTATTGTGCAGGCCACAATACAACGATGAAATGGGGACCCATCTCCCTCGCAGTTCTTGAATGTTTTAATCTCGCAAATTTACATGCGCAGTGAGGATGAGACAAATCTCAAACTTGACAGGCGCATTTGCCAATTGTAGATAGGTATATTCTTAATACAAAAACATAAGCGCAAGCTAATCTCCACGTGCCACATTTACCTATTCTATCACGACCAAACAACAATAGAACAATAAACTCACAATGTACAATAATAAAAACGGGCTTATTTTATTGTGTGTCCCCGAGACCTCTTTGTTCACGACTGGACCCTGAACCTCACTTTTCACTCTTTATGTCACCATTAGCTTATAATTCCCTTCCCACCATCTCCGAATCCTCCGCGACCTTCCGACCAACTACACTTCACCATCGCAAGAATGCCAGCCATCATACCGAGAACTTCACAACTAGCACCGCGCGGGGAGGACGACAGAATGACATCGTCTATCGTGGGCATCGTCTTCGCAGGCGTCGTTCCCGTCATCATCGTCGCATGCGTGGTCACATGGTTACTAGCATGCTACGGTCGACAACGCGCATGCGGGTGTCTATGGATGCGCAAAGCGCAAATAAGGTCAGACGAGAAGTGGCAGAGGAGGATGGAGGAAGACGCATTAGTTGCCCGGCGCAAAGCAGAGGCTGTGCGAATTGCGACCGCGGCTGGACCCAAGGCGCCGCAACATAAGAAATCACCGTCGGATTCGACGGATTCTTCCGGGAAGACAAATTCGACTGAAGACACGATCGAGAAGCAAGATGCGATTTCGCCTGATCCTATGCCCCAGAAACATCGGTTACGCGGACCCCTTCGGATCTAGCAGTCCATGATGCTTTCGCCAGTTCTTATTGCTACAACTAGGAGGCGTCAACGGGGAATTCACATTGTTTCTTGTTTCAAATAACGACTGTATACTTCAAATACCTGGGATTCACATCGGCGCAATGGAAAAGGTTTCGCATCATACCCGGACAACTGCAAGGTCAATCGGCGTCACACCAATCTAGACGGTTTCTAATGGTTCCAAGAAGAACATACGGTGCGCGCAGCGCAGATCCAGCTGCAAAGTCACGCTCCTTTACTTCCTCGAACAGATGTTATCACCATTATCACGGAGAGGGAGATGCCCCTCTGGAATCACTTCCGCGACGCCAAGCTCTTTCCGTCGTTTTCTTGATTAGAATTGATGAGACAAAAGAAAGAATTGTAGAACATTTCGATACATGTATTATTAAGAAGAGATGGTTTGAAAAGCTCGTGAGTGTAGCTTTGTTATGCTTTGACCGAAGCACAGCACTGCACATCAATATACCTATCCTTATAATCGAAGCTTTTCAATTCAGAGCCGGTCTCAATCTCACCTGTGGGTGAGCAATTTATGTCAAATGTGAATGCTCTGTTGCCTTTTTCTCATCGCATCTAAGTGAATCCAAACCAGATCGGCCAGAGGACACTATACTGATGCATGCGATTCGCAAAGGGTGTCGCAACCCTGCAGATGCGTGAATGGAGATCGGCACGTTACAGTCTTCTCAAGTGTCAGAAACAATGCTTGATCGTTTACGACTTCATTAAAGACAGTTAACAAATCTGCTATACGTCAACTCTCTGGATCGCTTCTCCTGTTCAAGCGGGCTGCAACGGCTCAATATCTGGCCTAGATGCGTTCAGTGTGCTACAACGAATAATCAAAGTGAGTGGGGCTTTGTTGAAGGGTTCCAAACGAATCTTTCTTCATAGTGCTACTGAAAAAGCGCAATGTTCAGCGTATTGTCCGGCGTTCTTCTTTTAGGTCGTATACTGACGTTCACAACCTACACAATGTTTTCGCCCATATAGATAATACACAACCGACACACACGGATCGTCAGCAGACACATCACCTACGCCTTTTACAAAATGCAAAATTTCACCGGGCCCACGCGTCTACCCAAACAACTATCACCAATCCCCAGCTTTTCAACAGAGCAGAAGAAAGTGCCACAAGAAAACCAAAATGAAATCATTCCAATAGTCTTCCTTTCAGTGTCTCTAGCGATGCCCATCATCATAATTCTCCTAGCAGTTTTACTTCACCGCCAGCGGAAGAGAAGAGCTCGGAGGGCGAAAGAGGTCTCTATAGAAGATACCTACTCAGAGCCGTCAACGGAGCGAAACTTCGCCGGTCACCAAATATTTCCTCTCGACCATTTCCGCCAGTCGAGTAATGAGAGGTCTAATCATCTAGCGCCTCCGCCCCTGCCCCAGTTCACAGGCGATAGAACCGTGATGTCGAAACCGAGCGGGCTCAATACAAGGGCATTCATCCCGCAGCCGCTAGAACATCACATTTCAACTACACTCCCTAGGAATCCTAGATCTGATATCGTACTAGAAATCCCTACAGCGGAAGAGTACACATCACTACCTTTGCAATCGTCAAGTCGCGACTGGACCCAAACACCATACACCCTACCTCCACTATCCAGCATTCCTAATATGTCCCGATACTCCACAGTCTCCTTGCAAATCGATGACGTACGACATGAGAGTTTGCAGAGCATTTCGAAGCCCAAAAACCACCATGTTTCGAGCATTGTTGTTGGGGATCAGGGTGAGAAGGTCACGTGAGGGTGCACTAACAACGCGACGAGGCGGGAAAAGACGTTGGAGGAGGAGATGCAGTTCGAGGAGGTGGCTCTTTCGCCGCCGTTGGTAAGGGAAGATCCTGGTAGGGTATATTAGCTTGAGCAGGTGACGAAGCAAATGTATTGGCTTTTGAGTATGCCCGTTGAAAAGAGGATACGCCTCATGTAAAGTATACCGATGGGAAGTTTTAGCAAACAATCAAGACTTGTTTTTACCATTCTGTAAGACATTAACCGAAGATCGTGACATCTGAAATAACCCTTCTAACGCGTGCTTCGACTATGGATTTAAATGCGGGCTTGTAGTCAGAATGTTATGGCAACGTACTGCATTCAATTCGTCAGTGACTTCATAGGCAAGAAGCGCGACGCGACTTTGCGCAACGTGTCATCAGATCAGCTGAGTATATCATTCGAGATCGACCAAGTTGTTCGGCGTCATGGACCGGTCGGTGTAAATTGTGTGACGGCATCAAAATGGACAAATGGAAGCCTTGAATGGAGTGTAGCGTGGTCGGCGTAAAGAGTTCTACTTTAACCCCATAGTGTGTCATCAGTTACGCTAGAGCAATCTCCTGTGTGACCATAATCCTAAGCTCATGTAGGCAGCCGAAGCCCATTCAGCATCTCATGGCAGAGACAACCTGTTGTGGCACAAAAGGATTCGTAATGGACACCTTCGCGGGGAACACGTACCATTCATCACTTCCGCTTACCGCACATCCAGGCTGTATACATAGTATTCATCCATTCCCTTTCGTGCCAATCCGTAACATCAGCTTCACTATTCCCTTTGATCATCACCAATGCCGACGTGACTCGCGCCGATTCGCTCGATTGATGTCGTCTTCGTCGTGTGCCGTCCTCCAGCAGCAAGGGCAGCAATTCGTATGCCAGAGGTTCTTCGGCAGAATGGTGCCTATGTAGTGTCCGTCAGCATAGGTTTGCAGCCCACTCATTTTGAAACTCACCACGGTATCTGGTCATGATTGCAAGGTGTTTGCCGAGTTTAGAATGGCGAGCTCGTGAAGAATTCCCAAAATTCCCACTCTGGCCCCGTGGAGGATAGGCATGCAAGAGCACCTTTTTACAGAGGTTGTCTGCTCTTTGCATAGTCCACCCGATGAGATTTCTCTTATCACGCCTTCATTAAGTGTTGTTGCTGGATTCGCGTCGAGTGGAAGCCATCTGTAACCCGGAGAATGCGCCTATGCTGCTGGTCAGAATGTAAGTGCAGAAGCAGTCTAAGTAGCCAGCCACATACTTGATTGAGAGTGAAAAGATTGATTTAAGATTGATTTGTGTTGATGTCCGATGAAACTTTGTGCGAGGAAGTGCAGGGGAAGGCGAGGCAGTACAGGTGAAGGCGAGGCTGCTCTCCTACTACATCATAGAACACGGCGGCATCGGACATTTTGGGGTGCTGTAGAGTGATAGTAATTCTTAGATTCAATCAAAGTCAATTTTCACGAGTGTAGTGGCAATCTAGCGAGAGAGCGTTGATAAGGTCGATGAACGGATGATTGAAAATTCTACCACAGGAACTGTACACGTACGAAAGATGAACGCACATAGAAAGCAAGTACATTGAGAGATGAAGATTGACCCAGGATTCCTAAGATACCAAACCATAGAAGTGGAAATTCCTTCATTCGAAACTGCAATGATGAAAGCACACGATCGTTCCAACCATTCCTGACATGTTCGCAGATTGCCTAGTTTAGCATTGCAACATCTTGGAAAGAAGCTTGCAAAGTTCCCGCTCTGACCACGTGGAGGATAGGCATTCCAGAGCTTGTTTGTTGAAGGGGTTGTCTCCCCTGTTTTTTTCTAAAGAGGTTTTCTCCTCTTGTTTGTAAGAGATGTGGTGTGTGGTAAGAAGTGGTTCCCTTCTTCGCCATCCCAGGCCGAAGCTCAAGATGCCGAACGGTCTATAGGGCAGTCCCGAATCCAGTCGCGACATTCAACTCTACACAAGCAGGCGAACACTTGTTGATTGGGGTAAGTATGAACACTAGCCATCTTAACAGCTTCAGTCCGAGACTCAACCACCTGCGATCCGTTGAAATACCAGCAACCACAAGTGCAAAGTAATTTCAGGGCATTCAAATGATTGAAGCTCGTTGTGAAGATAGTAGAAACAAACCCACTTGAATCAATCGTCGCGTTCGACCAGCCAGGCGGAATTGAAAGTTGAGCGAAAGAATAGAGGAGAGAAAGTGAAGGCAAGCCCGTGGTTGGTTTTATGTATTCTGGACTGGTCCGTGCGCTGCGCTGTTTCACGTGATGCGCCGTACCACGTGTTGCGGCCAAGGCAACAGGGAACGAAGACGGTTTTACCGGAGTTACAATTTATTCGAGATGTTACGTTCATCTGGACGGTGGCTCCTATTGGCCTCATTCTACACTCGATTCTGGCACCTACATCATACTAAAGCATATCACTGAAAACGGGGAACATGCATACCATCGATCACGGTAATTGACCAACGTCAAACACGGGACATGGAGAATGGGATACGGAAAATTCTTAGATGAGGTTGAAGCTGCAGATTGGTTTGGGGACAAGATAGGGCAGGGTGGTCCGTATGACTCCCCACCATTGGAGGAATCACTACTTGGAAGCCTTGTCTGTAGAGCAACATGACCTGGACACTTGTGATATGAAATGTATTAATGAGCCCATGGCCCACGTTAAATTAGATTTGTATACGCAAATGTTTTGTGTCTTGATCTATTACAAGCCTCAGGAGCTCGTTTCGATCGTGCCAGAACCCGTATATCCCAAGGACCACACGCATTCTGCCCGTCGTTCGTCACTGCGCTGCCAGCTTATGAATCCCCGACACATCACCCGATACTACAGCTCAGAGGCTACAGGTGGTCACCATCATTGAATGAGTTTACTTCTGTAAATTTCAATTCCATTGAAAATACTTTGCAGGACCATTACTGCTTGTCAACCCAGCGGGTTGTGCCGCCTTCACAGCTTCCGTTGATTCCCAGTATGTCCTCGTCATTCAATCATCCATCAGACCTCAGGTGCCCATCAAGTACTACAAATGTGTTCCTTGTAGGTGTGATAGAGCATGGAAATGCTCGATCGGTCGTCTCAACTACTGGAGAAGAGTGTGTCAGCCAGGCTTATCAAATTATCGGACAAAGACTTCCTACTTTCTGAAGGTGACCTAGTGTTTACAAATCGATGTCCGCAGTGAAGACATCAATTTCAAACTTGATACATTATCAGAAGGTTGGAGAACCGGTGTAGAGTAGGAGGCTGCTCGGAGGTGTGCATGGCGTAGTTAGAAGGGACTGGTGGATCTTCCCTATTCGTGGAATTATTGTAGTGTTGAAGTGATCTGGTCACTCTGCATCTTGCCTGATCTTCCCAGCCTCCGGGATCATTGCAGTGTTGAAGTGGTCTAACCAAACGCAGAGTGGCCATGTCATTTCTCTTCTTCGCAAGGTAAGGCCTTTGTTGTACGCTTCTCTTGATCAATTGAAGTATCCATTGATAATATGACAAGATTTTGGAGAGATGGACGTTAACGTCAAGGCTCATTGGATGTTTCTCTTCGTAGACGTAGTAGTACATCCCGTGGCACAATGCTATCAACAGGCCGATAGGTCACTGCTGGACATGCGTAGTCATGTTCATCACGATGAAGTTTACTATCAAACACTACTTGATGACAACATAAGAGAAGAATGTTTATACAGTTGTAGACCTTTCGGGGTTTTGTTCGACAGGAGTATTACGAGTACGATAACAATGTACCAAATAAGCTATGAAAGAATGTGAATAGAAACACTCCCGGGCACCCCTCGAGTATAAGAATGCAGGCTCGTACTCCCTGCGACCCTTAACTGCACTAGTAGATACAGGTGATTGTCGTGATCATGTCTGCCATGATCGCAAGTAAATTGCCTAGTTTAGCATTGCGACTCATGAAGAGTTTGCAAAGTTCCCGCTCTGACCACGTGGAGGATAGGCATTCCAGAGCTTGTTTTTTTATAGAGGTTGTCTCCTCTGTGCGTTGTCCACTCAAGGCAGATGCCAAAAAGGTTTCTGCGGTCGGAATTCAGCTACTTTCGGCCACGCCTAGGGTCGCCACCCCTCTTCGACCTCTTGGAGGAACCAGGAGCATCGTCCTCGTCGTCCTCAGCCGGCCTCTTGCCGCCCCCACCCAGGTGCTCAATGATACGAAGGAATCCGTCCTGAGCCCTGTGGTTATTAGGGCCCGCCCGTTCCATGGCGCCGAGTAGAGCATCAAGTCCCCTCGCGCCGAATTCGACGTCTTCAGTCCTTGCTCCTAGCACGGACTGGCCTTCCCGCAGCCTCGATGTTTCGCGCGCGCGATTCTCTAAGCGTGGGAAGTCTTCAGTGACATTCCTCGGATTAGCACCGCGAGGTCCTTCACTGGGTGCACGACTCCTGCACGAATTCGTGCCTCCAGCGTGCCATTTGCCGCAATGATTGCAGCGGGATCTCTTTCCACTGGACCGAGCGGTTCCAGCGTCGGAGACTTCAGTGCCACCCTGAGTGGATGGCACTGGACTTCCTCTTCGCGGTTCAGCAGCACCTTCAGCCGGTTCCGCAGCCCTTTTTGCTGCCTGAGATGCCTTCCAGAGACGATCACCCACGCCCCTGAGGTGTCTATACTCCTCGAACTCTTGGCCCGGGAGACACATCTCCGCAGGATGCGGCCCGTCACACCAACAAGCAGGCTTCCCGGCCTTACTCCACATTTTGTTGCAGTTGTCGACCCGCTTCTTGACGGCTCGACCCGCGGCAGTCTTCTCAGCATCGGATGCTTCTTTCGACAAGAGCAGCCGCAACCCATCAAAGATGGGTCGATCCAGCCACCCTTGCGTTTCTGAAGCCCGGTCAGAACCCGCGTCGGAGAGAGGCTCGGTCTTGATGTAGACCTCAGCCTGCTCAGTCCCAGGGATCTCCGTCTCTGGCTCTGTCTTTACATGAGCTAGAGCTTCACTCACCACATTAGGCTCGTGGGAATCGGTTTCACGTCGAGAGTCAGCCATCTGTAACCCGTTGAATTCGCCTACGCTGCTTGTTAGATGGTAACTACAAAAGCAGTTTGAGTGGCCACATAATTGATTGAGAGTGAAAAAATCGGGTGGTGGCGAATGTGCGTGAAGTTGTGTGGGAGAAAGTAAAGGGAAGGGGAGGATATTCTTTCTACTACTACCTCGTGGGACCGTGCGTCGCCCACGCCCTTGCGATCAGTGACTACCCTCGCCCGAATCTCTGACCTTTTAAAAGTTATGTATTGTCACGTATAGACGCAAGCTATGCAGGCGCTCGAAGCACTGCCTCACTGCCGCCGCGCCCTCCTAGTGTCGAAAGGAAGCCGAACCGATCATACCATTTTGAGAATCACTCACGACGAGGGCGTGCCTCGTGCCTACATATTGTCACATTATCCGATCTGTGACTTCCACATGGGAAGGTCCTGTGCCGCAGTTCACCTCTCTCTATACAACATCCTTCCTCGTTGCACTCTTCAACACGCCTGTCTTCGTGCAACAGGCATCCTGCCTGGGCGAACATACTAGACGAACATATCACTCTGCCAGAGCAGCCCGCAAGGTTGCACCTGCAACCCACATTCTCATCATCCTCGGTTCCGATGGCCAAACACATGAGCTGTTTCACCTACTGCGAGATCTGGACACAAGCAGGTATACGCATGGAGACGATTTCCAAGGTCCTACTATGAGGAGGAGAGAAACAGAGAGGCCGCTCTGCGTCAGATCAAGAAACTTGGTTGTCCAGTGGGCTACTTACGCGCCAGATCATACTAACGAAGAACACCTCTGGCCTGATAGATTATTGAATGACAATTGACCAATGGAGCCCAACGGAGACTGTGAGAGCGCCACCACCCGCTGGGTCAACAAGTAGCATGGGTCCTACAAGGTATCTTAAATGGAATTGAAGCTTGCAAAACTGATCTAGGTGAAAGCAATGGCAGATTCCGCCATATCCTATGGGCCCTGGCGCCGGAAAATGTGTCGGAGATAGTGGACAGCATATGGTAGTGCAGTATCAAACAGAGGGCATGATGGATGTGCTGCGTGTGGTCCTGCGGATATATCAGTTCTGCCATATTTGGTCCGAGCCCCTGGAGCTCGTATGCGATCAAGAAACAACCAATTTACAGGTATTATTCTATTTCAACATGAACTACCGATGATAATAATATGCTTGAGTACCTGATATAAGAAGGTTGTCATCCATGCAAGGCTTCCAAGCAGTGAGATATCAAATGGTGGGAGTCATACAGAAAACCTTGTACCATATTGTCCCGAGATCAGTCTGCAACGTCAGCCATATCTGAGAATCGTTTGTATTTGATTCTTCATAATATCCCGTGTTTGGTGGTGTACGTCAGCATGATATGGGTAGAAGGATCGAGTGCTGGAAGCGAACACCAATAATTAGTGGCAAATCCTCAAGGGACCACAAAGGCCTCAAATGAAGCAGAATCTCGATATATACGAGATATTAACGTAAACCTCGTTCTCAAGGCACCACCATAACTCCGGCGAAAGGGTCTTCCTTATTTGGCATCTAATAGAACGCCATTCAATGGGAGCCCCAAGATTTTGAACAGAGCGCAGGCTTTCTTTGACTTATACTCCATCCTTCGCCCAACATGCCACTCAGCATGGATTGTCGAACGCAATGCTCGATTGGAGCGGGTTCGCTTCTGATCATCCTTTCACGTTCACGAAGAGCTTCAACCATTTGTAACTCCTTGAATCACTCTACCTCCGCGTGCATTCGACCGGGTTACAAGCGACTGGATCCCGACGTGAGCATCGCAAAATGGCTAGAAGTACTTTGAGAACTCACCCCAATCAAGAAGTATTGGACTACTCATTTAGAGACGAATGTTGCGGTTGGATCCGGAATTGTGCCCAGACGCCCGTTCTAGTGAGTGGGAAAGGGGGAGGAGACAACCTCCTTAAAAAAACAAGCTCTGGAACGCCTATCCTCCACGTGGTTAGAGCGGGAACTTTATGAACTCTTCGAAGAGTTCGCGATGCTAAACTAGGCAGTTGTTTTTATATGTGAGATGATAATCTCTTCTCTGACTATTCCAAATATCATACAGCAATTCATTATCTACCCAACAGCTACCCTAAGAAAACATCTCAATAATTCCACGAGTACGCAATTGCTTGATCTGTGGTGATACCACGCATGTTGACCCTGGTGATGTACATACGCACGTCCTCACAGGCACGACCCGCAATCGGTGAATAGGTAGGAAAGGTAGATATTTGACTCTGTCGATAGGCCTCGGGAGGTAGGTGGATGATGCCTCAATCTCTTTCGGCAGCCCTGATCGATCTATCTATGCCCTGCCTAGTGCCTTTCCCCATACACGTGATCACTGAATAGCCTCATCTATCCTGCTACACCACCATATCTACAGGGATACCCAGGCAGGTAAAGGCAGAAGGCGTCAACGCACCAGGTACTAGTTGTGTTCCGCGGAATCATAATTAATTGATGTGAGCCATCTCTTGCAGTTTCATCGGACGTGATGTCTAGCTTCGCGTGTCCAAACGATGAGGCGCGTTTTGGATCTCATTGGAGTGTAGGTCCCAGGATAGGTTTCAGTGGCGCCTCCCCTACGTGCTTGGTACCAGTTGTCCGCCAAGCCAGTCGTCAAATGTTATAGCTCATGACTGTAATGTCCTAGTATATTGAACTCGGGTTTACGTGTCCCTGTAAATAGTTGTACAAGAAATCACCTCAATCATACTCATTATGAAGCTCGCTATTTGGTCACAGTTGCCCGCATCCAAAGCACGATATTTCCCCTTCAACTGTACTTTTCGTGACGCGAGTAACATCTATGCGCGACTAGCTTGACTGAACACACACGACCTTTCTTCTTCCATTTCTTTGTCAACTGGGGGTATTGCCGTCTCCCTGTCAGCGTATGTTCGGCATTGTTCTGTCCCTTAGCTTTATTAAATGCCTTGCAGTAGTGCTTATGATGTGATCATACTTTGAAATTTTGGCTCTAACGACCTAGCTATATCCTCAATACAATGTTCATGAGGATGGCAATGATTCGGGACTTTGGAGAACTGAAATGCCACATGTTGGACGTGTTCATGTAACTGAATTTAATATAATTGTGTTTTTAATATATAGAATCCGTTCATGTAATCATAAGCGTAAACTAGCATACAATCTCCCTTCTCCGCCCTATATGCAAGGCTGAAGATGATGTAAGACGTACAATGTGCAAATTACCAGTATAAGTATTCAAAACATTTTATTAAGGATAGATGAGGCTATTCAGTGATCACATGTATGGGGAAAGGCACTAGGCAGGGCATAGATAGATCGATCAGGGCTGCCGAAAGAGATTGAGGCATCATCCACCTACCTCCCGAGGCCTATCGACAGAGTCAAATATCTACCTTTCCTACCTATTCACCGATTGCGGGTCGTGCCTGTGATGCTCCCTACTACAGAGGCGTCTATATGCGACAATATATATAATCTGCCCCTCAAGTCGCTATTCGCCCGGTCTCCGCACCTTGAACCTCATACCGATGATAACCTTGGTGGACCAAGTTTCGATGACCAATTTCGTGGCACAGCTTTGTCTCCAGAAGCCCTACGAGTCGAGAGCTGGTAGTCTTCACCGAATGGTTGGTACGGCGCATTGTGACCTACTACTACCTCCATGCCGTACCGATCCGCCCAGTGGGTTTGACTATTGCTACATTCGATCGAAAACACAACATATACCTTAAAGCATGCGAGGAAGCATCGGAAAATGCTACTCATACTGCCGACGCGGAACAACACTCTACAATGACCGTTCGCTCCCAACGCATTGGGCGCATGACCTTGTGTGCATTGCATTGCTACGTGGATGACCAAACAGACGACGGCGATTGTAAGTTAGACTCAAGCCGGGACCAGTATTCCCCAGGACCATCCACCTCATCAAATCCACAAAGCCTTTAGGGCTCTCTCTGTGCGTTTTCTGCCTTCTAGGTATGCATACTATAGCGCCTGAGCCTGCTCCCACAACCAAGAGGACAAGCATGACATAAGCAGCGAGACAGTAAGGCAGTGTTCGCTCTGGCTACGGGACATACGATTCAATTGAGGTGAACAAGGGAAGGAATATCCGTGACAATGTAATACAACTGTTTCGGGATCGAGAATTGAGAAAATTTGAGTTTCGTGTTTGTAATCTAAATAGAGAGCAAGCCCATTTGATAACCTGGCAATTGATCAAATTTCGAAATTCTCAAACGATCGTTTCTGGAGAAATGCAACTTCTTAGTGCCTTTGAATCGCCTCTTGAGATACTCGGCGCGTTCGGATGCCCAGACTTGACCTTCCTGTCGCCTCACGTGACCAAGGTAAGAAATTCAATGTGGACTGCAAAGGAAAAGGGGTGGTCAGTCGCGAGAAGGAGGCTTGGAAACAGGTTTCCAAATATTCACAAAACGAGTTACCTAGCATGTAATCTTACTACACTGATGATCGGATTGTGGGTCACGGGAACATTGTCACTGATCTCAAGTTGGGAGAACAGGACTGCTACCGTCCGAACAGCGGTCGAAATGTTTTCGGTAAACTGGACGAGCGGCTCAGGTGGAAGTACCGATCCGGTCAATCGTTTTCTGTAAATATAATCGCTGTAGAAATCGATCTGCGGGTGTGAGTGAGTGAGCAAGTACGTACCTGTAGGTAGCAATTCGAGGTCCGCGTAGTGTCGTTGATCGAGTCCAAAAAGATGAAATCTTGAGGTGAACCAGAACGGGAGGCTTTCAAATCAGAAAGCAATGACATGTAACGCTTTTCTTCGAATTCAATCACTTCCAAGGAGTGTCGTATGGGCATGCCCGTCGTGACTTCTCTTGGGGGACTTTATCACGTATGGAATACACATTGCATCAAAAAATGGAAAGTACATTAATAGATGACACTTCATCAAGTGTTCCTGAGATGCTACACGATAAAAACATACTGTCGGCAGTTCAACACCGCAATGAAGAAGCACACGTGGTCGCAGATAATTGCCTAGTTTAGCATTGCAAACTCACGGAAAGAAGTTTGCAAAGTTCCCACTCTGACCCCGTGGAGGATAGGCATTCCAGAGCATGTTTTTTAAAGAGGTTGTCTCCTCTCTTCCTTTCCTTCGCCACAGAGAAAGAATGGGTTTGGGGCACAATCCCATCATCCAGTACATGCGACTGCATGACCAGGAGCCCTTGTCCTCAACTGCAGGCGAGTGCCACAGAGAAAGAATGGGTTTGGGGCACAATCCCATCATCCAGTACATGCCATGCATGACCAGGGCCTTGAGGCTGTCTTCCTTTTCCTTCACCTTACCACATGGACCAGTGAAGAACGGTCTTGGGGCACAATCCCGTCATCTAGTGCATGACAATACATGACTAGGACCTCAAGTCATCGACTGTCCCATCATGACAGTCGGAGCAGGTGGTCATCGACTGTCCCATCATGACAGTCGGAGCAGGTGGTCATCGACTGTCCCATCATGGCAGTCGGAGCAGCAGGTCATCGACTGCGCCATAGTGGCAGTCGGAGCAGCAGGTCATCGACTGCGCCATAGTGGCAGTCGGAGCAGCAGGTCATCGACTGCGCCATAGTGGCAGTCGGAGCCCAGATCGCAACAGTCAACTCCAGATGAGAGATTGAATACCAAATTGGAGCGAGTTTGTATCCAGCCTCTTCCCAGATTCACGGCGGGATCCAGCCACTTGTAACCCAGTCGAATGCACCCGCAGGTAGAGTGACTCAACGGGTTACAAGCGGTTGAAACTCGTCGTCAACCTGAAAGCACGGTCAGGAACAAACCCGCAACAATCGAGCATTCGACTCCTCATCAAGAGCTGAAAGTTGGGCGAAGGTGGAGCTGAGGAAGTAAAAGTGAAGGCGGGGGCGCGCTCTGTTCTATCTTGTGGGTCCGTGTGTAGTCCGTGCGCTCCCACCAAACGGCCTCCAATCAGTTGCTATTCAAGGAATATCTTTTCGCCGGAGCGTCAGGCTTCAGACAGAGTTGTACATTGATACGATGTTCCTGTCAGGGTCATGGTTCTTCTGAATGGCTGCATGCATTCTGAGACAGTGCCCATAGCGGCACGCTGATTCACGGTACGGTTTGGGTGAATGTCGTGCCCAAGTACACCATGGGACATAGGGAGTGAGAAATAAAACATCAACAAAGCCAAGTAGGGTTCATCTTGCACATTGGCAATATGGTAGCATAATTCAAGATTTTTTGTACGGCTCAACACCGTTTGAGACTTCACTTCCTGGTAATACTGTCTTTCTTTCGAAGTGATCAAGTGTAGTAATGCATCACTAGAATCCATCAAAATGAAGTGAGACATGCAGATTGACAAGCCATTCGATGTAGTCCAAGCATCCTTCACCGTCCGCGAAAGTGTTGAATGCAGCCAAATTCGGAATCGTCAATCGGTTGAACACACGTGTAGCACCATCGCCAGTAGTCGACCTGGAGGGTTGCGGCGCGGTCAGTGTCCATCGAGCTCAATGTATACATCGTACCGTTTAGCATGCTTCTATCAGCACCATGTCATTGTTGGTCAAACTCGGGCGTTCTCCGGAGCCCTTGGCAAGGCAGCGCTGATGCGCTGATGCGCTGGTTGAAAGAATGCTCATGTGATTTATGAAGATAGATCTGGGGCACAAGATTACCGGCGGTCGCAAATTGGGACACTTGAGATACCAAGAGCACGTGATGGATCCACTGCAGCTTGAGGCATATCAACGTACCGGCAACAACGCCTCGGCATTATTGTCTAAAGAGGCGAGAGTAACGCCGCTCATGTAAAAATCGTGAAGCATGGGACTCGTCGAGCGCGATTGAATTACCATCGTATAGTGAATCAGTAGGAGAAGGCGCAATAAGCGACTCTGTATGTACTAAGAGAGTTCATAAAGTTGAATGCTTCAAACTACATGCGATAAGAGCTACATGGTGTCGTGTTACATAGAGTAAAAGCTTGAATTAAACGTTAAATAGACCTTACGTGGTAGTACCTTCAGTACTTGCTTAAACTTAGCCTTTTCTTGAAGTAATTGATAAGGTAACAGTATTTTAACAGAATCCTGTATAAATTATGTAAAGACATTTTAAGCAAAATTAATGTTACGCAAAATTGATTAGGTTCACCATTATTTATTGTCATACACGCCACCCGATCCATCTCGATCCCAAGCCACCACGATGCAAGGGTGTCACGATCGATCATCGATCCCGTCATCCACAGGTTTTCACAAAACTTACTCTTTGAAGAAACCCAAGAACTCGATAAGTAATCGATTATTAGCATTAACCAATCACTCAAAAGCACTGCAGCCAAGTCTTGTAGAAAGGGGTGGGTATTATTAGACATTTCAATCAACTCTACTTGCTATGTCGCACGTGCCAAGACATTTCCGATGAACGACCTCACATCAACCACAGCTTCACCCAACTTTTAGGGGTGGCCCCGAGCCGGCTCCACACATCTGTACATCTTTTACATAGAAATCGAGAGAATTTCTATGGCAGAATGCACTGACCTGTCCAACCCGCCCAGGCTAGCCCTATGTACACGACCCCTGACAAATATCTAAACCTTCTCGACCTCTTGAGCGGTGAAGCTCTGCTTGGCCTCAACCTCCTCGACTCTCCTCTCAAGGTCTCTGGGCATGTAATCCCGCTTCTTAGCACCAGGTACAAAGAGTGGCGTGTTAGTGAACAACGCATCCATCTCTTCAAGCGGTACCTTTGCGGTTTCGGGTAGGAAAGCCCAGAAGAAAAGGGCATTGGTGAAATTGCATACGATGAAGAGGATATAGAAGCGATAACCGGCCTGCTGCATTGCAATCGGTGTCACCTGGCCAATCATCGTATTAAAGGCGAACGAGGTCATCGTAGCTATCGAAACACCTTTAGAACGGGTCTTTGTGTTGAAACTCTCACTTGGCACGATCCAGCTGAGAGGCCCACAAGTCGCGGAGAACGATATATTGTACAGCCAGGTGACGACAATGAAGGCCCAGGATGCGGATTTGTTGTGGGAGTCTCCAGGGGGGAACTTGGCGAGCATGATGGTCGAGATGATGAACGTGACCATGTTTGCCAGGTTACCTCCAATCAAAGGCCCGCGGCGTCCAAGACGGTCGATGAAGAGAACGCAGCAGAATTGGGCAATGAGGGCGAGAACGGAGGAGATGGCTTGGTACTTCAGAGTCTCGTCACCTTTGATGCCCATGAGCTCGAAGATAGTGACAGAGTAGTATTGAATGGCGGAGACACCGGTCATTTGCACGGAGGCCTGGAGGGCCATGGTGAGGATGAGACGGCGACGGCAAGACTTGTCGACCCAGAGCTCCATGTAAGACTTCGCCTCAAGCTCGTGCTCAATGGTGATGGCCTCCTGGATTTGGTCGTATTCGGCGCGCACCCAGGGGTCGTTCTCGTTTCCATGGGCGTGAAGCTTCGCAAGCGTGCGAAGACCCTCCTCTGGCTTGCCGTGATCAATGAGCCATCGGGGGGACTCAGGGAAGAAGAGGATGAGGGCCGCCAGGATGAGGGCAGGGAGCATCTGGAGGCCGAGCGAGGTACGCCATTGGCCTTCGCTGGAGTCAGGGAAGCCGATGTAGGTGCCTAGATGTCGACGTCAGCATCGAGAAGTGTGGTCGTCGAGCAGTGTGGTCGTCAAGCAGTGTGGTCGTCGAAGGTGTGCAGGGACTTACCGTAAGACACCCACGCGGCAATCAAAGCACCGATACCCAACATAAACTGCTGGAGAGCAGTGATTCGACCGCGGATGTCGGGATGTGCCAACTCAGCCTGGTAGAGGGGAATGATCATGCAGAGGATACCAACACTGCGGTTCACAATTAGCCACCCCATTGCACGCTTGTACCGAGAACAATTGTCGAACTTACCCAAGACCAGCAATGGCACGACCAGCATAGAGATATGACAGAGCTTGAGCACCTGTCTGCAACGCTCCACCGAGCAAGAACACAATGGCGCCGGCCATAATGGTAAGCTTTCGTCCGATCGCATCACCCATCACACCTGCAGCTCCTGCACCGAAGAAGGCTCCACCCGTAAAGACAGACACGACAGCTCCGCTATGTTTTCGTTAGCATACAACGTGGTGTTGGTGCGCAACATGACCATGTACATACACCTCATTTGGACTCGCATTGAACTTCGCCTTGAAGTTTGGCGATGCGATGACTTGTGCGATGACACCGAGATCGTAACCGAAGAGCAACGATCCAAGCGACGCGAACAGTCCGACAAGGAACTGGTAGACCTTGGGAGGGAGGGCCATGTTGGGCGACTATCACAGAAGTTTCGATGCGTGATAAAGGACAGAAGAAGTAACAAGAAGCAGCCGAAGAAAGCTGGTGTCTTGACGCTCCCAACACTGCGGATCCCGGTGTGACTTTATATTACAAGGTCGATGTAGGAAGGACGAACGAACGACTCTTGTGATCACCCACACCCGGCCCCCCGACAACCAGAAAGAACTAATGGACTAACAGACTGGTCTACCCGACGCTTTGGCCGGGCCTGTCACAAGAACATGGCGAGACCGTGCATGTAGCTGTACTATTTTCCCACAGGGAAGGGCGGGCGGCGAGCGGTAGACTACGGCAGATGCGACCGAAATGGGGGAAAAGGCCAATGGCACCACTGACCGCACTCTTCCCATACCCCAGATTGCATCTCCATTGGAGCCCCGCGCTGGGCTCTCTTTTCTTCTCCATGGAGAGGCAAGCGAAAGAACAGTAATCTAAACGCGCCCGCCCACGCGAGTCGGTGGGTTCAATGGCTTGAAAGCTAGAAAATCTCCTCGAGAAAAGTCGCACCGACCACCGACGCCAACGGGATACCCTCGGGGGTGGGAGGCTCTGACTGGATGGACATGGGACTGGAGGCATGCGATTGGACATAGCAATCGCCAGACTTGTCAGTGCCTTTGTCCGGAAGACGGTCCCATAACAGACTAGATCAGAGGGCGACATGATGTCTGGATAAAAAAGTGCGGAGGACACTAGGGATTCATTTGGTTGTCCCACCAATCACTCACCCTCAATCCCGAGATCCCCCAGCCCAGCGGCCGAGGCGTGCAAGGGAAGGCCAAAACGCCATGTCTCGTCTAATGGGGGATCTCCACTTGGAGGGGGGGGAACGCGACATTAACGGGGTGCCCAGCAGAAATGTACACGTTCCAATGTTTGGAGCGGGGACTCATGATTACGGGAACATAATCACGAGAGGTTACACGGAATTTCAGGTCCGCGTAGCTCGATCTGGGAATGCCTAAATTGTTTGGACGGACATTTTTCTGATCTCTTTCCATCGCTTTTTATTGTCCCTCGGCTGTGATTGTGTTGCAAGAAAAGGTTGCTGCTGATCTCGTTTTCTCTTCCATTCACAGTCCTTCCAATTCACCGTCATTGCATTGCATTTTCCCTTCAAACGACTTTCAGGCAGCTTCCACCATGGCAACGTTTACAAAGATTGCAGAGGGCGAGCAACCCTCCATATCCGTCAACCCCGCGCACAAAACTGCAAAGATCAACAAGAACATCTATTCAGGGTTCACAGAGTACGTAGGAGCCACGAGCAACCTCCCCGCGCACCCACACGAGCACGCACGCAACATTGGGTTTTTGCGGGATCGCGCACCCACAATGGACAATGCTGACTGCATACCAGGCACATGGGTCGCTGCATTTATGGCGGCATCTACGACCCCGGAAACCCATTGTCAGACGAGAACGGATTCCGCAAGGACGTCATAGAAGCATTCCAGGAGATAGACGTCCCAGTCACGCGTTACCCTGGCGGCAACTTTGTCGCTACCTACCATTGGCTCGATGGTGTTGGTCCAAAGGAAAACAGGCCCGCCAGGTATGTATTATTTTTGTTATAAGTCTTGCATTTTCACGACTGACGGTTGTGTAGACCTGAGCTTGCGTGGCTCGGCTTGGAGCCCAACGAGTTCGGTACGGACGAGTTTATGAAATGGTGCGAGGTCGTTGGTACTGAGCCTTACCTTTGCCTTAACTTTGGAACTGGAACTCTCGACGAAGGTATGTAGCTGCATTTTCCACGTTTTTGAACAAGTACTGATTATGCGCACAGCTCTCGGATGGCTCGAATACTGCAATTCTACACAAAACACATACTACGCCAATCTCCGCCGCAAGAACGGTCGCGAGGAGCCTTACAATGTACGTCGCAAACCTACACCTTAAAAAATCGATTTACTAATTTGATTCCTAGGTAAAATACTGGGCTCTCGGAAACGAATGCTGGGGTCCCTGGCAGGTCGAACAAATGACCAAAGAAGACTACGCAAAGAAGGCCTACCAATGGGCCAAAGCCCTCAAACTGCTCGACCCATCCATTACTCTTATTCTCTGCGGTGAGACTGGCTACTCATCGTGGGATTACTACGTCCTGAAACAGTGCGTCAAGTGGGATGTGCACGGCTTGGGAGGTGACAGGACGAAGAGCTTGATCGACATGCACAGCATCCACGTCTACACCGCGGATAAGGAGCACTATGCCAATGCTACTGGTAAGTTTGGCACTTTTGTCTCAATTCCGCCAACATAACAATCACTCCAACATTGCATGCATCCAAACTAACCCACCACAGCTCCCCGCGGCGCCGAACGCGCGATCCAAATGACCAGCGCTCTCATCGACCTCGCGCGCATCGAAAACAACGTCCCGCACACCGTCCCCCGCCCCACGATCTGCTTCGACGAATGGAACGTGTGGGACCCAGTCCGCGCGCCCGGCGAGCTCGGCGCAGAGGAATCCTACACGCTCTCGGACGCGCTCGCCGTGTCCATCTTCCTCAACGGCTTCATCCGCCAGGCGCGCGACATGGGCATGGCCAACATCGCGCAGTCCGTCAACGTCATCTCCCCGCTCATGACCACCAAGGACGGCATCGTGAAGCAGGCGAGCTACTGGCCGTACATGCTGTTCTCGCGATACATGCGCGGCTGGACGATCCCTGTCAACGTGCGCGCGGAGGAGTACGAGGGCAGGACGAACCCGGAGTGGATCCGCGGGACCATCGAGACGCCCTTCTTGGACGTCAGCGCTGCGATCGACGAGAAGGGTGAGGTTGTTACGCTCGCGGTCGTCAACGTCCATGAGGAGAAGAGCTACGATGTCAAGCTCGACGGCATCCCCAGCGGAAAGCAGGTCGATGTGTACACTGTCGGCGGCGACCACGTCCAAGCCGGCAACATGGGCGGCAAGGAGGAGGTCAAGATCGTCGAGTCGAAATGGGATGCTAAGGATTCCTACGTTTTCCCCAAGCACTCCCTCACACTGCTGAGGTGGAGGATCTAAGGACGATATCCCCCTTTTCTGGTTTCTGCGCGAATGAGTTCAGGCATCGAGCATAGACGCACGCGTTAGACAAGACGCATTAGAACCGTTATGCTTTTGGGTTACATTCTAGATAAAGCATTAGTCTTTTTCTTTCTCTCTAGGCATAGATATCGGGTGGGAGGAAACGTGTTATGACTTTACATGAGATTCGAGTTCTTTTTCCATAGCTTGGCATTTTTATGCTGTTGTGATCTTCACGTGCTATCGTTTCCCGAATCGTGATTGAGTGCGTGAAATATGCTCGAAATCTTACGAATGCGTCAAAATATTGTGACGGCTGCAGAATCATTAAATACTAGATCGTGAATGAGTTTGTGCATTGGAAGGACAGTATTATGTGTATTTCCATTCCAATGCACATGTGAAGCGTTATGTATGGGAAGGACCCCGAAACCCGATATACTGGGATAATCAATAGCTCAATGGATCAGTCAGACCGCGTCGCATGATTCAGTCAGACTCCGGTCCATACAACATCCCTCATTCTGCACCCCGAGGGACGAGTGGACCCGCCAGTGTCCAAGCAAACCCCTCCATCTCCAACCAACAGAGCTTGTTTGGTTTCTGAACTCATGACTGGCTACCATACTCCAACACACAGCCAGGTCTGGTATAGATCGTACAAGGGCTCGACGAGGTGGCAAGCCAGACGTTCCAAGTTCCAACCGTCTGTAAACGCCGCCAATAGTTCGCGTCTTGAGCATGTATGCTAACGCCATGTCTTGTCCTTGAGCGGTAAGTGAGCCCACTGATGAGCTCGCTGCACTAGGCGCGCATGACAAGGGAGTGTCCCTCGGGATTGGGGTACGGTCGTTCGCCACGGATATAAGGGGGCTTGGTTTAGGTTTGACCATTTCGGTGGGGAAGTGTCTGGTCTGGGCAACTTCCTGATCATGCGTGTATAATGCGTCAAGACATCTGGATTCTGGGCCCCGTCCACGAGCATCTTTCGACGCCTTAAGACTCCGGGGTGGAATCCAGCTGAGCAGTGTTGAGGCGGTAATGAGCCGTCCTTTCGTTCTGGACTTCTGCGGGCAATGGAGGATCATCACTTGACTTCTGGCCTTCTCGCCTCGCTTTGAAATCACGGGTTAGAACGGGCTGCCTTCGCGTTCGGAAACGTCCAAATTATACTACTAGTCACACTCATTTTACTGTCATTTTCGATGTCAGATGCCGGTTAGTTCTCCGTGACTTTGAAGTCGTGACTTTGACGGGGCGAGCCACGGACACTCGCAATGTTGACTCACTCACGCATGGAAGTACCTTTTGAACAATCTTTCGAGAAAACTGATGATGGTCATTGATCAAGTTGCACTAGATACAAGAATGAACGCTCCCGTATATGACCACCTATCAACTCCTCAACCCATCTCACCATCCCTCTGCTCTCTCCCCACGCCCAACTCAACTCTCCGTCATTGCAACAGGCCACTCCACTCCACCAGATCAAGGGTCAGCCTCACTCCCACCGACACTGACCACACGCGGCATCACTCTCAACACTCTCAACAACATCCCGACTGTTGATGCTCACCGACCGCACACCCGCAACAGGCGTCCTGTCCCCTCCCTCCAACGCCACCCCACACCTCTCCCTCAGATCCTGCAGCTCCTCCACGATATCCGGCCTCCCCACGAACAGCGCCTCCAGCGCCGCAAAGTGCGCATTCGTCTCGAACTGAGCGCGGAAGTTCGCCGTCGTGTCGCGCAGCGTGTGCGCCGACACGCTACGGGGAGAAGGAGCAGGAGCGTACGCGCGAATTGGATGCCGCGCCGCTGTCGAAGGACGCAGTGCGCCTGGGCTTTCTCGACCCGTCACGATGTACCGCGTAGTAGGACTGAGGAGTTGACCGCTTGAAGCTCGCCGGGCGCCGGGTGCCAGGCTCGAGATGCGGAGGCGTTGGCGGTTGTATTGTTCTTTGAGCCAGGGCATCCGGGAGATGAGGGCTTGGCCGGCGGGGCGGACGTCTTCGATGAGGATGCTGTCGGTCGTGATGCCGTTGAGGAGGTTGTCGGCCTTTGTGTTGATTTGGTGGTCGCGGAGGTTGAGGAGGAGTCGGAGGCGCTCTGCCTCGCGATCGAGGATGGTTGAAGGTGGATTGTCGGCTTCGCTGGGAGGGTGGGAATGGCTTGGTCGACGGATGGGCGGGTCGACTCGTGGGCTCCCTGGCCAGCGCTGAGATGGCGGGTTGGACGTGGAAGGGATCCGGGCAGATGATGTGGAAGGGATCCCGACAGATGATGAGGAAGGGATCCCGACAGATGATGAGGAAGGGATCCTGGCAGATGATGAGGAAGGGATCCTAGCAGATGACCCTTCGAGTGCTCGGGTAGTGATCGAGCGTGGCTCCGATGGGATGTATCGAACCGCGGTGTCGATCGACTGGGGAGAGTGTTCTCGTCGTCGGTCGAAGCCGCGTGGATGGTACGGTGGGGAATGTGGAAGTTGTGATGGTCGGAGCGGAGCGGGCCTGCTCAGGTCTCGGTCATCGTATCGTTCTCCTGAGGAGGCGCTGTTTGTGCCGTCACTGTAAGTGGTGGTCCTGGGGTCTGGTGACATCTTGGTGTGAAGGGAGATATCGGATTACCGAATGGTAAAGTGATGTAATGTTAGGGAGTGTGTGGTTGACTGAGTGGTGATATGTCTGTGGAAGCAGATATTGATTCACCGAATGGAGATGCTGTCTTGTAGATGTCGAAATGTGGAATATATACCCATTCTATAACAGACGGAACGCAGGGTTAGAAAGGCTTGCCGTGGCAAGGCAAACTTCGAGCTGCTTCACTGTGCATACTGCATTGTGCAGCCTGCATGGTCGTTGAAAGAAAATGGAATGGGTCAAACTACCAGAAGTTTGTATGAACTACAACCACAACATACCAGATGACCTCTAGCTTCAAACATTTCGTGATATTCGCAGATAAAATCGAGACATGTGATGGAAAGATTGCTTGCTCGGATCCATCATTTCATGTTTCCACATTCGATATTGTTCCACGCGTGTGCCAGACAAAGAGAAGTTCTCAAATACTTCGCCGCTGCTCTATGAACTTCCAAAGATATGTCAAAACGATCGGTGTTATTCTTGGTTGGCATGTTTCCACGGCATGCGTTACGCTCCCCCGGAAGTATGCCATGGATTTGTGCCATCTCTCGCTAGGTCAGTAGAACAACGCAGTGACGACATAGAATTCGGTATTTTCGGACCTCAACTCTCCCCCAACAAGTGAATTAATACTTAACCATTTTTTATCAATTTATTCAGCCTATAAATCGTCGGAAAAAAATGTCACATCTTCAATACCGAAGTGTGCTGCTTGCCCAATCAATTTTCCCGTCACAACATCAACTTCTAAAATACCAGTAGACACCTGACAACCATCTCATACTAAACAGACCTATCAAACCCATCAAGCCCCTTACATGCAGATATTCCCTCCCATCTCCCCACACAGTAGTCTCAACACGTGCGTTCCCGTACCCTTACGATCTCACAGCTTTCAATTTCTTAGGCCCCTTTTGTACTTTCCCTCGATTGATCATCATCCATCATCCACAACACTCTCTCCACCGAGATCAGATAAGATAATCACACACCCTGTCCCTCACGTCAACCCTGATCCCACGACGACGCGAGCAAGCACCGATACAATCAATCGATCCACCATCAATCGTACCCGGTATCTCCACCATCTCAAACTTCATACCCACACCCCGCGGAACATCGATCGCGAGATGCTTCTCTCATAAGCTGGGGAATGGAAAGTCTCGCCCGTCATTGCAGGCGTGATGTTTAGTGATGTGGAGAATCACTTGTGTGTGATGTTTATCGACATGAGGGGTTGATTGGTTGGTTGGTTGGTTGTCTGCGATGCTAGTGGTCAGTGTCCGTATGTGATAGTTGCGGTTGTGGTTGTCGTCTTCAAGGCACGTGGTAGGTGCATCTATGCACGTGCGTGTGCACCTATGGAGACATGTGGAGATGTGCGATACGTCCAAGCTCTGTTCCTAAACCTCTTTGAGCATTTTGATGTTTCGATGTTGATGTGTACGAAATATATTTTCAACTACGCTATACCTTCCTTCCATGCATGCAATTCGTTCACTCGACTCTTTCATTCCCCCAGACCCCCGAGAAAATACCATTGAAGGAAAAAAAAGTGTACGCTCATACATGCTCATCTCGTAAATGTGTACGAGAAAAATCCTCCTAAAAGTACAAAGAAGCAACAGAACGATTCATTTCCCCTCCATCATTCCCTTCATTCCCTTCATCGTCCCATCACCTTCATCTCTTCATCCCAAAATGCAAAATGCCCATGCCAAAAACGCCATTTTTTAGTTTCAACCTTTCTCAGGTTCATCAGAATAAACGTCACTTAAGCCATGCCCGCGCCCGCACCACCATCTCTACTCGTCCTCCTCCTAACCGCCGGCCTCGCACCCTCACTGCCATCAGCAGCAGCAATCTGCGCGTCGTCCCGCTCGCTGAGACTCTCGCTCGTACTCAGACTGCTCGCGCGCTTGCTCTGCCACTGTGATGCCGCGTCGTTGGGGGTGACAGGGCGGCGAGCGGCGTTCGGGGGCTGGCGTGCCGAGTGCGCGGATCCTTGGGTCAACGTCGACGCGGTGGACGACGAGGAGTTGGACGTCAGGAGCGGGGGTGCCGCGCGAGGGGCCGGACGTGAAGACGAGGCTGCGGTTGCGGTGGACCCAGTCGTGCTGGTGCTCCAGCGGCGCTCGCGGGACTCGGATGCGGGACGCAGGCGGTCTTCGAGGTCGGCGGCGGAGGGTGTCACGCTGCGGGAGGAGTTGCGGGAGTGCGAGGTTATGGTTGTGTTGTTGTCGCGGCCGCGGATGGTGCTGGCGCGGCGTTTGCGGTCTTTGAGGGAGTTGGTTGCGGAGAGGGAGTGCGTGCGGGAGTGGTGGTGGTGAGCGTGGTGGTGGCCCGTCTTCTCGACGTCGCCGGCTCGTCCTTTCACGCCGCGGGCGCGCTTCCAGCCTCGCCAGCCGGTCCACCAGAGCCAGCCGCCCTCTGCGCGCGCGATCTCTCGCTGTCGTTGACGGACGCGCTTCCGCAGTTCGGAGCGCCGCTCGTTCTCCTTCTCCCAGTACTCCGTGCGATACAACTCCCAGTTCTCCCTGAAGTCCGGGCTGAACGGCTTCGGCAGCAACAACAAGTGGATAAAGTCCCCACCGGGCGCGATATCCTCCTCCGCATACTCCTTCCCGTCTTCCAAGATCCTATGCCTCGGCAACCCAGACGACAAATCGTTCTTCTTCTCCTGCGCGAGGTTGATGTAATGATACGACGAACCCGCCGTCTCGCCGCCCCACAGCCCACCGGAAAACGGCATCATGAACGCCAGCCACGACATCACCTCCTCCATCCAGCTGCCACGGATGATCACGATCTTGACGTTCATGCCGCGCAGGCCGCGGTTCGCGGTGCCGACCCAGCGGCGCGGCCACCGCACCCCGCGCTCCCACTGCCCGATCGCGTAGAACAGGATCGCGGTGAGCACGCCCGTCGTGAGGCACAGCATCTGCATCGCGTTGATCAGCCAGTATTGGGAGCCGCCGACTTTGCCGTCCTCGCGCGGCCGCAGCCATTGGAGGTACCCGAAGTAGAGGATCCAGACGGTGAGTAGGGTTAGGAAGAAGGTATTTTGGCGGCGGCGGGCCCGCAGCGTGAGGTACTGGGAGCGCAGGCTGGCTTCGAGGATGAGGAGGTTGAGGTAGATCTGCGGTGGGGAGGAAGGGAGGAGTGACGTCGGATCGTTGTAGAGGTGGGCGGGCCGCGGTGTCTTGATTGATGCCAGCCGGTCATTTGCATCGTGAGGTGGGTTTCCGAGGCCATGGCTGGTTGCAAATTGTGATGTTGCGTATGTCGAGTGGGTTGTGGGTTGAGATGGATATGTGGAGGAGTAGGCAGGCGGTTGGTCGGGCTGGCCTGAGGGGTAGGCAGTGTGTGATGGCGACGTAGACTCCTCCTCGTGTATGTGCTGACGGACCTGTTCAGCATTCGGTGCCGGAGTGCCCTTGACGATGTGATCCAGCGAGGTCGCCATTGAGTTGTCGTGGGCCTGCTAGGTGTGAGGCCGTGGTACTTGCATGTGACGTTACTCGTACGGCGTTGCACAACTCGTTATCAATGCTCAACCAGAAGCACGATGCTCCTATCTAGCAAGACGTGTTGGAGGATGAAAACGACCTGCACTCGCGGGCGGGCGGGGGGTTGGAAGAATTGTATACCTCGCCTCGTACACTCAGGACTTCTCGTCGTCGTCGTGGTTCGTTGAAGACTAAGACAGACAGAGTTGGGATGCCAGTCAGTTGCATCGAACCAGGCCACACGCTAACCCCCGATCCGGTTTAGTCGCGAACTGCCAAAGATGCGGTGTGACCGGGATCTCGCTGGCAACTTGAATCCCCTAACACCCACCACATACATACACACTACACACACTACACACATACACTATTAACTCTTCAAACTTTCATACATCCCCTTCCTCTAACAGGAAACTCCCCAATCCTCATCCCCCCCTCCCTCACCGTCATTCCGCCCCTGTCGATTGCTTTGCATGCTATACCGTATAAATCACACCATCCCCGTCCCATTACCCGCATGAGTAGTTTTCCCTTCTTTAGTGCGTAACTATAGAATGATGGACATTGATAGATGGTCTCCAGCCTTACACACCTGGACCCCGCGGGAGGGCGCCCGAGGATCCGTTCGCCGTTGCTCGTTCTAGCTAAGTAACTAAGTACCTAAAGCGACTAAGTGTTTTCGACGTGGCGGGTGGGTGTAGGTGGCTATGTATGTACGGAGAAGTACTGTGTGTGAGGGAAGCATGTGTTTGCGTTCACGTTCACATTTATATAGAGGAGAGTCTAGATTGGAATTCGTGTGTTCGATAAATGTCTACGTTGGATTGTATCTTGAATGCTATATGCGTTGGCGAAAGTGTTGTTCTACGCGGGAAATGGATGCCTCCGGTCTATATATGCCTGCATTTGTGCGTTGACGTGTGGGAAAAAAAGAACTCCTCAAGCGCCGTCTTCGTAAGTAAGTAGTAGAGATGACTGTCCGTCCCTACCGTCCGTCCCATGTTGAATACTCCCCCCAAAACCACCAAAGTCCACGTCTGTGTATCATATATCATCGAGCAAGTCGCTGTCGCTCCCTCCGCTTCACATCCTCCATCTCCTCCAGCATGACCCTGTTGAACTGGTCCCACCCATCGAGGTACACATGATGCCCCGCATTATTGATAATCACGACCTTCGCCTCGCCCTGGTCCCTCTCGCGCTCCTCCTTCGTCGCGGTCGCCAAGATGCGCGCACGCTCCTGCTTGATCTTCTCTTCCGCCGCGTACCCGCCCGCCACGTCCATCCAGTCGCGGTCGCCGTACATGAAGACGATCGGGATGCCGTGCTCGCGCTGCGTTGGTGCGGCGGGCGTCGATGACGGTGCAACGGTGGAGGACGGCTTCGAGGACTTGCTGCATGATTTTGGCGGGGGGGTGTCGCCGTCGACGGTGGGGGCGTCGTGCGCTTGTATCCACTGTCGTCCCACCCCCTCGATGCGTCGGATGAGCGGGTTGCGCGCGAAGGCCCCCGGCGCGAGGATGTAGAATAGCGCGTACTCGGAACTGCCCTTTTGGCGGAACAACGCATAGCTGTAGTCGTGTAGGGCCTGCGCCTCTTCCTGCGGGAGGTGCGAGAAGCGTCGTGAGGTCCAGCCCGACACGAGGCGTGGGCCTAGGGGACCGCTCCATCGGACGAGGGCGAAGGGCGAGACGGAATTGGTGTCCCAGAGGTAGCTTAACCAGCCGGGTAGACGTCGTCGTGGGGGCTTGCCGTCGGGCACTTCGTCGGCTTTCTCGCGCTGGTTCAGGAAGTTGTTGTTGTCGCCTTGGTGCTTCACCGTCACGGATGCGTCGTGTGCGATTTCAGCGGCTGCTGAGTCCTGTTCGGCGGGTATGTCTTCGTTCACTGCGTACGGGTCTTCTGGGATGCCGACGGGGGATGCGAGGATCAGTTTGTTCAGGCGCCCGGGGTACTTCAGTGCGTAGGCGACTGCGAGATAACCACCCAGACTGTGGCCGAGCAAAGTGAACCGATCGAGACCACGCTTGATCCTCCACTCCTCTAGCGCATCGACGAACCAATTCTCCGCCTCTTTGATCTTGCCCTCCTTGTCCTTGGCATGAATCTTGAACGCAGGCCGGCTACTCCTGCCCATCCCGAGCAGGTCGAGCGCGAAAACCTTCCATCCCTCTGCTCTCGACATGGCCTCGAAGTTGCGATAGAAGAATCCCAGTCCCGCGCCGTAGCCGTGCACCATCACCAAGTTATTCTCCACCTCTTCCCCTATCCTCTCCACCGAGAACTCATTCAGCGCGCGGCCCTTCCCGCTCAGCTCCACCATCTCCGAGTTCCACCTCCGCGGGCCGTAAGGATCTGTGATGCTATTCGTAGTCGTATGCTCTTCCGACTTCGACGCAACGTCTGTAGACGACTGCGCAGCAGACACGGGCGCGGACCCTGTCTGCGTGTGCGTCGGCGGCTTCTGCAGATACGGTATGAACGACAAAACGCGATGCTCCGTAGCTTCAGGCGAGAGACCAGCCCACTATACACATGTCAGCCCCATCCTCAACCCAACCGTAGAAAAAGAGTAAACCTACCCATTGATTGAAGCCCTCCTTCGCGCCGAGAGGAAACCACGTCGCAAACCTGCCCGTCTGCGCCTGTCCCTCCTCCTTCGCGCGCTGGCTCGCGAGCGGACTCTGCTGCGTCTGCACTCTCACATCGTCGTCGACGGCGTCGCCTGCCATCGTGCTGTTCTCTTTCGAATCGAGTCGGATGGGCGTGCCTAGCGCGAGGAAGGTGTATCCCGCGCCGGTGAAGCCGACGGTCTTGTATAGGGTCGTTCGTCTGGTGCCGAGGCGCGAGGCGTTGAGTAGGTACCGCAGCCTGTGCAGCGGGGATGTGGTTGGGGGTGTCAGTTTTGCAGTCGCGAGGGTAAGCAACGGACGGTTCGCCTCGAGAGGAGGGGAACGTCTGTCGCTTGGATGTTATATAGTTGTAATCGATGCTAGGTGCCTAGGCCAAGGTAGGGTGGTTACGAGTACTGTACGTGTGATGACGCGGGCGGATTACTTTCGTGCGAGGGTTGTCGGAGGGACGGTGAGGCTGTGAGGGGCAGGGGAAGGTAGGGTGGGAATAGGAAAGGTGTCAGGTCGTGATCGTAATGCTGATCCGGGTACGGACGAGAAGAGAAGAAGGTGAGGAAAAATAGGATACAACTGGGCGTTGGATTAAGCCTTCGGAAGGAGAGTAAAAAGTGATTGAGGCTGGCTGGACTGGGTTTTTGGCGGACTTAACGGGCGGCGTGGAGGAATCCCGCTGTTCATTGGGTGGGCACGTCATAGCCTCCCACTCTCCCACGCCTCCATCCGACGTTTCTCGACCGGCGTTGTTCACCCCGTTTCTCCGACTTCACCCTTCATCTCCAGCCCCGTACGTACCTGTGCTACTCCAGATACTATTAATTACTCCTATCTTTAATTAGAAAATGCGAGATTTCCTCCACCATTCTATGATTTTCTCATAAATCACCCTACGTATCGTCAATTAACACCAATGCAGCCCACTTACATCCCCTTCCTTAACGGGAAAGTTACCTAGGCATTAACACTACATCTCAATTGAGGCATTACAACTTACAGAACACTACCTTTAGTCCACAAGGAGAGAGGATCTTGCATCGAGAGCCCTTGAAGCCGCTCTGTTGGTACATCATGACGATCGGGACAAGATGACTGCGATTGTTGGTAGGATCTCGTGTGGCTCGTCACATCCAATTCCCATTTACCTCACGAACATCACATGGCAATCCAAGGAAGAAGAATTGAAAAGCACTTGAACCATAGTGTAGTAAGATACATATATTGTATTACTTTAGTACTATCCATCCGCTATACTATTCATTATCATCATCATTCCTCACATGCTTCATTCACAACTTGACCTTCCAAGTCTTAGTGTCGACCTTGCTAGGATCAGACTCAGACGAAACGGTCAGCTTGACAGTCGCCTCCTTGCTCGCGCCCTCGCCCGCAGCGACCGCAATCTTCACGCTGGTCTTCTCGCCGTTCTTCGCGGTGGACAGCGCATTGGGAACCTCGGCCTTCCATCCCTTTCCGTCGATCTCGACCTTGGCGCGGAAGACGTCGTACTCGAGGTACTTCTCGAGGTCCTGGCCATGCTGGGCCTTGGCGTCCTTGTTCTTCTTGTAGTTACCCTTGTTCTTGAGTTCCACGGTGTAGAGGACGCCGGATGCTGGGCTGGTGGAGTAGCCCTCGGTCGCGAGGACGGGCTTGTCGAGCTTGAGGCCGCGCTTGCTGATGCCGTTGCCGTCGAGGGAGCGGACGCCGATGGTGTAGCTGAGCTCGCCCTTGTCATTGCGGTTGATGTCGACGATGTAGAAGTGCAGACGGTTGGCCTCGTCTTCGAACTCGAACTTGCTGCCGGAACGTGTGCCAGCGTGGAACAGAGCGTCCGCAAGCTGGCGGTAGTCGCCAATGGTGAGATACTTCGGCTTTCCGTTGGGAAGGTAGAAATCAATGACGTTGATGTCCTGAGGGTTGGCATCAATAGTCCATTGGAAGGGCTGCTGGCGGTCGCTGTTCTTGCTCTTGCTGATCATGACGCCGGAATCGGGGCAGAAAGAATCGGCTCCCATGCGGTCGATGACTTCAACATTGTAGGCGTTGTAGTTACCGCCGTCGCAGAGCGGATCGGTCTTGGTGTCACAGGCAGGAGACAGATCTTTCGGGAGGGATACATTGAAGCCAATTATTCCGTTCACTCCAGGATCTACTGCACGAGCGGTGATCTCGGCAACCACCAGACCAGAATCTGCGAGTGCGGCACGGTCGATCTGTAGAATATTGCTCGTAGGAAGCAATCCGATCTGGTGCTTATCTCTAACGGTGTGGAGAGACCCCATGGATCCACCTGCGGTTGGAGGGATTTGCCAACGGGTGTGAGGTCCTCCAGGTCCGTTGAAGCTACCACGAGAAAGCATGGACCAGGGGCCAGTGTAGGCTCTGCGGGCAGGTACACCGTACGGATTGTTGTAGTTGTCACCAATGCCGAGCAAGTGAGAAAGCTCGTGAGCGAAGGTGGCCAGGCCAGAGCTTTCGCCCTGGGTGGATGAACCTCCGCCTGCGTTGGGCCAGATGGTGGAGGCGGCCGCCCATGAAGTCCAATTCACATATCGGGTCTTGGCCCAATTAGGCAAGGTGCTGTTTCCAGGAGGACCAAACTCCTCGGGAACATCCTCTGGACCCGCAAACTTCATCTCTCCAAACTCCTGCCATGTAGATGACTCGTCTTGGCCAGCAGATAGAATGAACGCAAGCTCAAACTGGTCCGCAGTTGCGTTGCCCACGTCTGCGCGCCACGCTCCCAGCGCATCAGTGCGGAGATCCACGGAGCAAGGACCTGGTTCAGGACAAGCACCCGGATTGAAACCGCCCTCCTCATCGTCAATTCCATACTGGTAGGAGTTGCTAGGCAAACGGTACGCTCCAAAAACGGTCAAGTCAACTCCATACTGACCCGCAGAGTCACTCATCCAATATTCGTGCAGAGTATGGCCCTTGTTAATCTCTGAAGGCTTGTTCAGAAAATCACGGTACCAGTTCGGTACGTCCTCGCGCTTCAGTCCTGAAGCGAGAGGTTGGGGGTTGCCAAAGATGTCAGACTTGGCTGGGAGGGTCAAAACGAACGGCTGGTCAGGGTAGTCAACAGCAACCATGGCGATGTTGAAGTTGCGCTTAGAACCCTTGCGCTTGGGATCGGCCCAATTCGTGTTTGGGGGTGTCTTCCAGTCGGACCAGGTCATGTTGTCTGGGTTGACCCATTCTTGCTTGTCGAGAATGGCAAAAGGATCGCCCGAGGTGGCTCGGTTGACCATGGGGACGGCGAAGGCAGTGTTGATCACACCGGCAGCGCCAGCCATTGAGGCGGCTCGCGACCAATTGTTCACCATGCTGAAGGTCTTGTCGCAGCAGGTTCCTGCAATGAAGAGGAAGAAGTGGGAGAAAGGGGAGGTGGCGATGGCGAAGGAAAAGATCCGGGAGCTCTGGAGACATGACGACAATATATAGTTGCAGGCGGTCACACCAAGGGTTCCTGGCAACCAGGTACCCAGGCAGATAGCCAATACCCCGATGGTGCTTGGTAAATTGGCACTCACGAAGGCGCATCGACTTCCTCTCGTAAAAGATGGGGAACCTACTTTGCAGATGCCTGAACCAGATTAGCCGGCCTTGGCTTATCTGTACGACCTTCTTGTTCCAGCAAGATTGGCTCCCATAATTCCAATGTAAACGTTCGCTTCGCTATGCGCGGTCATTCGACCATGGGGTGCCTGGCTGCGAACCATGTACCGGTGCTGTTGTGCCGGGGAACGATGAGGGGAGAAACTGGGACGAGAATGCTGGGTAGGGAAGGTTGTACCGCTCCAGTCCCTTGGGTTGCGCAGTTCAACGACGGACTGCAATGCTGTTGTGCACTCAGAGACCTGCATCGTACCACTGTGGATAAAGACCCAACGTTAGATAATTGAGTACGGTGAGCCTTTGTGTCGCGAGGTTAGATTGATTGATTATGGAGTATGTTCTTGACTATCTCTAACCGCAAGAGGCTGGGATGCTGCTGAGTATACAAGTACTTCTACAGGCTTATCACCTCGCTTGGTAGCTCGAGATATCATGATGTTTTGATACGAAGAAATTCGAGTCAGCTAATCGAAACGACGAATAAGTCGGTTACGACGAGATGAAGAGGTACAAGACACAACATTGAGGATAGTGAATGTTGAGTTAAGCTTGCTGACATAATCGCCAACTCCCACCACCAAGAGCTATCGTACCCACTACCACAGAGTGCCCCATCATGTACCATGAGATCTATTCAGAGATAATCACCTTAGGGATTGGCTTCTTAAATTTCTATTTTTATAATACCATAATGTGTAGGGCCGAGATGTTGCGTATATTTAGTTGATATGACCTACAACGACACTAATGTCAACCACGGGCACGGTACCAATACTAACAGATGTCACCTTCTGACATCAGGAACGACGAAAACCAATAACCAATAGAAGCAACCACTAAAAACTCATCTCAAGTACCAATAAAACCCTCAATGTCACCTATCCTCACCCATCATACGTCATCTACCCCCGAAACATCCTCCCTCACAGTCATCCCATCTCTCAGAATTTAACCTTCCTAATCGGGAAGGTTCTCTGTCGAAGGTGTCGAACGCAGCACATGGTGAACCTCCTAGAGTGAACAACTGCACACGGTGAAGACAGGGATACGCCTGTACCGTGCGCACTGCCACGTGCGCTAGTGTGGCGCAGATGTGGCGTCTGGGGTAAGTGAGTAGCAACGCTACTGTCCATCGTGATGGTTGGTGAAGGTGAGGGCGACGTGAACGTGTCGGATGCAAGATTGACAAGATTTTTCGTTTCTTTTTTTTCTTTTTTTCGTTATGATTGATGAGCGTGAAGGGCGATGGTGGGATCGTAATCCGTAGCTGTGGTCATTCACAAAGCCTAGTCATTTGTGGATAGGGTTTCGCCTTATACATGCTTTCAAGAGGGGATTACTGCCGAAAGTATAGTGACAAAGATGTTATTTACGCAGATTCGATATTGTAGATGAAACGGGTCATGTGGAAATTAGTAGAACATCAAGACCCTCTTCAGAATGTCCTGTCTCCATGCCTCTGCAAGGCTACATAAGGCTGTATTGGTATGTGGCCGGTCTCACTAGTATGAGCTAGGCAGGAAGCCTCTGGCATCGTCCGACAGAGGGCACTACTTCAAGACGAACCTGAGATATCGAGCCAACAAATAGTACGCTCATTGTCCCAGCAGATTCTATAAATGGCGCGGCATGTTTCCTTTTTCAAGGTCACGTGGTATCACAAAGTCGAGCCCCGCCATCTTCCCTCACACCGGATGTCTGGTGCAGCCGTGTTGACCTTCGAATCAATCTTTCCCTAGTTCTGCATTTCTGCAAGGCCGAAAACTTGACATACGACCAACGACTCACGAGACATGGCTCCATCCGCAATCACCGAAGATTACTACCAGATACTCGAAGTCGATCCAACTGCCGAACTGGCGCTAATCGTCAGATCGTACAAGCGGCTGGCACTAAAGCTCCATCCAGACCGTAATCCCAAGCGGGACGCTACCGAAGCATTTCAAAGGGTAAGGTACACGGATACTCACTAGTTGCTCAAGACTAGTCAGGGGATATACCAATCATTGTCGCTGCCAAATCATAGATGCTGGTGCTAATTGGTGGTAGCTTTCGAAAGCCTACGAGACGCTGAGCAACGAGGATGAACGGCGCAGATACGACCTCATCTACCCTTCCATCAAAGGGAAAACGGCCGAGTCTTCGCAGCACACAACAGAGCAGCAGTACTCGAATTTCGCCCGGTCGCCGGGACCCTTGAGCGAAGCCACACGGGTTGCCGCGAAGGTTGCCGCGATTCACAAGTCGAAACACGAACGTGCTACAAAATGGCGGGTAATGAACATGACGTTCGAGTCGTCGATCTTTGAGTTGAAGAGGGTGATTCGGCGATTGGAACAAGAAATCAAAGATCTGGAAAGCATCCTAGAAGCTGAGGCGGCAGACGAGGCATACAAGAACAGTTGGAGTGCATGGCTGCTGGCGCCCATATATAAGACGGCGGAAGATACTGAAGAAGAGAAGGACCGTAAGGATAGGGAGAGGCAGGAAAGAAGGATAGAGAAAGACATGAAGGAACGGCGGCTATATCATCAAAAAGCGGCATTGGCGACTGTGGAAACCTCGATGAGAACTTCGAAGAATGAGTTCGACACTGCGGACTCAAGGGACGACGTGGAGATACAAGTTCTTGAAAAGGCTCTACAGGCAAGAATGCATCGGTTTCGGAGAGAAAGGGAGAATGCGGGAAGAGAAAAGTTGCGTCAACAGCAGCAGGAGCAATGGGGAGAAAGCCAACGTGAAGCGGCCGAAGCAGCGAGACGCCAAAGGGAGCACAGAGAGAAATGGCTACGCCAAGCAGCAGAAGCAGCAAGACAGCAACAGGCGGCCATGCGCACGGCACAAGGGCTAAGAGAGGAAGAGTACAACATCAGATGGCGGCGAAATAATGGAGAGGGAAAGAAACGGCAACAACAATCCGCGATTTCGACTTCTCCTCAAGCCAGCCGCCCTCAGACTCACACAACATCTTGCCAACATGACGGCTGGTGGCCCAAAATCCAAGGTCACGCAGAATGTCCAAGATGCAATGAGAGTTGAACCTATCTGCTGCAATGGCCCCACTGTTCAATGAAGGCATGCACGCGATGTCAAGCAACAGTGCGGCCGAGGCGGGGACACAACAATGCAGCGAGGACGCATCGTCTACGGATCAGAACACCAAGCCCAACGACTTACGACTACGACTAGTTGGTTTGGTTTGGCTTGGAATACTTCGTTGGAACCCGTATACAATAACGCGAGAGTTGGTGATTGTTCTGGCATGCTTGGATATGTTTCGTTTCAACATTGGAATATCTCGACGTCGACGTGACCTACCGCTGACTGCATTCTGCACACGACTTGTCTTCTTATTTGTTTGTTAGGCTACGTAATTTCCATAGTGAAACTCTCTTCTTCTCAACTTGTCCCTGGGCTGTCCACACTACTTACCTTTACACTAACCGATCAACACCCTTGCATTTACGTGACCACCTACCTCCATCCGTTAGTCTGACATATCTGCTGTGAAGATATCTGTACCTAATCGTTTGTTCTTACCCTTGAAAGGAACAGAGATACAGTTCGTTCAATCTGCTTTTGATGTGTTCTATCCATCAAAATCTCCGCAACGGGCTAGTACAATTTACCTTCATTTGTCCAATGCATACCCGACAACAGATCGCCATTTACTTTTTTTCGCGAACACGCAAGACACGATCAATGCGCCCAACAACAAATCAATCAGTTAATGTCTCATTTCATTCTCATTCCCGCTTTCAAATCAGTAACTTCAATGCTCATAATACAACCCCCCCTCGCTTTCATCGCCAGCTCATTCCTTCCTCTTCAAGTACAGCGTCTGCGTATTGCAATACGCCTTCAGCCCAGTAATGCCCCATTCAGATCCAATGCCGCTCTCCTTGTGGCCAGAGAATGGAAATCTTGGGTCGAGCTCGAGATGCGCATTGACCCAGACGTTTCCGGCGCGGATCTTGCGTGCGACCTTGGCGGCGCGCTCGAGGTCGCTGGACCAGACGGAGGCGCCGAGACCCATGGACGTGTCGTTGGCTTTCTTGATGCCATCGGCGTCGGTGTTGAAGGTTAGGAAGGGGACGATGGGACCTGTTGGGTGGGGTTCTGTTAGTGGGTGTGGATAACAGGGAGGGGGAGGGTGGAGGGGATGAGGACGTACCGAATGGTTCTTCGGTGACGATGCGCGAGTTCTCGTCTGGTCGGTCGATGATGGTGGGAGTGATGAAGTAGCCTGGGCCGTCGGGGTTCTTGCCTCCGACAGCGACCTTCCAGTTCTCCTTTTCGATGTCGGTGAAGAAGCCCTTGACGCGCTCGTACTGCATCTTGTTCTGGATGGGGCCCAGGTAGACGTCTGGCTCCGTTCCCGGTCCAACCTGTGTATGTTAGATTTTCCAGTGGAGATTCGTAGAAAGGGAGCAAATTGATCTTACCTTGAAGTTCTTGGTTGCCTTGACCATGGCCTCAAGGAACTTGTCTGCTATCGATTCCTGGACGAAGATGCGCTTGAGGGCGATGCAGATCTGACGAGTGATTAGCGACTTCATATCATAAGGAAGGATTCTAGCTTCTCATACCTGTCCAGAGTTCAAGAATGCAAGGCCTGCAACCTTCTGTGCAATCTCATCAATGTTCACGTCGTCGAGAATGACTGCGGGGTCATTTCCTCCACTGCATAAACCATCAGCATCCGCGAAACATATAATATTGGGAAAACTTACAGCTCCAATGTCACGCGCTTCAAAGTCTTACTCGCACTCTCCATGACCTTCTTACCCGTGAACGTCGATCCAGTGAAGCTGATCTTAGCAGGGGTAGGATGGGACGTAAGCATAGGGCCCAAGTCATCACCACCAGACAATCCCTGGACGACACCGGGAGGGAAATACTGCTGAGCGAGTTCTGCAAGCTTGAGGCCGCACGCAGGCGTGAATGGTGATGGCTTGACGATGATTGGGTTTCCGGTCAAGACGGAGGGAGCGATCTTTCCGACAGCGAGCTGGATGGGGAAATTCCATGGCACAATGCCGACCGTGACACCGAGTGGTGTGAAGCGGACGACAATTTCCTTGTCACCCTCTGTCACTGTCTCCTCGGGGAGCTCGAGGGTAGCGACAGTGCGGATCCAGTGGAGCGCTGCGTCGACTTCGGCTCGTGCGAAGGCTAGCTGTTCGGTAATTCAGCATTGAGCCTCCTGTATGTACCCAATTGGATCACTGAAAGGAATCGATACTCACGGGCTTTCCCTGCTCCTTCGTCAACTCCTGCGCAAAGTTCTCCTTCTCAGCCTCCAAACCGTCCGCATACGCCAAAACGGCCTTCTTGCGCTCTTCCCATGGGACCTCGCTCCAGCTCTCAAACGCGTCCGCTGCTGCCTTCATCGCACGGTCGACCTCCTCCTTCGTGGAGACGGGGACCTCGGGACCGTTTTCGCCCGTCGCTGGGTTTACTCCATGGCGCTTCTGCTGCGTCGTCTCCTGCTTGCCGTTGATCGTGTTCTGGAACACCTTCCAGTCGAGGCCCATCTTGAATGAATTGCTAGTCGTTGGTTCTCGAGAATGGAACTGTTGTATATGAATCGATACGTTATATAGTACCTAGTGTAGCTTTTATCAAGACTCAATAATTCCAATGGTTTTTCTTTCTTTGACGTTTAATTCCTCAGCCAGCGATGAAAACTCAAGACAAAGAGGATCGAAGGGTAAGATGTACAATCACTCTCAGCTGGACGCGCCATTTGATTCCACTTATATAAAAACCGTCAATTACCCCACCTCACCCAGCCGTAGCAACTAAAGCCAGCTCGTGACGTACGACGAGTACCCGAGGGGCAATCGAACCCAATCCCAATCCGCCGCCCGGGTAGCCTACGATTCCGATCCAACAGCCGCACGCCATCGACCCTTCTAGCACAACGTGGATTTGTCACCAAAAGATGCCGTGCGACAGGCACTCGAACAATTAGGTTGCGTTGTGTGTCTCGCTGGCTAGTAATCATTAAAGGCGAGGTGGTTGGTGGGTAGCTCGACAGGACTGACTCGTTCATGTTCGTTCGTTGATCCCAACTAGTCTCGGATCTCGACCTCGGTAAATATCCAAGTGCTCCCCTCCACCTGCTCGGACGCTTTCTGCCCTGCGAGCTTGCGTGCAAAGGAGTTTCTACCATCTGTATTCAGGCCGCGTGAGGGATGTCCATAGCGCGAAGAGGTGGGGGGAGAAGGATGGTTGATTACCTTTTTGGGTAACATTTCATCGGTTGGAATGTAAGCTAGCCCGCAACCCTGTCCTGAGGGAACCATCGTGCGCTGTGTATACATACAGGGGACGAGGAACTGCTAGCGGCCAATCGAGGAAGTGGGACGGGAGTACGGAAGCAAAGATTGGAGTCAGATATTGGTGAGTAGCAACGCGGGGGTATGTTTTGCATCGAAAGTCAAAGGGCAAGCCAATAGGAGTTGATGGGGATCTCCCCCTCCAGTCCAAACACTTTGTACGTCCGCTCAGCCGCAACGCCTTTTCCATAGGAGTAGGATTAAACAATCAACGAATGACCAACAGAATACTATTATCCTACAAATACCCTAAATGTCCTATAAATACCTTATAAATATCTTATAAATAAAATAGAAAATGCCCTAAATGCCCTATGAATACCCTATTAATATCTCATAAATAATATACAAAATACCAAACATCATGTATTGTTGCATTGTGCAGCGGTAGAAACCGAATATTCGAAATGACTGAAAAAGAAAATGGTAAAATCTTTGCCGACATCAGGACAACGAGGGTCTTGCCGTTATCTTTTCAGTTGGTGAGGACAACAAAGGCGTTATCCTTCTTTGCTTACTCCCAGAGGGTTCGCAAGGATTAGGCGCGCCTTCGCTACTATCCCCTCCACAGCCATAGGACCAAGGTTGAGCGTCAGACGCTCTTTATCCCACGCTGCAGCACGACAGACTCAGAATTCAGAAAGCCGAGATGCTCCTTAACACAATCGGGCTTCGTGAAATCGTTTGGCGTGTGGCCCAAGAAAGCATAGAGTCAAGCCACTCGGCGAATTAGACAAAGGCGAAAAAGAAACCCAGACAAAGACTCGATGACAGTAAGAAAGAGGAATCGGAGAGACCCTGATTGCAGTCAAAGCCCACTGTGCCGCCCATAGATCGTTCAACCTTGTTTCTCGCGCGCGGACGACTCCACGCCCTGGGTTGCGGAAGGACCTTGAGTGAGTTTCCGATGGCTCCGACGAGGTTGCTCCGGCATACTGTCCTGATCTGCACGTCTTTTTGCTTTTGCAACTCCCTGTCTCGTTCTCTCAGACCATGGCTGGGGGGTTATGCCATCATCATCAGCGAGATGGCTTGGATCTTTGCTCTTCCTGATGTTTGACTTTCTCCCCGCTGTGCTGCCTTTTTGCAACATATCGGTCTTCATCTTACGGGCCTCACTGATAATCCACTTCACTCGGTTCTTCAGGTCATGGGCACGCTCTTCCTTGCACCGATAGTCGTCCGTATCACGGATGTAGTCACTGAGTATTTTCTTGGCCATCTCCAGGTCAGGTTTCATGGTGGCCAACTGTTCATCTAGGCGACTCGTGTGATAGCCGTACAGATAATTCCCCGCGTCGACAAGTTTCTCGTGGCAATGAATATATTGTGTCCGCGCACTTTCCACGGAGGCATTTTGTTGTTCCAAGCACCATTGCTCGTAGACTAGGTATTCAAGCCATGTCGTCCATTCGGTTTGGCGGCGTGGGTCTTTGAACAATTGTAGAGACCGTTTGAAGTTGTGGGGTGCGAGTTGTCTCTTAACTGCCTCCTTGTAGGCAGTAAACCCTTGTTCACTAGGGAGTAGTCGACGCTCTCGCATCCCTTGCCACAACCACAATTCGTCGTCATCGTATGACTCTTCAGCTAGCCTTTTTCTGTTTCCCACGTGCTCATCAATCCTCCGTGATGATGCCAGATACTCAGGGAATCCTCCATCAGCATCAGGGGTGTCCCGGTTGGCCAACTGCCATTTGCGGAATTCCCACCACCGGTCAAGTTGCAGACTAAACACGTTGTTTATTCTGCTCCTTCGTCCGTACGGGGTTGTGTCAGAACACCATGGCAGGAAGGGTTCGTCGCTGGCTGCAGGGTCGATCAAGAAGTGCAAGAAAGTCTCGATCGAGGCGACAGGCCTGCCGAGATTTCGGATGAGCTCGTTGTAGCGTGCTGTTCCCTCCTGTTCAAGGAGTTCAACAGAGTTTATCGAGGATGTGCTTGACCCGGAGGACGCGGATGGCGATTGTAAGCACCTAGGTCCCGTAGAGCCATCCTGCCCATCTGCTATGCTCCTCAAGCGCGCGACAAGTTCGTCCACGTCGAGTTTTCGTGTCGAGGCCGCGATCTCGAAGGCATCCCTGTCCAAAATACACATTAGTGATGAATAGATAGATGCAAACAATATCAGAATCCTTCTCACTTCATATGTTCCCCCAATTCAACTCGTTCGCTCGTTGATAGTCCTCGAAGCCCCTCAACATCGTTTATTTCGAAAACGTTGCCATGGGAGTGGCGACTCTGCAGAAACTGAACCAGCTGGGTCTTGTTGAGAGCTTTAAGTTCTGCAACCGTAAATTTAGGAGTTGTAACGCCGCCGGCGAAGGACATTGTGAGGGTAATGCGTGTAGAATAAGATTGTGTGCCTTGTAAGGGGAAGGAATCCCGCTGCACAGAGTGGTGAGTTTAGCGCGGCGTTCAAACGGAGGCCCCCTAACCTGTTTTGGTGGGGACATGTGGACAATAGAAACCGACTACCTAAGCAGCTAGGTACCTAGGAATGTATGGAAGGCAAGGCCAAAGAGTTTCATTGAACGAATACTCGTGCTTTGTACATTTATCATTGGCCGATATAGCATTATTCCGAATCCATGAGGAAAATCAGGGTTTATGCCCTTAGGAGGTTAGATTGCTACGGGAGTCAATGGGACTAAACCACGCTAGCTTATCGATAAACAGATCATCACCAACAACCGGGAGAGGGCTGACAAGCATGTCAGGCTAACCGACTGCTACATACACAGTAGCTTCATGAACGCACGCACACAGGATGAACTGAGTTGAGCTGACCACGATATCCATTCAAGAGCACTTGCAACTACCTATCCAATCGCCACCCTGAAGTCCTCGCCAACGTGACCCTTGAATGGGCAGTGGTGGGCATTAAACCCTTGATCCCTTTGACCCTTCTCCAACCTTCCTCCGCTTGCTCGCCTTCGGATTATCTGAATGGTCGTCTTCGCTGAGTTGATGATCTTCAGCCTCTGCAGTCGCAGCCATATCAGACTGTTGAAGGGCCGGTCGTGAGAGGGGTTCTCCTAGTCGACTCCTCTTGTGACTCCTGGATTCTGTCGGTACTTCGGATGACCTGACAGTCGCAGCGCTTGCTCCTGTAGGAACCATGGATAGTTCAGTGCCTTGGAATGAAGGCGTTGGGGTTCCATAAATCGAAGGGGTGATGACGGTGCTTGGGCCTGAAGGCGTAACTGCGCTTGGGACTGAAGGCGTGGGAGTGCCTATTCTGCTGATTTCTTTTTTGAGAGCTAGAGCTCCTTCCAAGCACGTTACGGCATCTTTACGGTCATCCGGATTCTCGACAAGCATTGTGTCCAAGAGAAAACGGAGCAATTTGCTTCCGTTCTTCTCCTGTTCCCTTCTGAAGTACGCAATGACTACCTTTGCCCACCTTTTGGGGTCTTTGGTGTACTTCTTCGGGAAGGTTGGGGCAGCACATTCATATTTCGCGATGACCAGGCCCAGAGACCAGATGTCTACAGCCACAGTGTATGTGTCATTGGCAGTGGTGTCTCGACCAACCGGAATCTCTGGGGCAAGATATTCCGGTGTGCCGCAAAATGTCTGCAAATTCTCTTCGGCTTTGGCAAGTCCAAAGTCCCCAAACTTGACATGGATACCGCTGGGGCCTCGGGAAGCAACTAGGATGTTGTCTGGCTTGATATCCCGATGGGCGATTGGGGGTTCTTTTCCATGTAAGTACTCCAACGCGGAGAGGAGCTGACAGAGAACTTCCATTCTCTCGGAAGGTGTGAGGGGTGTTGGCAGTGCGTGAAGAGAGCCGAGTGGAAGATACTCCATCTTCAACGTGAACAGTTGGCCCGACGATGGGTCCGGGTCGGAAACTTCACTCTCAACAATGTGTTCCTAAAGCCGTGGACAATAGGTATACGGCTATCTTTGACAACATTGGGGGTAAGAATGCGAGACTTACATGTTTAACACATCCCATGATTTTGAGTTCGCGCTTCCATAAAGATGCACGGTAAGGGTCGAAGGGTTTCAAGGGTACTTTCAAGGCATGGGATATTTTTCCCGTCGTCGCATCCCAAACACAATATACGATTCCAAAAGCTCCTCTGCCGATTTCGTCTTTGACAAGAACTGGGCCATTGTCTGGCCGGGCTGTTTGCCATCTGGATGGTCGCGGCGTTTTTTTTCCTTTCTTAGTAAGTTCGAGATGACTCAGATCACGAGCATCAGAGAGTTGTTTCATGCATTGGCGGAATGCAGACACTCCGGCGATATAGTCTGGCGAGGTGTTATCGTAAGGCGACACAACAGCCCTAAACTTCCTAAGTTCACCGATATCTAGAATTGAATAAGACTGTTTACAGACTGCAGGGCCTCGAAGTAGAAACTTGAAACCCGATCGACGAGATCCTGGCTCTGCATTGTACATGACCCTTAGTCCCACTTTAGAACCCAAGTCATGTACTATTGGTCGATGTTGGTCGTCGAAGGCGAAGGCGAAGTGGTTTCGGCTAAAGCCCTTTCGCTTTGGGAGGTGCACGTCGACGTCCTTGGCACATCCGACCACTATGCCACGATAATCTGTTACCGGGTCGCTGAATTTGAACACAAGATACGGATCGGACTCATCGCCGCGACGCCGCCATTCGTTTTGGGTCAAGTTGATGATTTTCATCGCGCCAGACGAGCGTTCATGCGCGTATAAGCGGAGAAATTCATCAGAATCGGACATTTCGAGAGTGGTTGTGTAGAAGGTACGGTTTTGAATATGTGATTTGTCTCTGGCCCGCGACCTGTGATGGTTACCGTCAGTCTGTATTTGCTTCACACCGCAGAGTCAGATCAAAGAAACTCAAACTCACAAACGATGATTTGATTGCAACGAAGCAAAGGCGTGAACGAAGCAAAGGCGTGCCCAGTCTGTGATTCTGAAGGGGAACGGTGCGGGATATGTGTTGCTCCTTGCTGGTGTGGTGATAATCTTCAGCATGAATATGCGAAAATTCAAAAGAGATTTGAACTGCGGACTAGGACATAATGTAGTCTGATATAGCAAGTTGCGGAGGCCTGAGCGCTCGCAACTAGAAGCAATGCACTCTAGAGCAGGTCTTCGGAGATCCGCGAAGCTGGAAGAGGTGTCCAGGTGGTCTACCCTCTGTATGTACAAAGCCATCCCTCAATATTGATATCATCCAAACATACTCTGCATAAGAGCGAATAGGAGCAACGTCGCCACCACCACGACCAAACAAACGTGCCCCCAAAAGGTGCCTGAGCGGTAGGCAAGCACGACAAATCTACAAACCTTCTGACCCCTCAATCCCCCACCATACCTGAATCAAAAAGGACAGCTTCTCACCGCCAAATTCTGTTCTTTGTTTTTGGGGTGGATGAAACATGACCGGTCATCCCTCTGCAGGTACATACCCGTCCCGCCCGCCACCTAATCCCAGTCGCATCTGCCCGTGACACAGCCTGGCTCGGCTCGGCCCGACCAGCGATAGAGAGGTAAGCAAGCATGTAATTCCAGGATGTAGGGATGGCTTCAACAGTCTGGAGAAGAAATGATGATAAAAGAAGATGTGATGTTGATGTTAGGATTAGAAAGAGGAAAAATACATTCTCCGATATGATAATGCAGTTAACTTGGTCACCTAGGCCAGGTATAGTTACCTGAACAGTGCAGCGGCCACACACCTTCCAATGGTGACACAACAATCTTACATCAAGGTCTGAGATGACAGGTCGCGCTTAATTGCATGGGACTGCAGCAGATGGGTCCACATAACCGCCACTGATAAACTTCTCATAGCTCCAGTAATCGCCCTGCACACCCTCACCACTCACAGGTACATTACCGTAAAACCCATAAGTCCAGTAAATGCTGCCGCGCGTGAACCTTTCCCAAGCTGCAATGCCCGTATTGAGATTTGCCTTCCGACTAGCCAAGGTATTGGCAGTTGTGGCCTGGATCGACCACTCCCCGATGACGACGGGGAACTTCCCATCGCCAGCTGACTCCTTAGCGTCAGAGCAGATCCACTCAGGAAGATTGGCAGACGTAGTAGGTCGACCAGCGAAATAGTAGTTATGCACGTCGAAAGCGATATTATCCGTGCTGGAAAACAAAGGAGACCAATACTGCTCGTGCCTGAAGCTTCCCTGCAACAGCAGAGGGATGTTTGGGTTGACAGCTTGTACCTTCATAAGAACGGCTTTGAAGTAATGCAAGACCCATGCAGCACCGGCATCCGTCAGAGCTGCAGGTGTCCCAAACTTGGTAAGATCCCTATTATCAACGGGCTCGTTGATAGGTGCTAGAGTGAAGGCTTCCGGGAAACCGGAACTCTGAATGAAACGAATCGCAGCGTCCACAGCGTTGTACGAGTAGCTCAAAGCAGTCTGGTTCTGAAACCAACCGTAATTTCCCTCCTTCTCCCCCAGCCCCATGCCATTCAACCCTCCAGGCAGAGAGTGAATGTCAAGAATGATGTGCATGTTGTATTGGCGAACAGCATAGTTGGCAATACTTTGAAGGTGCCGAGCCTGGTTTCCATAGTAGAGCTGTGACCCAGGGACCTTGACCCACGCATTGTAGCCTGTAGGGATGCGAAGAAGGTTTATGCCAGCCTCTGCAAGCTTGTCGATGTCGTCCGTGGTAATATAGGTGGCGTATCGATGTTCCAGTACTGGCCCACACCGAGCACCCAGCTTTGTGCATAGGTCCCACTCATCAACAGTGTCGTTGCCATGCTGGGCCCACCATACGGGGTCGATGACAGCTTCCTGATGCAGCCAGCCCCCAAGATTGACACCCCTTGCCACGAAGGTTTTCCAGTTGATGTAGGGGGTAGCGCGAGCTGCGTTTGGGGCGGCTTGGGCCAGAAGCACCAAGGATGCGAAGGCTGTGCTGAACAGCATGCTAGATGAAAGAGGGAGTAATTTCAAGTGATTGATATGATTTGAAAGTCAAAATTCCCTAGAAGCTCGTTCCTCTGAATGAGTCCTCATTTTATAATTCCTCGCTCCTCACACATTTTGATCCTGCCTAGAAACGCGGGGTTCATTGAACGACGTCAAGTCGTGTACTGTTAGACTTGCCATAATCTCGGGTTCAACTGTAATCTGTGGAAATTTCTGCAAGAAGTTGCTGATGTTGACGATTCTCATCACCCGGGATGTGGAGAGGGGAGTGGGGTAGGGGTGAGTACGTGATTACAACGATATCTCCCAGCTCATTGGTTTGCTTGTGGTCCACTTGATCTGCGAGAATCATGGCAATGCAGGCGACCCTAAGTCCCAGATCACAAGTTGTGATCACAAGCATCTAGTTTTGGAACTGCTTTAGACGTGAGAAGTATGTAACGCATGAAGATGAGGTTTTGTACCAGCGCCAATGAACATCACGAAATATCATAGAATACTCAACGTGATTTGCTAAATTCCCTGGTGATCTATAACTGTGCTCTTTGGCTAGCGTGTGCTGCAAGTAGAAAGAATAAGGACTTCACTCATTACACTTCTGCCTGAAAGTCTGCGGGACGCGGAATGTGGAGAATGGGATAGAACGCCATGCAATCCTACTCTAAGTAGTCGGAGACGATATTCCAGACGGGCCCAGCCGGCGCCAGGTACTAGCTACTGTGAACAAAGTATGTCCATTTCCCAGAATACTGGTGACAACATGCCTAGGGAAATACGTAGACACGACATTCTTTCCTGATAGCATACAACCACTACAAGAGAGGCAGCTCAGAAACCCTTGCGCCCACTGCTGACTAAATGTGCCTAACGGGATGGATCATCCGCCACCCCACCTTTATCCGCCTGTGGAGCCGATTGGTGATCCAATCCGGGGTTCGCGATTCTTTCTCTGGGGGAGGAGTCTGAAGCCAGCGCGGTAAACGTCAAGGCCACCACTGGCTTTGGAAACATGTGATGGGTTGTATATACCTTGTTGTGGAATTCTATGTACCGAGCTACCGAGGTGTCCTTTCCACGATGATGCGTGCAGCAGACTAGAAGACCTGTTGCAATTTATAGGATAAGTTGATGTCGATTTTCTATGCAAATATATTACATTCAAGTAAGACTCCAAAGAATATTTCATAGCAAATATAATCCAGGTGGCTTTCGGTATTACTTGTATTTTAGGCTCGTGAATGAAAGGCACACTTCTGCCACATGAGACGCTCGCTGATGAGCCCCGTTACCGCCAGGAGACATTATGCCCACTCACAAATTCGCTATATCACGGGCCAAATCCCAATTTTGTCCGCTTCGCCTTCGCGAATGGTTGCGTATCTCGGGGCAGCTCTTGCCGACCCCATATCTCTACCATGACAGGGCAGACGCCCTGAGTGTCGCAGTGGTTGGAGTGAGATTTCTTACCCTTATTCGAGAGTTGTGGGGCGCGATGGTGGTTGCAGATGAAGATACATTTTGGAAGTGTTTTGATCTAAATGATGGCAAAAGTAGCCCTTATAGAGACTATCGCAACAATAGCTACTGTCGCGCTTGGAGTTCACGCTGAGCTATTTGCTGAGAGCTTTGTTCTAAACATTAGAGGAACACCACATCAGAAAATGTTCAAGCCGGACATGACTGTACCCAGTGAATGTACTACATCTCACCGAAGCTGATAGATTTACAAACCCTGTGCAGCTTGTGATTAGATGGGAAAAGCCCGAGCCATCAGAAGATAGTCAGGGAATTCATTCGCTTGCAGTTGTTCCGAATTTTCTCGTTCTGCCACCCGGGAGCGATGCAGCTCGGTGCAATGCGCCCGAAAGGATTGCAGAGGGCTGAGATGTTTCAACGACTTCTGTTCTCCTTTGCTCCACATGTTTCCTTGTCATTTTGATACCCGATTACAGAACCATCTCCACATTCCGAGCCGGTGAACAGACATTTCGAACATGCTTTTGGGACGCATCGGTAGTGCATCGAATCTATAACTATGCCTTCTCTCTCAAAAATAGTGAGTTCAGCATCAGACACCAATCACTTGTTTCCAAATCACAACACGAGCCTCTCTCACCTCACGGATCGGTCGAGTACCCTTTTGAACCTACATTCAATAACACTTGGCGCATAGTCAGTCAAAGATAGAATCATGGGGAGGCTTACTACTATTATATCTGCCCTTTTTATCGCTATCGGAGGTGAGACTAAGTATCCATAAACTTTCGTCTAGTACTAAAGAAAAACAATCATAACAGGCTTCCTCTTCGGCTATGACTCTGGTATCGTCGGTTCCGTCATTTCCCTTCCAACCTTCAAGGCAACATTCTCTACTCCGGATTCAAATACGGTTGGCGGAATCGTGTCTTCTTTCCAAGGGGGCGCTATCCTTGGTACCATGATCAACATGATTGGAGCGGACTGGGCCGGTCGTAGAAACACGATCTTTGCAGGCGCTCTGATTTCTACACTTGGATGCGCTATACAAGCCGGTGCTGTAAGCATTGCGATGTTAGTCATTGGCCGCTTCATTGCTGGAGTGGCCGTGGGAATGCTGACATCGACCGTACCTCTGTATGCTTCTGAGCTCTCCGAGGCTAAATACCGGGGCATGCTTGCGGGACTATTGCAGTGGATGCTATCCTGGGGATTTTTTGCCGCACAGTGGATAGGCTACGGATGTTCGTTCAGCAAAACTGATTTCTCATGTAAACGCGCTCCAGAATCTATCTTTGCTGTACTTTATCGCTGATATCATCGTCTTAGGGCGTTTCCCGCTTGCTTTCCAAACTGTTCCAAGTCTGACGCTAGCAGCTGGCATCTACTTCCTCCAAGAGTCCCCACGATGGCTTGTTGAAAAGGACCTCGTCGAAGAAGCTCGGGTTGCACTTCAGAAGCTCAGAAGCGGACTGGATCAATCTTTGATAGATGCTGAGTTCCGTGATATCCACGCGACCATCGTAGCAGATCGGGACATCGCCCAAGTATCTTGGAAATCGATTGTAATCAAGCCTTCCTGGCGCCGACGCTTGCTTCTGGGATGCGGTGTTCAGGCTTTCGGACAGCTCTCTGGAATCAATGTCATTAACTAGTCAGTATTCTGGAATTCTCAAACTCGCATCTTCGAGAACTGACTGAGCGAACAGTTACGGACCAATCATCTACGGCATACTTGGCATCGAGAATCAGACATCGTTGATGATAATCGGGATCAGCGGTGCCTTGTCTATCGTCTACTGCACCATTGGGTTATATCTCATCGACCGAGTGGGCCGCGTCAAACCGCTCATCGTTTCGGCTATTGGACTGGGCTTATGCCTGCTCGTCAACGCAGTACAGGCTCAGTACTTCAACGAACAAAACACCAATCAATTGCGCTCTATGGTCGCGATGAACTTCCTGTTCAGCTTCTTCTTCACGCCACTAGGAATCATTACCTGGGTCTACCCAGCCGAAATTTTCCCAATCCAGGCCAGGGCTCTAGGCAACGCTATTACAACTTTCACTAACTGGACTCTTAACCTCGTTTTTGCTCAGTTCAGTCCCCTAGCCCTGAATGACGTTGGATTCCGATACTTCTACGCCTTCTTTGCCTTTAATCTTGTAGCCGCTGCATGTTATGTCTTTCTTTACCCAGAGACTAAGCAAAAGACATTGGAGCAGATGGACGAGCTTTTCGGAGATGGGATTGTCGACCACCAAAAAATTACCTCTAGAGACATCAAAGAGACTGAAAGTATTCCAGTACAAGTCAACAACGCAGCTTAATCATAGAGCTTGTACAATACGAGGTAGTAGAGGACGGTAGGGTTGGTGATGTTTCTCGGGTTGCATGTAGTAGTGGGAGTGCTGGAAAGACGGCGCATGTCACAAAGCGCATACACAATAAAAGACTCAGAAGATGAATGCAAAAATTCGCACTAGTCGTTTGGAGAATGATGCGCCTAAATGGATCCTCATTGGGCCTGAATTCGCAATAACCTTAACGGCATGTATTTCACCAATACTCCTAAAACCGCTGGGCAGATTCCGAAACAGTGATTAGCTTGACAATCTATGGTGCGTGGGTACTTCAGAGCCCTTGCATAAGCGACAGCCAAGCTTCCTTTGATCTCAAGATTCCTTGTTCTACAACAACGGATACCTATATTAAGAGGCGACTGTACGGAGTGAGCCGTAGAACTGAATGAAACTTGACAAGCCATTTCCTTTGGCGACATTGAAGTATATACAAGTATATTTATGGAAACATGATTCTCAATGCACACAACACAGGCTACAGGGTGGGAAATGGTACAACCCGTTCATTCATTTTCCCTGCGGGGTAAGAGAGATATCTTAGCTAATACCCAGTTTAGCGACTGCGAGAAATTCCCAGGTACCTACCGACAGTCCACGATTACTAGAAGCTCGTCGCTCTTTATGAAATCGGGGAGCGGCAGAGGAGATGGGAGTAGAGCTTCATTACAGGAGGTAGGTCACTGCCGGGGAATCCATGGCCGACCCGTTTGGTGGCTGTTGATGAACAAACAACAATGTGCTAACAATGCTAGGCTGAAATCGCAATGGTGAAAGAAACCTTGTTTCTCACCTCAATTAACCGCCATTGTGCGTTTTCAATGACAACCTAAACGCCCATTCTACGTATATCACAAAGAGCATTCACTACTACGGCCCAAGATCATACTTCACTTACAACAATATACCTGTCCTGGATTCATACAGACAGCTGCTATATATAAAGACCCCCGCGGTCGCACTTTTCAGAGGAACAACCCTTCCTTACAAACACATTCCACTATATTCACATACGCAATTCACAGAATGTCATCCACCGAAACCTCCGAATGCTCTGAGACCCGGGTCGAAGAATTCGGGGCAGGACATGATTATAAACCGGGCGATAAACTAAAAGCGATAGCAGACCATACAGAGCTAGTCCTAGACGGCTCCAGGCCTATCTGCCCGGTGAATGATGTGTTACAAATCATGCACGAGCCCACAGCCAATCATAAGCCTTTTCTGCCATTCCTCAGACAAAGGAGCCGTAAATTTGAGGCAAAGGATACAAAATATGTCTTTGATGACCAGCTTTGTCGGTGGTGGGAATTTCGCAAATGGCAGTGGGTTAACAGGGGTGCGACTGGAGATGAAGGATTTCTTGAGTATCTCACTTCAAACAGGAGGAGGGACACGCTTAGAGGAGAATTGAAGAAGGTATGCCGCGATTCGTATGAGGAAAGCGTTCGGAACTGGTGGGAGTTCATGAGCAAGGACCGACTCCTTGAGGAGCAGGGCTTTCACGCGTACCAGGAAGCAGTTAAGAGGAACCTGGCACCCTTCAACTTTGACAATCTGCAGTTGATGGAGGATCCACGGAAACAAACCCAATGGACTACCTGGCTTGAATACCTCAACTACGAGCAGTGGTGGTTGGGAAAATGCGTCCCTGCCGTGGAACGCGAGGAGTGGCAAAATCATCAGGCCTGGGAAAGGTTTCTCGAAGCAACACGTTCGCTACCTCCGTTCTCGGAGAAAGAGTTAGCCTTCTTGGACAAAAGCTGCCCTGACACGGTTGCGGCGTTTACGTCGCAGCACCCGGTACTCAAGCCCATGGATTACAGGTATGGTATAACGAGGAAGGATCTGGGCAGCGCTGTGAAAGCGATCAACGACTTAACTAAAGATACGGAGCGCTTTCGCCGCGCAGATTTGGTCCTCTGCCAGCAAAAGAACCGAGTAAAGTGGATTATCCAGGAAGCACGTGTAATGGAGGCCGAGATGCTTGAGCAAAGCAAGAATGTTCCAGACTCGGGGGAGGGCAAGAAGAGGAAGCGTGATGAATTAGACTCAGAGGAAAGCAAGAAGAAGAGGCGCGATGCTTCTGACGATTCTGAGCGGCTCCTTCTGCAGAGTGGGTTGAGGAACGCCTGATCCTGAACCTTCGTCCCATGGCTCTGATACTGCCTTTTCTGTCCTAAGCAACGGGCAAACACAGTCAATTTTCCTAACCGCGTTACTCTCAGTTGCAAAAATTTGGCTTCTATCGATTCAACCACACTCATTACACTCAGCAACAATAAGTGATATATAGAACAATCTATCAATAACCAAAAAACAATCATGACAACTGCACAACTTGTGAATAAACAAATGTATGTTGATATTGTGACACAACAGATAAGTGAAGCTATTCGGGGATCACGTGTAGAGAAAAAGGACTAGGCAGGGCTTGGACAGGTTCCCCCACTGCCTTAATCTACCTACCTCTAGAGGCTTATTAACAGTAGATGATATCTACCTATCCTACCTGATCACCGATTGCGGGTCGTGCCTGTGATGCTTATAGAGGGGTCTGTACGCGACAATATCCGATGAGCGGCGAAGGCATGCAGGGCCACTACGACAAGTGTGTCAACGACATTTCCATTAATTCATCTGCAGAGGTTCCATACAACTGAGCGCAGCCCACGGGAATGGTATATACCAATACTTTCTGTAGATATCCCGTGTAGCGTGCTGTGTCTTGAAACCAACCACCATGATGCGACATATCTGGACTATAACCCACCACGCGAACTGAAAAGCTTCCCCGGCGTTGACCAGGGTACCCGAAGCCCAACTATGCAGCATACGAATCGTGAACCACGCCATCAGCGTCAACAGCTCAAGCAGGACTGAGAGAGGTGAGTTAGAGAGATAGGGGTGTCACATAAGGTGACGTTAACATAGACGTTGGAAGGAATGGAAAATATATTTTCCGAGATATCGATGCTTTAATTTAGTTACCTATCTAGGTAGGTAAGGTAAGGTAGGTATATTTATATGAACATGAACATGAACTTCAAGATTCCCGTGGTCAAGAATCAGCGTGCGCACATCCCGAAGGGATTTTAGTCAAAGTGGAGGCAGAAGATGCAAGGAGAAAGGCTCTTCTGGGAGCAAACGGTGCAATGATGGTACGGTTACGGTACACTAGCCTTGGCCAAGTTGGAAAAAAAGAGAAAGACCACCGTGAAATGTAGTCGGTGGTGGTACATGAATGGAAAAAACGAAATGCGTTAAGCATCGGCGCCCTCGACTTTCCTCAGGAACTCCCTTACGCGTCCGACCTCCACGCCGTCGAGGGGATCGCTGTCGAGCGCTTGCACGAGACCCTCCAGCACGCTGTCGATGCGATCTTCGTCCGTCTTGGTGCAGAGGCATACGACTTTCCGGTACATCATTTCGAGCTGGCCGTCCTTTTCCTTGAGCTTCTGGCGGCGGTCGGCGAGGGCTTCGTTATTGCGGACGTAGACATCGAGGCGGTGGCGGAGGGTTTGTATGGAGGGGAGCTGGGCAATGGCGGAGGCGTGGTCGCGGCCGAGTGTAGATACGTCGATTGGGAGGGGCGTTTGGACGTACGATGCGCCGTCGGAAGAGTTGGTTAGGAGGAGATCGCCTGCTGCACGCACTTCGGCGGGGAGGTCCTCGCTGCGGACGACAACCATTGCGCCGTCCGTATCTGCGTAGCCCACTTTGCGTCTCTCACGGATGTCGGTGCCTGTGCTGACGGAGAGGTTATGTTTTTGGAGTTCGAGCCAGCGGCGGAGATTTGTGATGCGTTTGGCCCGGTCGTGACGGGTGCGAAGTCGTATTCGTAGTGACTCTAAGCGTTGCTGCTCGGTCTTTTGTAATGCAGATAGCTGTGCAATCTGCTCATTTGTCCGGTCGATATTATCTTGCTTTAGTCTTGCTTCCTGTGTAAATTGCATGCTGGCGCTTTGAAGAATTCCGCTCATGACTGTTCAGTTAGTATATATAGATATTTACGGGAGCTTGGCAGAACATACGAGGTTGAATCTCCCGACTCGTCTCTTCTACCTTCGTGAGCGGTGCTTTGCCCTTGCTCGGGCTACTAGCCTCCAACGACACCTGCACATCCGCATCAGTACCCACGCCAAAATCGACCGGCCTCGTGCCTTTGTGGTTGGGTATCGACGGATCGGCCTGAACCTCCATCAGTTGCGAGATGATGTTCCTGTTTCCTATCCTTGCTGCTAGGTTGAGTGCCGTGTTCCCGGCTTTGTCTCGCGCATTCACCATCTCCTGCATGAATCGCATCAATCCAATCGGCTTTGGATAATTGACGCTGCCCTCGAACGACCCCGGCTGGCTAATCCCAATGTTGCTCCGGACAAGATACTCAAGCAATGCTTCCAGGTAGTATTTGCTGGAGGCTGCTCGCCCTTTAATGGCACACGTAACCGCTATGTGGTGGAGGATTGTTCGTCCTTGGGCGTCTCGGAGCTCAATCAGTGGAGCGAGAATCTCCAGCGTCTCCGGAAAGCAGCTGTGGTCAAGACTGTTATTAACAGAGACGGCACTCATCAGAGGTGTCTGCCCGGCAGCATTGCCGCGGAACATGTTTGCTCCCTTGGATACCAGAAGCCGCATTAACGACACGCGCGCAAGAGTGGCTGCCCAATGTAACGCCGTATTAGAGCTATTATCGATGGGCATATCCAGATCTGCGCCAGAGAGATGGAGGATCGCGGGGTGGTTGGTGAAATCGGTCCGCGATTGGTCTGCAAAGAGGTCTGTCAGCATGGCCTGCTTCTCCTCCGCGAGCTTATCGCTTGGGTGAGGCAAGGGAGGCAATGCAGTGGGAACTTCTCCATCGGCCGTGGTGAGCTGATGGCTCGTCTGGTAGAATGATTCGCTAGGTTCAGTAGGTGATCCATGGTCGCGCATTGAGATGTCAGCACCGTTGGGTTGTGAGAAAGACTCTTCTGTCCGCATACGTTTCCTGGGTGGCTCCGCCGAAACTTCGCCATCCATTCCGGTCCCATACGCGGAGTCTGCGTGACCATTTGCGCCGAAGCTGCGCTCGGAATGAAGGCTCTGTACACTCTGCTGGCTACTGGCTCGGAAGGATCCCTGGCTTCCCATTGGTCCTTGTGAGGGCCGGCTCATGCTGTGGTGACGTCCTTGCGATGAGCTTGCAGGTCGTGGAGCGGGTGAATTCAATCGTGCAACTTTGTTCATGGCGGCAAGTGCGCTCGTCGCCGTTGAGGAGATATTAGAGAAAAAGGTACCGCCAAGGTTTGTGGTCGAAGGGCGGCCGTCCATGCTTTGCGTGTAGAAACGTTTCCTGTTTGCTGCCATGGCCTGCTCTTTGGTCGGAGTCTCTATGCCTTGCCCTGCATTTCCTTCAGCGGTGATGTCGTAGTCGAGGAGAGGCCGGAGAATATCTTCGACGCCGTATTGCCTGCAGAACTCCCTCCCGCGGCGGTAATTGATCCATGTGCCTTGGTATTTTCCGTAACCTCCCTGCACCTTCTCGTGCTCGCCAGTCAGAATTTCTTTTTCCAGCACCTTCGTGCGCTTGCCTTTGTCGACACCCGCGACCTTGAGGATCTGTGTAGCGTTGAGCCAGCCGTCCGATCGCCTCCGCATGACTGCGACTCGGTTGACCTCCATTTCGTACACGGAAACGCCCGAGTATACAGCCTACTTTCCAGTTAGCTCATCCATCTATCCTCCGCCGGCGCAGTCGCAAGAATCACATACCGTATATATTTGAGGCTTATCCATGGCGTGTTGCTGGAGGCCGTTATGGTCGGAGAAGGAGCGGTTGAACGATGGCGCGGCCATCATCCCATGTGGCGCGGAATTGGGATACATGGCGGGCTGGGAGGAGGAACCTGAAGGAAAGGAGCGCGCGACTTGCATAATACCAGCGACAGAATCGGGACAGGAAGGAAGCGGTATGGAAGACCGTAAAGGGTAGATGAGTCGAGGTGAGTTCGAAGTGGGGAGGTGAGTGTTAAGCAGTAGGACTTGTAGCAGCTGCGCGGACCATGGCCCAGTGATACTCCCGGGAGCCTGTCGCAAAAGCTGGAGCACTGCGAAGGCGAAATTGACTATGGATAGGCCTGTATTGTTAGTATCAACGATGGTATATGGGGGGATGGTAGTTGGGAGTCAGTCAGAGGGTGAATGTTAAGACGGGGAAGCGAACGAGAAGAAGCGCGTGCGTGTTCGCGTCGAGCCAATTCGGCCAATCAGACGCCTCCGTTTCCGTTTTCCGTTTCCCGTTTCCCGTTTCTCCCACCCCCATCTCATTCAATTATATTGCCAAATCCGTTAATTAACTACCTCATGGCTATGTGTTGATCCAGTTGGCAATCATCTGAAACCTCTCCCTCATATTCACCTCCCGCTCGCTCCTCTTGCTCTTCTCCTCCTCCATGCCACCGCCATATCCACGCCAATACACACCTTCGAACCTCAAATCGCTCCACCTCCTCCGCGCACTCCTCCGCGAGACCACATACCTCCCCGATGCAAACGCTCGCAGCTTCTTCCACCGCTACATCATAACGCGCTTCAAGACTTATCAGCCTCGGGAATGCGCAGTGCCGACGAATAGGCTCGGAAGTAAATACAAACGTCGACCAACCTCCGTGATCGAGGCACGAACGCCGGACGTCCAGCGAAAAGCACACAAGGCGCTGAACTACCTCCGCCGCGCGAACACTGGCGAGCCCACTTCGCTATGGAAGGTCTTACTCTTTACGTACGGTCGGTTGGGACCGAGGAGATACAAGCTCATGCAGAAGATTCTGGTCGAAGATGTCCCTGACAAAGAAGGCTTGTTACCGCCGCTGCAGAGAATGTACTACAGCGGCAAAGGATATCTGCAATTCTTCGATGCGCCAATGGAGGTGAAGAAGAAGGCGAACGAGACGTCAAAGCATTCCATTTCTATTTCCAAACGATACCCGCGATTGAGAGCTGTGCTGGCGAGTCAGCTCGCGAACGAAGTGTCACTGGGGCCAACGATAAAGCAAGGACAGCTCATAACACCGGTGAACAATGTCTGGGAACGCCCAATGCCGGTCCGACGGGCGCGCAATGATGTGAAGAGGTGGTATGCGAGGACGATGGCTAGGATTTTGCCTCCATTACCGACGAGAGAATGGGAAGAATTGGAGTTCCTGGCGATGGGAATCAAGAGATGGACGGACTTTGTGCCGCGAAGGACATATGCGGGGAAAACAGAGCTCAGCGAAGAGGAGCGGTCGATGAAGATAATACAAGAAGGGCTTTGGCTAGAGAGGCCTAGCAAAGCGGACAGACCCGGTGGGAGGATACATCCACACGCACTGACGCCACGTATGATGAAGCGCTTGTATGCAAGACTCTTTGCCCTGAGCTGCAGATTGGCCTACAACGAGAAATCCAAGAAATGGGTTGCGCATTGGGGAGTCAAGCAGGCGAACAAACAGACAGAGGCACTCCCACAATCCGTCAGCGACTTGTTCTTCTCGGGGGTCGACACCAAAGGCCGAATTCTCCAACAACCACCGCCAGCACCTCCACGTCAACCCAACCCGAACTGAAACGAACCTCATGATATATACCCCCACCCAGATAGACTAACCCACACCAAAACTGAATCAACATCAGAGCTGCGCTCCCATCTCCTCCAACTCCCTCCCCTCAACCCTCAACCCAACCCACTCCCCCTTCCTCTTCGCCCCTAGCCCCTCATAAAACTTCAAACTACTCTCGTTCCAATCCAAACAACTCCACTCGAGTCTCTTCCCTCCCACCTTCACCACCTCCCTCGCCAGTGCCCGTATCAACGCCTTCCCGTACCCCTTCTTCCTGTCCGCTTCCCGCACATACAGGTCCTCGAGATAGATCCCCGGGACGCCCGTCCACGTGCTGAAGTTGTAGAAGTAGACCGCAAGCCCCGCGACTTCGCGGCTGTCCGGGTCCGTCAGGAGGAGCGTCTTCGCGTAGCCGGGTGTGAAGGCGGAGGTGTTGGTTTCTTCGAAGGAGAGGGTGCGGGAGAGGGTTTCTTCGGTGGCTTCGACGCTCGAGAGCGCGTTTTCGTAGGTTGCGAGGTCTTTTATGAGGGCGAGGATCGTGGGAACGTCTGGGAGAGATTGTTAGTTAAACTCATGGAAGTGTGGAAAAGAATACATGTGAATTGCAACATTCGCACTTACCGTCTCTCCTCGCATGACGTATCGTCGCGCCGTTCTCAAGCGTAGTCTCGGCCATTGTTTCTTCCTTGTTGGTACCTAGTTGTGTTTTTTGTCCCTTTGGTTCAATTGAGACAGGCAAGCGACGAGAGCTTTATATTTGGATTCTCACGCGCTGGACGCCGTGTGTACGTTTTGTGGAGCTTGTTGTAGCTAGGCACTCTAGGTACAATAGTCTGCGTCTGCGTCACTGGAAGGGCGTGATGGGTGCGGTGCGGGGAGCGGGCGGACGTGATTGGCCGGAATGGTAGCCAGTGGAGCGTGCTGGGTGCTGAGGTGTAGCCGTTTACCTACCTTACCAAGCGGTGAAGTGCAGGTTCTGTTCGTCGTTTTGAATAGACAGGTAGATGAGAGGAATAATTAATTATGTGCTACAACGGTGGCTAGATGATGGGCTGAGGCCTTGGGTATATAAGAAGCTGCGTTGTTGCGCTCTATCCTTTCTTTTCTCTACTCAACATCTTCTGTAATAAGTTCCAAAAAAAAAAACGTCAACCAGCTTCACAATGCTGAGAAAACTCCGCGACATGTGCAAATCGAAACAGAATTTTCGAGAAAGATTTAAAAAAATAAAACCTGGTGCCATGAACGCGAGATTTGATTTTGAAGTCCAGAATATCATCGATCATGCGACTTTTCGTCATAGCTCTTTCGCACGTCCCAGAATCATGCTCCGAAAATGCCATTGACTGTACTGAGAGAAGTACCGAAAAGATGGCTTAGGCTGGAGGAGTGTGCTTTTTTCCTTCGTTTTCGCGATACAGGCGCGTAGGAGGCCCGAAATAAAAAAATGGAACTGGTCATGAAAAAGAGAGGAAGGAAAAAGAAAAGCAGTAGTCATCTATATGTTCATGTTTTGAGAGAGATTCTCTCGAAAGATGAACCCGAAATTTTGCAACCACCGAGGAGGCGGTTTTCCAAGCTGGCCAGATAAATGCAAACCAAAAGACCATGGAGGAAGAGAGAATGTGCAACTTGCGCAAGGGAAAGACATTACACCTGGTACCATTCGCTATTCTTGGTTATGATTTTTTTCTTTCCTTTCCATGAAAAAGGTTCGACAATCTTAACTTGCTACCTTGGTCCTCGATGGGAAAGACGACGGCATCTCGTATAGGACTGGGTCATGCCCTTGAAGAGGATATAAACTATATGCCGATGGAGTGTGACGTGGCATTCGCTTTCCTGATCGCACTCAAAATGGGTTCGACACGTTTGATGGAAGGCATTTCAAAACAACCAAAAGACAGAGAAATGTGGCTGGAACTCTCTCGAATAAGATCGATCTCAGGATTAAAAGCTTTGAAAGGCTTCATGGGATACCCCTGAGGTGGCACAATACGAAGCCACTTCCGTTCGAACAGAGGCTGTTATCTTATCTCACAAGTGAGCCATATCTACTCAAATGTTCGGCGTAACGAGATCATGAGATACAAACAATGGCCGAGCGGTTTCTCGAATGTTGCTGCTTGCACTACTTCTCAATATCGAACTCAAGCATACACAATTCAACCAAACTACATCTTCCCCTTTGGAGTCATTGGCGAATGTCCCGAAAAATCACCACATCAAGTCTACCCATGCCCGATTTTGGGGTCATATTCACATTTTATCTCACAACACCGTTCTCCATTCAATCGAAAATGGAGTGCCAACAAATGAACATCTAGAACTTCAGGCTTCCTGATCTGGCTCATCTTGATCACAGTCGATCCGGGTGTTCTCTTTCGTCACACTTTCTCCGGAAATTGTGGAGAGGAAAAGAATCCTACAGCTCGAGATTATGCTCGCTTGCCGATCGGACTTCATTATTTTTGGAACACGCGCTTGGGGACTCCTTAGAGAGGCGTGGGCTTGGCAGCGTGTTGTCGCCTGTACATCGCTGCACCTACTTGTACTAAACGGTCGGAACTACAAGGAACTGAAAACCATGATTCACTGGAGTTCAAGACCTGACTGGGTGCCATTACTGTATAGGAGGAAGAATGAGACTGCCTCAAAATACTTAGCAGACATGCCGTATGAATGATTTACGGGCATGGAATACTGCAACGTAGAGCGTGTGCTTATTTGTTAAATTTGAATTGATCACTTCTATATGTGGAAGGACGGGAGCACGTCACTCGAAGTAATTTTACATGGTACAGATGAGCTTTGATCCCTGCTCAAAGATGATATTCAATCAAACAACAGTCTTGCCTCCTCATGAGAACTGTGTGTATGAGAACTCAAACCGCGCATGATAAGACCTTAGTCGTCATACCAGTGCGGCCATAATCTACCACTGATGGCTCTTAGACACGGTCGTAGTGAAGAACCTCAGGCTTGTCATCAGCCTTCTGATCCCGCAGCGCAACATCGAAAGCATTGACATTCGTAGTCTTGAACTTCCTCGCCGGAATGCGTCGCTCGAACAGAAGATCCATCTCCGCAAACGTACGGCCCGAAGGCTCAGGCAGGCGGAAGTAGTGATACACCAGCACGCAGAAGCAAGTGCCAGCCCAGAAGAAGCCGGCGAAGTTGCGCCAGTTCCACGCGGTGGGGTTGAGCATGTATGGGGTGAGGATGTTGACGACGATGGCGGCCATGTTGTAGGCGACGCGAGACAAAGCGACGGTCTTGACTTGCAGGCGACGCGATGAGATCTCGGCGACGAGGGAGAAGGCAACGGTGCCGACGGAGAATTGGTAGAAGGCGGCCCAGACGATCATGAGGGAGCCAGTTGCGAGGGAGGCGGCGTGCTTGTCGGCGACGAGGCCGAGGAAGCCGAGGGTGAGGAGCGTGCAAAATAAACCGCATAAGCCGCAGAGGAAGAGCGTTCGTCGACCAACGCCATAGGCCATGAATGCCCAGGTAACGAACGCGCCAATCGTGTTCAGTCCGTACTGGCCGAGAGCAAAGTTGTAAGGAATTTCTCCTGTCAATCCGGCCTGCGCGAAGAAATAGGTGGAGTAGTTCGAGAAGGTGTTGCCAGCGAAGTTTTGGGAGACGAAAAGCATGCAGACAATTTCGGTTCGTCGCAGATTCACGCCCCTGAAGCAATCGAGGTAAGAAGCGCCTTCGGTCAAGGTCTTCTCAAGCTCATCAGTATGTCGGATCATATCAATGGTTTCGTTGACGTCAAAATCCGGATCTGCTTTGGCTGATGTGAGTCGAAGTAAAGATTTCTTCGCTTCCTCTAATTTCCCTTTTCGTACCAACCACCATGGCGATTCGGGAGCTAGGAAGATGCCGAGCATTAGAGGGGGAAACCACATCCACTGCAATAATTAGCTAGAGCTTCTTGTGAGGCGAGCCGGGACTACGGTACCTGAAGTCCATAAGGAATGCGATATGCCCATTGGTCATCGCGCCTGAACTGGCTCTTGATGACACCGATAGCGATAAGTTGACCAATACCCCAGCAGGAATTGCCCCAGGTAGTGAGGTAACCTCTAAGTGCCACAGGGCAGATATCACTGGCGTAAGAAATTGCAACTATAGCATAATAAGTCAACCTGAATCAATCCAATGCACAGATTCGAATACTCACCCGACATGAAGACACCAAAGGCAATACCGGCGAGACATTCGGCCAAGAGCAAGATTTGGACGCTAGGTGCAACGAAGAAGATAGTTGTTATGGCGGCCTGGTAGAATAGAATACCGAGAATGAATGGGCGGTAACCAAACCGATCCACACCCCAGCCAGTCACTTAATACTTGTAAGCAAATGATGATTGTGCGAGTGTAATGGGCCACTAACATAGGAGACCAAGAATCTGGCCGCATTGAGCACCGTTGGAAATACCTGCCTGCCACCGGGCAGGCACTTCGTAAGATCCATTAGGTTGAAGCTCTCCATACTTTCGATTGAAGGGAGGAAACGCGTAAAAGTTGCCTATGATGTTTGACCGTTAGATTAGAATTTGAGATGAGATAAATAACTAACCAATAAGGGCAATGTCGTAGCCTTCCATAGCACAGCATAGTGAAATCAGAGCGGCCCATCCAATTGCTTTGGGATAAAGGCGGACACCCTCTAAGAGGGTCATCTTGTGCTCCTTGTCTGTCTCAGGTCAGCGTTGTATCTTGGGCGCAGTATGAAGAGTCCGACATACCTGTCGCCGCAGCGGCGTTGGCAAACATGATGTCTTCATCATTGCCGCGTGCCCTCGCCTCGTCAATGGACAAGGTGCCTGTTGGCTTCTCGCTGGCCATGTTGCTTGTATACTTCGTAAAGTTCAGTGGTGTGGAACAAGGTGAGTTCTGAATTCTTTTTTTCGAGGAAGGAAGACGGACTTATATATTGATAGCCATGAGGCTAAGGATGTTATGGGCATCTTCCGTTCGCTTTGGCGCCCATGGGGTCCCCGGACTTTGTGGATCTTGCACTCTGTGGGGTGGTGTTGGTAGCTAGCCCATGCAGAACCCCGGACGAAATGTCATTCTAAACCTTGCTAGGTCCATCGTTGAGTGCTAGTGCTTCCTCATTAGGGCCAGGCAAGTCTGCCGCAACGTGTAGTATGATCTAGACTGTCGGGAAGAGGATCCCGAGTCGGACATATTGGAAGGGCCGATTCAGAAAGATATGTCCGATCCAAACTTCAGTCGCGTGTGTTTAAGTGGGAGAGCACCACAACGAGTCAGTGAACCTGAATTCAAGATAGTATAGCTGTAGTATAATGACGCCAACATATTTTGTTCAAAGCGCGGGCTTTTGATTGTTCCAATGGAGGAATATTGGCCCCTTCGGTCGACATCGTCACTGGTCACTATCCTCGGCAATCAGAGACATCATCGAATGAGAACCCCAATTCCAGGCCCATACTACACAATAGACCTTATTGCAAAACAATAACCATTAAAGCCAAATTACATGCTTCAGACCATTCTCTAAATCATTGTTCAGGCCTGCGATCTTGGTCCACAAATCGCCCCGATCTCCCTCTATCTCATAGATCTCTACACCTCCACCCTCCTGACCAACAACTGCCATATACCTGCCATCATTACTGAGTCTCATGCCTCTTATAACGTCAACATTTGTACGTATATATTTTTTCTCTTCCACCTTTCTACCACAGCTAGAAAGAAGGATGACGGCGATAGCGTCGCCCGGTGGCAGATCTTTAGGCACATTCTTCAAATGTGGTTCTCTCCGCAAGACGTGTCGCTCCCATCTGTTGCTGACATATAGGACGTTAGGAATCTTGGGATGAAGACAGATCTCGGATGAGTCCATCATCAATTGGTGGTCGGGATGCACGTTCTGGGGTATAACGTGGGGAGCGAAATCTTCAATCGGAAGGTTGGCACCCGGGAGAATGGTCGAAAGATCGAAGGCGACTACGTTATGCGACAGCTCTCCAATAACATACATGATCTGATCTAGGGTTTGTCAGTAGCCATCCAACGTACGTGTGGAGATACTCACTATCAGGGACTATTACTGCATGTCGAGCTCCAGTTCCAGGTGGACACTGCAGCCAGCCAGTGATATCCACCTGAACCGAACCGCTGCGACGGATGATCCATACACGGTCTGAACCCAGGTCTGGAGCGTAGAGTGTTCCCCGCCCATCTAGGATTTGGTGTACGTGACATTGTTGTTGCCTGGCCTTGTTTGGACCATGCCCGACGTCCCTGTAGGGGAATTCTGGGAAGATCTCTGTGCGAGGTTCATCAGATAGGAGGGGTGAATGATCATCGGTAATTTCTATGGGGTACACAGCAATGGAACCCCCCAGGTACTGACTGACGTTAGTGCCAGACACATAGGATTCCATAATATACTCACAGTGCCAAGCACCAGGGCGGAGTTGTCACGTAGGGTGAGAACTATCCATAGTCGTTAGTAATCAAGGCTGTATTCGCTAGAATCGATATTACTCACAATGACCAGGTGCTCCCAATGTTGGCTGCTGACTTGTGATCTGACAAGTCTTGTGTGCGTGATCAATCTGAAAGGTGTACAACAGGCCAACGTCTTCGCCCTCTGATAAACCAACTAGGTTGCTGATATTTCCATGCGATGACGCTACTTCAATCCATGAAGCATTGTATGGAGAAGGGTACTCGGCAAGTATACTTATCTCCTTTCCTGTGCTGTTGAACTCGATAATAGTGAAGTTCGCCCTGTCACCCGAAAGGAGCAGCTTGTGTGAGTGCATGATGTATACCATCGAAGAAGCATCCCATGCGAATCTTCGCGACTAAAAGCGCATGGCACACATCCAAAGCCATCCTACCAAATTGCGTTGATATCTAGAACAACTTCAGCTTAAACATAGTACCAAAAGCCAAATCAGCCCGTTCCCATCACCGTGGATCTCCGAACTTCAAATTGCCGGTAGTTTCACCATATGGATACGATTGTTCTCAAAGTCCGACACAAGACGGCCAGGTCAGATTTTGAGAACCGGGGATAGGGCTCTGGGGATTGACTAGATTTACACAGCCGAATAAGTCCGATGCCCATGATTCAGTAGCCAAGGATGAGGCACACTCAGGAAAATATGTCCTATGTCCGATATTCCAACCTTTCTTGTATTATCTTCATCGGCGTATCTTTGATGAATTATAAGAAATGAAAAATATGGAATCTCATTAAGAGTACATCATGATCATAAAGAAGAGCACAAAAAGAAATTTGGTGGCTGCCGAGATTCCTCTTTCTGACTTAATTTGATCTCTCTTAGTTGTCCCAATCGAAAAAGTGAGGTTCCGCAGAATGGCGACACCAATGACAGTGCCGTCTCACTTCAAACTCAACACCGGAATGCAAATTCCTGCTGTCGGTCTGGGTAAGTCTATCTTCATTGGCGTGTGTTTTGGGATCACTAATGTCAAATGAAAGGAACCTGGAAGTCAGAGCCTGGACAGGTTCGAGCTGCGGTCGCATATGCGCTAAAAGAAGGTTATCGCCATATCGATGCAGCACTGTACGTTGATACCTCTACCGTCATTACGATTACTGAATGAGGTGGCAGCATATACGGTAATGAGAGCGAAGTTGGGCAGGGAATCAAAGACAGCGGTATCCCACGTGAAGAGATATTCATCACGAGCAAGCTTTGGAACACCCATCAGGATAATGCTAGGGAAGGACTTCAGAAGAGTCTAGATGCCTTAGGGACAGATTACCTCGACCTATACGTGGGTATCCCCCCATTCCCCAGAGATTACTCAAACTTAAATCGAATCACAGCTCGTTCACTGGCCCGTTAAATTGATCCCGGTAAGCTCCCCCGTATTAATTGTACAACCAATCCCACCCTAACTTTTACGAAGAACGAGACGAGCGAGCTCCTTCCAGTAAATGCAGATGGTAGTCGTTCAGTTGACCGATCATGGGACCAGAGTGAGACTTGGCGCCAGATGGAAGAACTTTACAAGTCAGGAAAGGTCAGGGCAATCGGTGTTGCTAACTGGTCAATTGCGTATCTAGAGGAGCTGGCAAAGAAATGGACCGTTGTTCCGGCCGTCAATCAGGTCGAACTTCACCCGTTCCTGCCTCAGCACCAACTGAGAGAGTACTGTAACAAACTTGGAATCTTGCTTGAGGCTTACTCCCCACTTGGGTCTACTGGTAAGTTTAGAACGTCATGCATGCTTCATAAGTCGCAAGCACTGATTTCCGCTAGGTGCGCCCATCATGGCCGATTCAGAAATCCAGGCAATCGCCGAAAAGCATAGCGTCTCGGCCGCCACCATTCTTATCAGCTATCATGTTAATAAGGGTGTTGTTGTTCTCCCCAAATCTGTCACCGAGAAGAGAATTACGAGCAATAAGGAGATCATCCCACTTCCCACAGAGGATCTTGCTATTCTTGATGGCATCGCTGCCAGCGGAAAAGCACAACGATTGAACACACCCTTGTGGGGCTTCGACCTCGGTTTCGCTGACTGGTATGGTCCAACCAAGCCGCAATAGTTTAATGCCTAGAAAGTGCGGCATATATTGCCACACCGCAGACTAAGCTCACCTGATGCCGTTGAATATGATACTATCTATCAATATTTAGTGCAACAGATTCGTTCGTAGATAAAAGAAATCCCAAAACTATGTAACTATTGACATGTCTTTATCTTATTATCAGCACACTGTGATCTTCTGCAGGCTTAGAGAATTCTTCTTCCATATCTGAACATTGGTGGCCAACCTCCTTTTACCCCAAGTGGTCTAGGTAACAAAAGAAAGAAGCTAGATCTAAACATGTTAGAATGTTTAAACAATAGATGTGGGCCCTGGTCCGGTCAAGTTAGGTTAAATGACTCACTATCAATACTGTGAAACGATGCGCCCCGGCTATCATTATTGGTGACTATCAGCGTTGGGCGGCTGGTATCGCCTGTCTTGGACTTGCGAGAGTGTGATACCAGAGCCCGATTTATTAGATCAAATAAGAGGTATGCGTCTCAGATTCGGAATGGAAAGAGTGCTCGTCAAATATCATTAAGAGATTGCCAATTTGCTCAAGAAAGCTACTTGTCTACGAACAGAAAAGCTATCTTTTGTAGGGTTCCGGAGAAATTCCCTCTTGTAGGGCCTTTAGGCGCATTGCAAGTAACTTGGAGTGAAATCGGGTATATGGCAGGTATCCGACCATAACCCATAGATTCGACACTCCGGTCTCTCGATAAGCGGTTTTGAACTCACCCTCCTCATCAATGCCCCATATAGGTCCGCATTGGCTTGCAATCTGCTCACCAAGTGTGCTGCGAATTGAGTCGATTGCATTCGAGAACCCAGTTGCGAAAACAATCAAATCGAATTGTCGTTCCCGGCCACCGCTAAGAATGGCCTTGTCCTCTGTAAACTTCTCAATGTATCCCGACTCTACTTTGATTTTGCCATTAATGATGTGCTCGCAAGCGCCTGCATCAAAATAGAATCCGCCATTGCGAGTTTGGCCCAGTGTCGCACCGCCAGTACCGCGTTGGCCTCGCCATGTACGTAGACCACGCGCGTTGAGCCCTTCGAGCAAAGACTTGTCTAGATCCTCAAGGACTTTGGCATTTCGTCGAGAAAGTTCTTCTCCAGGGCCAGTAGGAGTTGCAAAGAAGAGGCGGTCTTGCTCTTCAAGGCTGGGTCGATTGCCATCAGTGTCAGGACTATAGTTGCCGATGACACGGGGGACCGAATGTGTGAGGGACATGATGTATGTCGGAGAGCGCTGCAACAGAGTGACATCGATGCCGCGGCGCGAGCAGTCGAAGGCCGTGTCAAAGCCAGAAGAAGAGGTACCAACTACGCAGACCTTCTTTCCGACAAACTCTCGAGAGCTGTCATGCGCGGTAGAATGACGTATCACACCGCCCTTGTAGCTGGCCATACCTGGAATAACTGGAGTGGAAGGGGCACCACAGAGAGAAGTGGCCATTACGACATGCTTAGGTCGCAATGTTCGGGTTTCCTTGCCCTCTTTGTTGACCACTACTGTCCAACCACCAGTTTCGTCTTGCTCAGCTTTCGCAACGGTTGACTTGCACCAAATATTTAACTCAAGTGCTGAAGAATACCACTCCATGTAGAGTCCCTGTTTCTGAGCGGGAGTGTACGTCGGCCAGTGCTTTGGGTATGGGAAGTATGGGAGGTCGTCCGCCCAGTGAGGGAAATGCAGAGACAGGTATTCATATCTCTTTTTCCACACGTCACCGATTGCCTCGTCCTTCTCAATTATAAGACAATTCATTCCTAATGCTTTGCATCGAGCCGCCAGGGCAAGGCCACTGCTGATATTAGTCCATGCTGGATGATCATAGAATACAGTCTCTTACTTCTGTCCACCACCAATGATCAGAATCTCTGGATTCGCAGAATCAATATCCATAGCCCTCTGTGTCTCCCAACTGACTGCTCCGGTCATATGTCCATCTGTCGGTGGGATTTCAGGGAATTGTGTAAGCTTTTCCGCCACTGTGTGCATGGTGTAAATCCTCCAGCCCTCTTTCGTAAGAACGCAGTTGATAACGGCGGAGGCATTGACGAGCTCCGTGTCAAAGGATGCAATAAGTTGTAGTTGAGCAAAGTCAGGGTAGGGTCTCAAAACTTTGGGATCCGGTCGAAGGAATCGAAAGTTGGTGGTTCGTGTACGTGGGAACAGGTCGCTTGCAGCTTTGAAGATTGCAGATTTGAAATTGAAGGTGCGATAGTCCCAGGTGTAGGACAGCTTGTCTCGCCAAACGCCTACATTAAGTTTTAGACGTTGCCAAAAGTTCGTGTTCAGGGAAACATACCATAGTCCAAGAACATGTCAGCGAAACCTTGAGCGTCTCCTTCGCCCATGCATTTTGAGAGGCGTGAAAGGATATTGTCAGCCTCCTTCTGTGCATCGCAGTCGACAGGTACTTCAACCCCTAATTCGCTGGTGGTAGGAAGCACATGATTGTACTTGAAATCGTACATGTAATTATCATCCAAGGAAGGTTTGGGGTCGACTTCAACTTCGACCTCGACATGATCAATTACGACCTTGGCCTTCACGTCCGCAATGGCGATCTCGCTATTATCGGAGAACTTGGCAATGTCAATTGAAGGCATGATTGTGGATGAATACAGCTGAAAGTCCAATCCTCATTTGAGGCCCCGACACGCTGATTTTCAAGTGCTTCATGATTGCCACCTCCAGATACATCCGACACATAGTCCTGCTGACTATCGTTCGACATCGATAATGCCTTCACATGGTGTTTCGTTGGCGACAATTTGTCCGCCGACTTCATCGGTAGTTGTCTTGTCGATCTCAGGGTTTCTCCGTTCTGGATTCCTTACGGGTGAAAGGGGTCGGGGATAGCCATGTCAACAAAACCAAGATCGGACTTATTTTCATTTCGGCCGACCACAACGGCCCGGCACATTCTGGGTAAGAAATAAGTCCGGTGCCACACAACCATTATTTCGAACCGAACTCACGATCTGTTTCCTATCTCTGAAACCCACCAAGGATTTTGAGTGGAGGGTCGGGCATATGGCTGATCCCATGGAGCCTTGTATACAGAATGGACTTACGAACAACTATCTCCTCATTAGAAAGAATGCATCTATATAACTAGAATGTCTAAGCACGTACAGTGATCTTGTAATGGAAAGCAAAATGGCAACGCAACCTCGTCTCAAGCTCGCCCTCATCGGCCTTGGTCGTCTAGGCGCCATTCGAGCGCGCATACTTGCACATCAACAGCCACGAATCGAGCTGGTAGCTGTTTGCGACACGAAGCCTGGCGCTGGAGAGTGGGCAGTATCCAATCTTCCATCCACTGTCAAGTTCTACGATGATCCTGAGGAATGCATGAAGAGTAGTGGTGCAGAGGCTGTTTTAATCTCAACTGCAACTGCCACCCATGCGCCGTTGATATGCAAGGGTCTCGATCTAGATCTTGTAGGTATCTCGAATTCTGAAAAGGAAAAGATAGAGAGCTGATTCTTGACAGCATGTGATGTGCGAGAAGCCCATCTCGGTGGATGTCATAACTACCGAAGAAGTCCTAGCGAAAGCTGCGGCTAAACCTCATCTGAAATTTCTTGTGCCCTTTTGCCGGCGATGTTAGTAAACTCATTCGTGAACAGTCCAATCTGGATCTAATCGACCATAGATGATGATTCCTACCGTTCTGCAAGGACCTTGGTTGAGAGCGGTTCACTCGGTGATATCCACGCTGTGGAAACAACCTGTCTTGACCAACAAGACCCAACTGGTGCAACAGCCCTTCCACAACATCCCTATCCCAAGGGTTTACTAACGCTTATTAGGTTTCTTCGTTTCATTCTCAGCACAGTCTGGAGGAATATTCGTCGATATGGGCGTTCATGATGTTAGTCCTATGATTCCCTTAAGAAGTCATCTTCTAACAGAAAACTAGATCGACATCGGACGCTACTTTTTAAACGTCAAATCCGGGCTCCAAAACCCTAAAAAGCAGGTCAACCGAGTGATAGCCATGGGCCAGCAAGCTGTCTACGGTGACCTGGCAAAATACGGCGATTGCGACAATGGATGGGGGCTTGTTGAATTTGCGAACGGCAAAATTCTCACAACCCATGTGGGTCGTACACTTAGAAATGGCTTTGAAGGAATGACACGCGTTTGTGGCACGAAAGGCCACTCAATAATCAACGGCAACTCGACGATGGACCGTGTGGAGATCCGTGACCAGCATGGTGTGCGCACAGCTACGACTCCGGATGCTTTCGTCCTCTATGATAGATCGTTCATCAACGATCTTTCTGAGTTTTCGGAGGCCATTCTTGACGGGAAAGCCCTTACGTGCACCCCAGAAGATGCTTACGAAGCAGCGAAGATTGCGACCGCATTACAATACTCCTTTCGAAACAATGTACCTGTTTACTTCGACGATAACGGTTCGCCTATCATGGAATCCACCAAAATCAGTGATCACTAAGTTTCCTGGCTTTGTGGAAACAATTCCAGAGGTCGTCATAGCAATAGAGAACGGCAGAGTTGCAGATCTACTTTTCCATGGCTAGGGATATTAGATACGACTAAATCTTCCCCAAATCAATGCTCGGCCTGGCGATCATCTTGTGGCCAAGAGGCAACATCCAAACCAGACGTATCACTCGCCCACCAGGCCGATCCGCTATTAATAGATAGCTGTTTCAGAAGAGTCAACGTTGTAATCAAAATGAACTTGGGAGATTCTTACATTTGGTTGATCCTGAAGATTACCAAAGATATCCTGTAAAAGCATAGGATCCCAGAATTCGTGCAACTGAACCCTGTTAGATCTGAATTTGAGAAGTGTTTCCCTGCCAATCTTACTAGATCGTCCGTCGAGTGGACAATTGCCGCAGGGTTTGCGGAACCAAGCAGTGTCTCCGTTGCTCTCATCTGACCTGGCGGGCCCCTTGGTTCGCTTTGATCTGATGTATGATGTCGGTTCAAGCTATTGACGGCGTTTGGTGTCGATGGGAGATGAATTGTTTTGACCGAGGGACTTTCCTGGCCCGCCCGCTCAATTAGCCTCGTCCGCCAACCAAGCAATTCCACATCCTCATTATCATCGACATCTCCATCACCTCTTCGCTGATTTTCGTCATGATTCGACTGGACTGCAGCTACCTGCGACGATGAAGCCATTTTCGACGATGCGCGGGCACGCAGTTTAGTAAGCCACTCAAGATTGCGGTTATAACGTGGCGAGCCAGCACCATGTTGGATGAGAGAAGTGAAAAGATCAACAGCTGCGTCGATCTGCGAAAGCACGAATGCCGACATGGCATTTGTCGGATCCCGTAGCAAAAGTGTTCCTAAGCATAAGGCGGAACCAAATACGTGATACTGGACCTCTGTGTCAGAACCAATGACTGCATGGAGCAGAATTCACCTACCCAAAGATTCCATTGTCTAAGACTAACAGCTGGAAACCTTTTGTGTATATCCATTACAAGTGATATGATCATCTATAAAAGTCAAGATGTGATTCGCGCGTTGAGAGACGATTATACTCACTGCACAACGTTCAATAACGGTAAGAAATGAAGGCGCATAAATGGATCTGGAGCCATCGCCTTCCTCGTCGTAAAGTGCTTTTGCGTAATAAGGGCGATGCAAGTTCATAAAAGTTTCGGAAATATTTATAGCAAGATTCATTTGCTAACCTAAGTTAGCTTGTTCGGTAGTTCACCTCATATCGATAGTCTCACCTGGAATGAGTGAGCCATTGACCTCAGTGAAGGTTCGGGAGACGCTTCGATGGCAGCTGCTAGTTGAGGATATCGAGAGGGCATAGCTAAATATGCTGCGCGACTACGCAGGGAGAAGGGGAGACTGCGCTCGAATTCGCAACTGGAACCAATCATCATAAGTGTGATCCAGCCTTAGTTGCTATAGTACTTACAGTCTTGAATCCAGGTCGAGCACGTCTGAATATGGCGGTTTGCGCACTTTCATTGCCATATTGAGGATTCTGATCAGGTGTAAGTGATGGAAGGCCCAAATTCTGAATCAAGACTTACTCAGCTGAATGTTGAGATAGCTCGAACCGATGAAGATAATAACTTTTCTCCCCACTCGAGTTAAGAGGTTCAGATGGAAATGCCGTATCGCAATGCTCGGGGTTGATGGCACATCTAATATATTTTAGTAACGTTGAAATCAGCAGAAAGAGCGGACGAACGGTCTTGAAAAACAATGCGCCTGGAAAGTATCAGCTGCATTACACTCCCAAAAAACCTTCCGCCGTTCTTCTACCACATCCTCTGGTAGATTCCAGCGCGCGCCGTCGCGGTGCATACCCATCTGAAGGAAACCTTTAGAAACCAATCCTAATTTCTTGGACGGTACTCACTGCCTGAATCAACCGCATAACGAGGCCCCAAAGTGGCCAGGCAATATCCCCACGCCTCCCTTTATCCAATTGCCTACCGACGAGTTAGAAGATGTCAAAAAAGTGGAGTATTGTGCCCACAGGTGCCAGTGAGCCATCAAATGCTGGAACATATTAGAGATAGTGTTAAATGTACGAAGCTGAGTACTCGCCAGCGTTTGAAGCCCAGCAACTGTGTTGTTGGACAAGAAGTTTCCCTTCACCAATGCCTGTTCCGAGAGATGCAACCATTCATCGGCTGACGGATCATTGATGGGCATTTCAATATTGAACCTAGTTCCCTGGGCCATGATTATGAACACAAGCGCAATTTCTTGAGGGTCAACCGGTGGAATTACGGCGCTTCCACTCGCAAGCGAATATACTCGCTCAAAGGTCTTTTCAAAACGATCTTTGGGTGCTACGTCATGACTGAAATGGTCAGTAAGTTGAGACCAATATCATTTTCGCATGAAACTTACTGCCAGGCACAGTAACGATAGTATGCTTCGGCCAAGGTCCAGGCTTCATCCTTTGGAGGCAAGCGTGAGAGCACATCATGAGTGCTGATATACGCAGTCGAGGCATGAAATGGAAAGGCCGATAGCCCTATCCCACCGGGCTGCGGATGGACTGAAACTTCAGGGATGACTGGAGAAGGAGCTCGCGTGTTTAGTGGGCTATCATGAATATCTTGAGTCTCCGACTAGGTTACAATTAGAGGTTGCAGGGCAAGACAGATAATATAACGTACGTCTTTCAGCCATTCGCTACCAGCGGTAGGGCCAAGATACTTTGATCTCCCCCCTTTGCTCAGCATTAGGGTGCCATGAGAGCCGTCTTGCTCATCATCGACAGATTGCTGGCCAGGGTGACTGGATCCACTTGCTCCCGTCGGAATACTGTAGACGTAGGTATGCACCGGCGGTGATATCTGTGAAGGCTGTTCCTGTCCATTGTACGGTTCGATTGCACGGGACAGAAGGTTTGAAGAACCATGGTTGTCCCGGTCGTTGTGACAAAGTGGCACCGGTGTTAAAGATTGACCTCCTGATGATTCTGCGGGATGTAACAGCTGTTGCTGCGAGTCTTGGTTTGGATGTGATTCAGCTAGCATTTCAGTGTTACGGGAACGGTCCTCCAATGCTGTTGGTAATGAACTATCCCCTGTGCCATGCTGTCGTCTGGACTGTGGGTCTGAGCCTCGACTATACGCCCAATTAGCTCCGTCATACCTTCAATCGGGGAAAACAGACAAAGGTGCCCTCCGGTCAGTCGCAACCCTATTGCACATTTCCGATCGATTCCTGCGAACACAATTTGAACAGGGCACTGTCCAAGACAATCAGCTGATATGTGGTTACGCGGTGGGATCACAAACCCTGTCGATCGCATTTCATTTTTAGTCTGCGACATTCTGGATGATGTGAATAAACTTCTCTGAAGTTAATTACTATTGAAACCTCACCATCGCAGCTATAGCAAGGCCTTTGCTTCCTTTGCTTCTTGCGGGGTCTTGGGGATGGGTTCCTCGCGTCATCGTCGTTGCTGCGCTCATCCGGTGCGGCCATGTCCGGTGGATTCCTCTACTCGATATTGATCTTGCTTATGCGTTTCAGACGGGCCTGACGCGTACGCATGAGCGCAACAGTGGAGGTATGGCAGCTTGTAATGGTATACCCAAATGCACCTTTCACAAGAGAGGTTGCGTTCACCATCGGAGATAATTGATGTCCGATGGACGCTAGGCCAATTTAATCCGATCAGTAATCCTTGGATCAACTACTGGCCAGCCAACAAAGACCGGCATTCAGAGAAACTCGGCAAAATTCAGCGCCTGGTGGAGGAATCGTCTACTTAATTACTGAATACCTTCGATCGGTCCGACAGCGTGAGAGTGAATGGTGTTGATGGTGATGGACTTTTCTGTAACCTCCTCGCACTATATTACAGACTAAAATGAAATCCATTTTGTCTCGAACACCATATGCCTTGACATTGTAACGAGCAATGGGAAATACCAGCTAGGCGTTCCTTCCAACCCTTGATAGGAAGATCTCAACCAACATGTTTTCCTTTCCTTCCTAGGCCGAGGCTCGAACTGAAAGGGGCTTCGTATCACTCCATAGGTCACAATCTAAGAGGACGAGGGCTTCATCTGCGTGTGATTTTCCCTCTTCCCGGTTTAAATGGTTTCCATGATTCCCATGCTGAGTCAAATACTTTTTTTTCACTTGGTAGGTGAGCAAGAAGCATGTGAAAGAGTGGCATAGATAAACCCGACCTGGGATTGGACTATCGGTCCGATTACGGATAACCATGGAAATATGGTACATCAAAGCGGCCTAGGGCAACTTTGAATGCAGAAAAACATGTAGCAGATCACGAGGAATCACAGAACAATCGCTTTATCGACACGACCTTGCGCTGATAGTGACCATGGAGGTGACAATCAGCTAGCATCACCTTAAGGTCCAGACAGATGCGACAATAAAATCTCATAAAAAAGTAGAACATTTGAAATCGGCTTTCGTGGAGATCTAAGATACCAAATGCATGTTGGATTTGTTAACAAGTCCATCAAAGCTTGCAACTGATTAATTTGCCTCTTCCTTCATCCGCATCTCGATCCGCGAGGTAGGCCAGGGAAGCATACTTGACCGCCAACTGAACGTCCGGCGCTCATTGGGGTTTCGCAGCCTGACATCATAGTTCGTTATAATCTCTGTGAGTACAATCTTGAGGATGAACGCAGCGTAGAACCTCCCAGGGCTATATTATGTGAGTCGGCTAATCATATCTAACGTGTCGCGTAGAGGATGTCATACCAAGCTTGTTTCCCAAGTCCCCAAATGGGATATGCAGGATCGAGATCCGTGAATTTGGCTGCTCGCTTGGTAGATGATTCGAGCTGCTGCTCGAGAAAGCGGTATCCGTTGAATGATTCCGGATTGGGGTAGATCGTGGGATCTCGCATGAGCGCGCGTTGCGGAACACAGACCCAGTCGTCCTTGGCCACTTTCGTGCCATCTTGGAAGGCATAGTCGTTCATTGCTTTGCGTCGAAGGGAGACTGTGGCGCAGTGACGGTTAGTGATAGATAATATATGGTGGTATAGAGCGATGCTCACTTGTCTCTGAGGTGGTCAGTCGCGCGGACTCCTTCAGGAAACTGTCTAGGAGGGGGAGTTTGTTGATTTGTAGAGATCCGTAGTCATTTATGTTCGATTGGATTTCTTCGTATAATGCTTTTTGGTACTCCGGATATTTACATAGATCAACGAGGGCATGAAAAAGAGTCTGGCTCTGTGGTTAACAAGGTGAGGACAGAGAGAGTTGGCTCGATCTTACAATTGCAGGTTGGTGCACACCAGCAAACCAAAGTGCGAGAGTTTGTCGCACCATATTGGGTACACGATTGGCTATACCTTCTGGGTAGAGGTGGATTATGTGTTCAATGTAGTCGCGCTGAAAGGACACAAGTTAGCATGGCTATGGAAAAATGGGCAACATCGACCTACCGGGCGTTGAGAAGTCTTGGAGAAGGTCTCGATTCGCTCCTTGACCATGGGAATCAAACCGTCGATCAGGTGCTTGGAAGCCTTATGGCCGCCAGTAACAATCCAGGCTACTAGCCTGGATGCGTAAGGCAATCAGTCGTCATCAAATTGTTGTCAAGTTGTGAAGGTAAACTTACGGCGCCAAAAACGAGGGGGTACAACGCAGGACTTCAGAAGCAATAAAGACGTCCTGGGGATACTGAACAGCAGCTTTGATAAATTCAGAATCTCTGCCTATTTTCTTGCTCAGCAATGATAAAATAAAGTGGAACGAGTAATTGAACTCACTAAGATCTTCACTGTAAAAAGTATATGTGTTCGTGGTTGCGATTACGTTTTGGGCAAGATCCCATATACTCACACTTTTCCAACCTAATGTATAGTAAACAAACTGAATTGATTATTCACTCATCTAGTGCTTACAAGAATTTGATGGAAATTTATTCAACTCATTCGTAAGGGATTCTCGTGCCAGAGACCCCAACGTATCCTGCATTCGGGGAAAATTAGAGGTCAGAGATCGCAGAATGCGATGCTGAAGACCCAGTCGATTCAGTTCAACACCGTTCATTGTGTGGTGAGGTTGAAAGACCTCTTCTGCGGTTGCCAGTAAAGAGAGTTTTGATTCGCTCGCGATACCCAACTCTTTGATATGTTCCGGAGATGAGACCAGTGTGTACATCCTCTCCGGCGTCTTGATCGTGAAGGGGATGCCATTTTTCTAATCGTCATGTCAGGGCCTTGGGCCAAACAATTACTCTGGAAGAGATGAATCTCACGTATTTTTCCGCCAGTAATTGAGGGCCATTGAAGAGCCATCGTCCCCTTTCTAGCCATTGCGATACCCAGTTGAATGTGATTGAGGTGAATAGTGTCCCAAGTAAGGTAAAAAGAATAGTGCGAGAAACAGTCGGATTCCCACTGTCACTTGATATCGTTTGTTCAGAGAAACGCGCAATCAAAGTCGCATTCGACATTTCACAACCTGGTGATATGAATGAATCTTGACATGAATAAAATTTGGATGTTCCTTCTGCATATTTGACTTGTCTTCAAGTACCTTGATGTGACCGGACATCTCCAAACGCGCAATGACACCGAGGCCCGGGAATCTATGTGTTCATGGAAGCTTTTCGACGCATAGATTTGATTGCGTAGACTTGCTTGCGTACTCAATGCCTGGCCCTTGATCCATCCTCGCTCTCTCGATGCATAGTCTGTTTGAACATAGCCCGAAACTTTCGTCACAGCATACAGTTAACCAAATGCATTCGACAATAGAATCCACGCCTAATTGCGCCTAATGCTCACTAAACTAGTTGAGGAGCCGCGTGTTTCGTCGCCAACAAGATAAGAGCGCAAATCGTCCCTGATAGTAGATTAGATCCGCCCGTTTAGTACCCAAACGTGAACTAAATCGATTGCACAGTGACCATTTGGGTTGTGCAGCGTTCGAACGCTCGACTTTTGAGTCCGAGCCAAGATATTGTACCCCGAAGTGCATCGAGCATCACACTTAGTGTTACTCGTATTCGGGATACGCCAAGCTCACTCGAGCAATGATTATCGCCACCCTCAACGATATATAGAAGTGGTAACCGAAATTGATCTGTGGTCAATCTTGCAAGAGATGCAGATCATGGATCATACCCCAGTTCACCCACTCCCCACTCAGCGTCATCTCGACCAATTGGGGGAGTGATTATCAAATGGACTAGCAATAGACGTCGTAACCGCGTAAGTGCGTCAAGCGCAGCAGGCAGCAAGCTAGGATCGATATCGACGGAATCTGTAACTCCAAACATGTTCCATGTTTCAGCGTGATGCATTCCGGTCTCTTTGCTTTTGTTTGGATGTCACTGACCGACGTCATCAATCGTGATAATTGATAGATGATGCCACTGATATAAACCTCCTTCCGAGGAATGTGAAAGTTGTGAGCGTAGTAAGAACATCCGCAATGTTTTTCACCGTTATTAAAGATTCGAGTGGTTGGCTCGCTGGCGTCCATCCAGTAGTGTTGGTATTACTCTCTTCCATTATTGCTGTTGGGGTTCTCTGCTTGGGCTTTCGACTGTGGGCATTTACCATCAAGCCAGCATTCCGTCCATATGAACCGAGGGAGCTCCCCTATTGGATTCCAGGTAAAGCGGTTTCTCCTTTGGATTTTTCGAATACACTAATGTTTTCTTAGTATTAGGACACGCTGTTCAGTATGTCAAGAGTGGACAAGATGTTATTACCAGAGCAAGGTATACCAACTAAACATATTGGAACTTCCCACAATTAACAACATTGTAGGAAGTACTTCGGCGACACGCGCGCGCCCTTTGCGCTCACTCTTGGTGGCGAAAAGATGTTCTTCCTCACCGATCCAAAGCAAGTTGCCGACTTCCACAAGAACACAACATCCCTCGCTTTCGACAAGATCGCACAAGAACTCAGCACAACCTTTGGTGTATCCCAGAAGACTTTGCAGACCACGTATCGCCGACCTAATAGCGAAGAGGTTGATGTGCCGGCCAAGATCATGCAAATTCAGAACCCTCGTAACAAGAGCCTTGCGGAGCTGAACAACGACTTCTGGAAACAGCAATTGGTCCCTGGTCCGCTGTACTACAAGCTTCAAGATGAGTGCTTGCAGTATCTAGATAATTCATTGAAACCCGAGAGCATTGCACATAACTACAAGGGACCCACAGACGAGAAGGGAACTACTGTATCTTTGTTGCGACTCATGCAAGACGTTCTCATGGATGCTGCTCTACGCGCCTTCTTCGGCGACAAGATGATGGAACTTGAACCAAACCTGATTCGAGACTTCATTGACTTCGACGAAGACAACTGGAAGCTCTGGTACAAATGGCCCGATGCGAAAGAAATGTTTGCAGCCAAGTCGAAATTATCCAAATCTGTGCAGAGGTGGCTCAACACACCAGAGGAAGAACGACCCGGTGCAGCTTTCATCGTGGAGACGTTTGAGAAGACACAACGCGCGATGGGGACTCCGATCGAGGACCTCGCCAATATCCTGGTCCTGATTATTTTTGTGTGAGTATAGTGCGATCTAATTTTCGTACAAGCCATTGACTGATGCTGTACAGCGCAAATACAAACACATACAAAGTCTGCTTCTGGGCTCTAGCCTACATCCTCAACGACCCAGACCTCCTCCACAAAGTACAGCAAGAAAGCGCTGCAGCATTCCAAGCAGACGGCACACTGTCGACCAAGCAGCTCATGGATTCCTCTCCCTGGATCGCCGCCGTATTCCACGAGGCCCTCCGCTGGTGCAGCGCATCGACATCCCTCCGCCTGGTCACGGCGCCTACCATCATTGGCGGCAAGGAACTTCCAGTCGGCTCTCGCGTCGCTGTGCCAGCTCGCCAAACTCTCTTCATGCCAGAAGCCTTTGGCGACGATGCCGATGTCTTCAATCCAGAGCGATTCATCCGCGATGAGAAGCTTACGAAGAGCCCGAGCTACAAGCCTTTTGGTGGCGGGACCACCTATTGTCCTGGCAGATTTATTGCGAGACAAGAATGCTCTGTCGTCATTGCTATACTGTTGAAGAATTTCAACACCGATGTACTTGGAGAGGGCAAGGCTCCGGAGTTAGATCTCACGAAGCCGACGACCGGGTTGGTGACACCTAAAGATGGTCAGGACGTGATTGTTCGGCTCAGTCCAAAATCTGAAATATTACCATGATCTGAAAATATCGCATATACACATAGATAAGAAATCAATACTCTATGAGGGCTCATAGTAGAGTCAAAGATGTGTTTGTAGTGTACAAGTTTCATTTCATTCATGAGCAGCATGATACCCTATCTATGCTCAAGCGACATTGCCGGTTCCAAATAATGGCAAAAATGTCTGGATGATGACTAGCAGTCCATAATCAACGAAGATGCAAACGCGCAGGTGATGGAAGTCGCTACTTGCGCGTTGTGCACCACAAAGATCCTCAATCCGTTATCCTTCGTTCACTTCGTCAAAATACGTAGTCCTCCTCTGTCCCCGGCCGCATGCTTGTTACTATATCCAACTCTCGGAAGGCGCAACAAGCCGCTATAACCTTGAAACTCTGGAAATCACCTTCTTCACGCTCACGTCCGTAATTCCTCCGTGGCTTCTTGATCCCAACATCCAAACAGGCAATGCTGAGAGCTAGACCGTCGGTGGGTCCTGCTGATTCGTCGTCATGTTTCCGTATCATGGCTGAAGTTGACTGCGAAATGCGATCAAACTCATCCTTCAACAAGATAGACTTGTCGCGCTGACGTCGAGTTTGCACCCCAGTTTTGTTGAAGATCTCACCAGTGAAGACTTCTAGCTCCGTGATGCCCATCCTCGCATGATCGGAGTATTCCTGTGTTGCGCCCCAGATCGCATCCTCGTATCTGCAACAACGTCAGTGGGAATCAATCAAAAACGGTTAAGTACATACACGCCGCGAATAGTCCAGGCTTTCTGAACATATTGAGACCACGGTAAGTCACATGCTACGTCCATGCAACTTCTTTTCAGATAATTGAGCAAGCCAAACCAAATGTTGGTAAAATTTTGCGACGGTTGGTGGACATCCTGAAACCAAATCTTCTTCTCGTCGATACCTCGGTATAGTATTCCATTGATCTTCTCGGAATAGTAGTACTCATAGACTGGACCAGATCCTTCTTCATCGTCATCGAGAGAGCCTGGACCTGATGGATCATCAAAGCTGATCTCGCTCCGGTGCCGAATGGTGGCCGCAGGTGCAGGCATCAGGCTTGACAGGAGTTAGAAATTATCTTGAAGGTACCAGATAGTTTACGCACAAATCCGGCCGGAGTTTATTCATTTTCATCTTCCGAAAATCGTCCATGTTAACGGGCACTCCGGTTTTTGAGTAATCCACGCCAGTTGAGTGCATTTCCGCCAAAAGCTTGCAGTCTGAAAATCAAATGGTTAGCTCAGTGACATACAAACAAGTGAGTTTCTGACCTGGATCATCGGTTCCTGCTTCCCTTTGATCAGCTAGGATCATATGGCGGACCGCGATACGTCCTAGCTGGTCTGTTGACATGAACTGAATAAAGAAATCCGTCATGTCACTCTGTTCCACTGGTCGTCCAATGTTCAGTGGTTCTGTCCTTGGATAGTCTGCGGGTGGAAACACTCTTATGCATTGTTGGACGGCGTCACGATCCCAAATGACCCCATAAATGTCACCATCCAAATCTCCTCCACTCAGGCAACTTGGAAGATCCCGATGGCCTTTCTGTGAGAAAATGATACAATTCCGGAGGTCGTGTAGTGGCGAGTCATCTGGTGGAATTGTGTTGATCGCAAGCTGGATATCACCCGGGTGAAGAGCAGGCGACCTCGTGATGATCATTCGTCGTTCACCCAGGTTATAAGTCTCGCCATCTATATATTTGTTAGGGTCGAAAGTAATAAAGACTTCCCCTTCATTTAGAAAGCCGGTCTCATCCATGATACCGAACAGAGTTACACCCTGACAGATCGGAATCCTTGCTTTATGCTTGATAAGTCGAAGCTCTCGAAGAACGGCTGCCTCGACCACTGCAGCAAGAAAATGATCTTTCCGGTAATCTATCTTGATGGAGTCTAGACGCCGGAGGAATTGAGGAAATCCCACCCTATCCGCAATCTTCAATCGCTTGAGAAAGCCAACTGTGTTGGCAATGTGAGCAGTTATAAGTTGAAGTTTTCGGACAGCGATTGATTGTTCGCGTAGAAACCACTCGTTCGATACGCCCATGTCTTCAAGGATCTTGATCATCTAAACTTCAGGTAAGCTTTTGGTTTCGCTAATCTCTAAGAATTGCCGGAAACACCTACCTGACGATTGAGAACCATTGGAATTGGCCTTTTGGCCGTATCGCAAATCTCCAAATTTGCAGTGTCCTTGCTGTCAAACTTGATCATAGAAGGGCGTAGGTACATGCAGGCTCCCTCTAAGCGAGAGTCAAGAGCAAGCATTCCTTTCGCTCCCCCCCAACGTATCTGGAAGCAAGTTGGTCCATGTCGGAGATTTGGTAAAGCAGCTTGAATAGCTTCCATAACTTCCCAGGAAATCGTTCCAACCCCATCACTGAAAACGCGATTGCCATCCTTCGACCGGACATCGTTCATCTCAAAGCTTGCGATGCCATTGTCGGACAAAGATATTGCCATGGGAGTCTCCGAGAAGGCTTGTCCGATCCTCGCGGCACACCGCGCTGGTGAATAGATGTTGTCGAATTTCCCCAAATGCGCAATCACGGAGAAATAACCCTGAAGCTGCCCTTGGTGAAAAAATGTAGACATAAACCACGCTGAATGACTGCGCAGTGAAGAATGTGAGAATCCAAGGAATCCGAATACTTTACCACCAACCTGAATCCCCTTGTTGAAAACCTGCCTGAACCGATTGTAGATATTCTCGTTCGAGACTTTCTGATTGAATTGTAAATCTGTACCATCCTCATCGCAGAACTGAGCTCTTATGAAGTATTCGGTGTAATCCGAAAAGCGTCGAAGTATGCGGTTTTTAGATTCGGGATCCGGTCCGTACAAAGTGATGCCACTAGGTGTGACATTCACCTTGTGAATCATAGTCAGGTTTTGACGTCCCTTTTCGGAAATCAGCACGGCCCCACCTCCTCCTTGGATTTCCTTCTCATTTGCCAATATGGTTTCATAAAGCCAGTCAACCTCAAATTCCGAAGCATCAACGTAGACACTTGGGAATTGTATCTGGGAGAAAAGTTTCTTGATCGCTGCCGACGAAACGACGAAGCCATGTTTCATGGCCATGGTGTTGTACTCCTTCGCTAACCTTTCAAGAAGGGCTTGGACAATCCACGGTAATAGATAACCATTCTTTACCAATGCTTCTAATTGAAACAGCAATCCAAACGGCACTGAAGTGCTGTGCTTGGCCATTGCATTTCTCAATGTTTGCAAACCCTCTGCAAGACTTCTCTGCCTATGTTGCTCACAGATTGGGAGGTTATGGTGATAGATAGGTATGGCACCTCGAGCCTTTAGTCGGCCTACCATGAGACTGAAGTCGTAGGGCGAAAGCTCAAATTGATACACGAGTGCCTGTCCGACAATTTCTTTGTGAGATTTGTCGCCGCCCGGTATTTCAGTTAAGCGATGACGGGAGGGCCCCATCTTGGCCCGGTTCACATTCAGGGCAGCCAACAAGGCTTCAAGTTCGTCGTCCATATTCTTATAGAAGCTTGGCACTTCCCACAAGGTGAGTGTCAACGACGACTTGACAGACGATACAACAAGAGCTTCGACGATTCGATATGGAATCTGGATCTGTATCTTGCCACCTTGTCCGGAAAATTCAACAACAATGGCACGCTTTTGAAATTTCGCGAAACCAGTGCTGGCTTCCCACTGAACCTCCGGACAGTAGGTGAGTTGCCCACTCTTGTAATCGTAATATCCACAGGTCACGCGTCTCGTCGCAAAGATTACCTTTGCCTGGGGAGCAACAGGTGGGACTCTGAGAATGGTTAGATATGAAAGAATAAAGGCAGAACCACGACAGGGCACTGGGTTTACTCACTTTTGAGCTTCGCGTTCGTCTTCCACTGCCTTCTCTAAGCTCTTGAGGCGGAATGGGTCCGGCGCCTTGTCGCTTGCCTTGCAGAGGATTCGTCCTCCAAGAAGAGTCAAGGATGAGTTCCTCGTCCCATGAACAGAGAGAAATTTCTGTCCATCATGTTTATGCAAGAAGGTGATAAATCCGAAAGGTCTCTTATGCGGCTTCTCGCACGCCCAGGTGTTGATGCCGAGGGTTCGAATAAACGGCGCCAACTGCTCTTTCAAGCTTTTATCGGTGAGATCCGGTGGAAGTTTATTGAGATAAACCTCCATCTCCGATGTATCCCAACGGAACAAACGAGCTGGATCTGTTCTTGAGGTTTGGTTGAAGGTACGAGAGTGAAGGTGGAGGGTGGGGTGGTAAGGCTGAAGATGGTGAGGGCGCGACCATTCTGGGCAGTAACGAGCGGCACCATTGTTTGCTTACTAAAACTCTGTACTCACTTTTGCAGGCTCCTGCTCACCTCCGCAACAACAAAGAACGCTGCAGATGAATAAAAGTGACGTGGAAACTCTCTTTCATCGTAATATGAGGTAGTGGTAGAACGCATTAGAAGAACTGTTCTATCAGTTGCACAATTTCTCTATACCAAATACGCGACGCCAGGCTGATTGTCGTCGTGGTTGGCCTCGCTTTATAGATTGATGTCAAACCCAACGAATTTTGATAGATTTCGAATCAAAAGACAAGTATCTAGAGATATGATGCTTTGGATTGTTAGCCATCTCAAAAATACAACCGTGGACCTTCAGCCTCACTACATGTTGCGCGAACTGTGTATACAACATTAGATGCAAGCAAGTAGGTACTCATCCAGACGAATCACTACCTACCTCTCACATGGCATAAAGGAATAACATGACACTGGAAATGGATGACTTATTTGTTAAACTGGAAGTGATTATCTTTTTGTGGATCGATCGGTAGATAATTCAGCATTACCAAGTCAGTCATACATGTTTTAACGCACTCAAAGGAACCCGAAATTTTAAATAGGATGATGCATACGATTCAAAATCTTTTGGGAAATTCAAATCGTCTACGTATAAAATCTTTATTTCGTTTACCTTACTAAAGATACCAACACGCGAACTGAAGAAAAGCTAGCCTAGGCACAAGAGCTCCCCTACCCTAGATACATCAAGTGCTTGCCGATACAAAGCATCCTTTGTAATGTCGGAAATGACGGCGATTATGGTACTCTACTCGAGGATGATTGCATTCTTATAGTCTGCGTTACATTTCCTGGTGACAGTAGCTACCTAGGTACTTATATTCGACAATGTTGTTGTCATGTGTACGATAAAGCGTCCACGAATTTCTATTCTCACTTCTTGCTAGATAAAACTAAAATTCATAGAGTCATTGGCATCTTCTATATAGGTTTCCCGGTGGATCATCTTCCTCTTGGTACGGATCGCCCCATCTAATGTCCGTCGGGCGATCCTTGCGTAGGCGTCCGGTTGATCACGATAGAACCCGTTCCGATTTCCACGGGCGAATTCATTAGGAAACAGGGTATATTTGTGACGCAGCCTCATGTATGCAGATCTCCGGCTCATTGGCGACACCTTCTTACAGCTTCGTTCAGCTGCGCACTGGTCAAAGGAAATTCCAGGTTGTCGAGGGTGTCAATCATCGGTGTGTACTATGTGCGCACGTGCACATATCTAGATACTGATGGTCCGAGAGAATCTTGTTCTCTGGGTACATCAGCCTTGGACCACGCGCAATTCTAGCTGTCGTTCGGTATGCTTTGTTGTACCTCCTGCGTTCGCTTGAGATAGATTACTGCAGGCGTTTTGGAAAATGGGTATCAGAATCACCTATGAAAATTTCTAGGGGAAAGTGTATTTTCTTTGTCGGGAGTCCGTTCAGATAGCTTGATTTATTATGTACATGTTATCAAAGAAGTTATGGCATTGGGAATAAGAAATCCTGTATCAACATTAAATGAGAAACGTATCTCCTTCCGAGTTCCGAACGAATTCAGAGAGTTGACATGTGGCAGTATTAGCTGCTGATCACAACGGATTGATCAGCGTGGGTGCGATAGAATACGTCTTCTGGAGGTTACACTATGGGTGTAGTTGCCGGGTCTTTGTCGCGAATGCTCACTTAGTATCACGTGATTAACCATCAACTCATTGATCCATCATCCCATACTATGTATGCCCAGGTTTGTAAATAGGAAAAGTCTTTCAGTTACAGTTTACAGATAATAGCATATCATTATCTACCTACGATTTTCGAATGCGTTGGCTTGCTCATGCTAAGGGCCTTTGAAGATCCTTACCAGTCCAGTGTAGTGTCGCCCCACTCTACACTGCTCACCCATGTACTCCTCCTCACATGTCCGGAGCAATGTACATCTCCGCAGCCTGACTAGCAGCCAAAGGAGAAATGAACAACTGATTAGCTTCTTTAATCCTACATTGATAGAAACGATGGTGCAGGACATCTGATTTCCAACGTGCCACGGGGTTTATGTTTCGAACCTTTCGCTTTCCTCCTGTCCATCACTTCGCAACACTACCTCACAGATCATTGATCAGCCAACAAATTTAGTGAATTTATTCGAGATCAATCGGAGTTATAAGCAACTCTCTGGTTTATAATATCCTCTGCAGTCTCTCTAAGCCCAACGCCTCTGTCGTTCGATCCCCATAGTTACTGGTTTGCTTGCTGATCGATGGTCTGTGAATGTTGCGAAACTGCGGGCGAGGTCACAGGTAGTGGAATGTCCTGGATATGAAACCTCAGTACTTGTAGCTGTATTCTATTGATTTTATACAAGATGCGTTGGAGGCTCGCAATCGTCGAAGAACCCTACAGTCCTTTTTCTTGCTTTCTAAATTACTTGAAAGTTACGGCTGGGAAGTGCGACTTCTCACTGGGCATTTTCTTTGCATTTGTTTTATTGTCACATATACCAATCGTACTACTGAAAGTGGATTAATTCACCTCCAAAGTTGAGATTATGGTCCCATTTGCTCAATGGTTCGAATTTCGTTGATGTCATGGGCGTTCGGCAGGTTTGCCAGGCAGCATTCCCAGGACCCCTACCGTTTCTCACTTCTTCACAATGAACACGCTTCCTCCTCAGAGTCTCTAGCTTCCGAGATTTCTATGGTGAGCAAAAGGAATCTCCGGCCACTTTTACAACTCCTACATCTTGTAGGTATCATCACCATCGTCTTCGGCTGTATCGCTGTCGGCTTTCTTGGTTATGGCACAGCGCAAGAGGTGTCCGGACCGGATTCGCTTTGGCCAGCAGTGAACGAACCTATCTTTGGTTCATCGACATCTTCAGCCCAGCTCTACTTTGCGGCTCAAGGAACCGAACATGTACCTGCAATCGCCTCTTACAACCGACCCCCAACCAAGCGGCTCCGCACGCCTTTGTTTATCCCTTTCACTCGCAACAACGCTATGTTAAGACAAACCGTCCTCGGATATATATCAGCTGGCTGGCCACGCACTGATATCGTCATTATCGATAACAGCGGCACATTCGACGCAAATGACAGGAAGCAACTCTCCGAGCAGAACCCATTTTTCCTCGACTATGATTTGTTCCGGAATCGATACGGCGTATCCATCCAACAAACCCCGACACTGCTCAATTTCGCGCAACTGCAAAATTATCTTCTTCGACAAGCGCTAGCCCGCGATTGGCCTTACTACTTCTGGAGCCACATGGACGTTGGAATATTAAGTGAGGAGGAAGATGTCCCTTACGTGCCATTCTACCACCGAGTGCTCGATATCATGAAGGCCTCGAATGTCACCAAGGACAGGATCGACGGGAATTGGGCTGCCAAGTTCTTCCAATTCGACAACTTGATGTTGGTGAATGTGGAAGTGTGGCGCAACATCGGACAGTGGGATGCATTTATCCCGTACTACGCCACAGACTGCGATGCGTATGGGAGAGCGCGAATGCTCGGGCACACGACAGATAATGTCAGAGCAGGACATATCTTCGATGTTGCTGATGTCGTGTCAAACCCTGAGCTGAAGTTCTTTCCGCTAGACGCTCGTGCGGCTTCCGGCCAAAAGCTCTCCGCGCAAAGTGGCAAGTCCACAGGCGACGAAGTTAAGTCGGAGCGATACAGATCGCTCAGAAACGAGTTGCAGAAATTGTCCAACAAGAAATTAAGAAATCCCTATGGCAGGAATACGTGGCAGAACAAACAGAAAGGAGGCAAAGGTGAACCTTGGACTTACGACCCGATCGGGTTTCAAGACGCATGGTGGCAGACTGCAGAAGCTGGTCGTGCACTGTTTGTCAAGAAGTGGGGAACGGATAATTGTAATTTACATGGCGCAAATGTAACCATGTATCATGAATGGCGGAAGGCGCAGGATGTTACTGCCAGGGACATTGGACACTACACATGATTGATGAATACAATCATCCTCAAATAGCAATTGAATAAACTAAGTTGTATACACATTGACTTCATTTTCATGTCATCGATTTGTTGATCTGATTATCATATCTTTCCCAATGGGATATCCACACACAAATAGTCGCGAGAACTCGCATATTTCAAGGTATTCGATATAGTGGTCAACGGCTCCACGAGGAGGCTCTTTGAAAGACATACAAATAACCCCAAAAGACAATTGCCTTTTGCATAACAGTCCCCTTGAGTCGAGCCCCGATGTTTGAGGAGATACCGCTGTGCATAATCCAAACATCCTGCTTGATAGACCTTTCTTTTGCGCACATCTGATACATACGACCATTGGACATTGAAAACAGGGCTTCCCGTTCGCTCAGCCATACTTAAGCAATGTACCGGCGGACTAGTAGTTGAGTGGGTGACCATCAGCGAATCCCCGCTGTTGTATGTTTTTTGCAGTTTTTTTTGCCGATTTTTTGTATGCTTGGTGGCTCGTGTACGTGTAGTACTAGTCGACGCTAAAGAACTAGCCCAATGGACAGAGCTAGTGGCTGTTAACCGACAGAGGCTGAGTCCAAACTGGTAGAAAAACATAGGACAATAATACAATAAATAATGTTACTGCATTGCTATAAACTACTTCTCTAATAATGTGACCAAGCCAAATACATTGAATAACGCTAAGTCAATAAGCTTGTCAGAGTACAAGGTAACTGTATCATCCTTCAGATATGTGCTTCTTGTGCAGTAGCAAAGATATCACTCGCTACAGACAGCGCCTCTCTTCCGGCAGGGACCCCACAATACACCATTGCGTGCCGACAGACTTCTACCACCTCCTCCTGAGACAATCCATTATGTAGTGCTGCCCCAATGTGGATGCGAAGCTCAGGTGTCCGATTAAGGGCAATCATCATGCCCATGTTCAAGATCGAGCGCTCCCTGAAAGTAAGAGCTTCGTTTGCATAGCCGGAAAAGCAGACCTCCGCTATGTATTGAGAGCTGACCTCAGTGGGGAGGTCGCTGCGCTTCAATCAAGATCAGACGAAGTGCTTGGGTGGCATTGAATTGGGCCTGCTTACCGCTGATTGCTGAATTCGGTTCAGTACTTTTGGTCCAAGGAAAGCTTGTGCCCTTTGTGCACCAATGATGGCCTTCTCGGATGGTGATGATGGTGCCATGATTGTTGTAGGAAGCCTCTGTTCAGGATTGAGAAATATTCCGAGTATCACTGCGTCTCTAGGAATCCTACGTGGTGCTTCAATATATAGTCGTACAGGGCCTCTGACAAGCACCATTGATCAAATACTCCAGTCCGGCTAGCGATCGCCAAATCCCAACTACCGATCGCCGAATACCGATTGCCGCGAACTACATATCATATTGCAAGCTCAAGTCGACCGTCTGTTGCTAGAAGAGCGGTAGAACGGAGAGGAGAGTAGTAACCGACTGCCGCCTGCCGACTGCCGCATCACAGGCCCGTGAGAGTGTGCGATTATTTTGACTGCCGATGCACGATTTGAATACTAGGACAATGGTCATACAAGTAGAAACATGTTGATCGAGTTTCATTTGACCCCAGTGTTACCATTGAAGGACATCCCCAGATTTGTTACCTTTTCCGAGCCGGCCCAGACAAATCTCGAAAGACATGTCAGCCTCGCGTTTGAAGATGCTGGTTAGTCAGATGGGGCCGCAGAGCGCGGAGCTTGCAAGCAGTCATGATAAGGAATCAGGGCCACGATGCGACAGCCATCGACGCTACACGGTGAGGGAGGAGCCTCTCGGTACTGTGAGACCTATTCGTATCATCACGATCGGTGCAGGAGCCAGTGGAATCAACATCCTCAAGACACTTGACCAGGAGCTTACAAACTTTGACTGTGTTGTATACGAGAAGAACTCTCGTGTTGGGGGAACCTGGTTTGAGAATAGGTATCCTGGCTGCCAGTGCGACATACCCTCCCACAACTACCAGTTCTCTTACCAGCCAAACTACGCCTGGTCCAGCTTCTTCTCGCCGGCGAGAGAAATCGAAGAGTATCTCTGTAGTATATGTGAAGACGCAAGTATGAAGGAACGGATTCGCTTGGAGCACGAGGTTTTGGGTGCTTTTTGGAATGAAGACACTGCTTCGTGGAGGGTGCAAATCAGGTCGCTCCGCACAGGTGTGGAGTTCGAGGACCATTGCGACTTTCTCTTGAATGCAAGTGGCATCTTGAAGTAAGACTCTCCAAGGATGGGCACTACACAATTGTTTAACGCTAACATTCTGGGCGAACAGTAATTGGCAGTGGCCTGATATACCAGGACTACACGATTTTGCCGGATCACTTTTACATAGCGCCAAATGGGATGAAACGTTTGAGTGGGCTGGTAAGAGAGTTGCCGTGATAGGCAACGGCTCATCAGGTGTTCAAATTGTACCTGCAATGCAAGAAAGTAAGTTTTCATAAGGCTCTGAGAGGATAAGTCTTTTTCGTCACATTGCTGATAAACGCCTCACACAAAAGGTGTGCGGGAGCTCGTACATTTCATTCGCGAACCGACGTGGATGGTGCCTCCACAATTGCAGAGTCTTTCGCTCTCGAAAGCTAGTGACATTCTATCTCAGATTCAGATGGATGAGAAGGGACGTTTCTTGCCCGAACAAATCCAACGATTCAAATTAGACCCAGACTTCTATCTCAGCTTCATAAAGGCTGTTGAGGAGCAGGTGAACAACAACTTCTCAATCGTAAGCGGTCTGTATTATTGATTAACCCTAAATGCTCATATGCCCCAGGTACTCAAGGACACCACGAACCACCGCAATGCCAGAGAGCTGGTCACCCACTACATGAAGTCCTCCTTGGGAGACAATGAGGAGTTGATCAAACTTCTGGTGCCAGACTTTCCCCTGGGTTGCCGTAGAATGACTCCTGATATTGGCTATCTAGCCTCGCTAACGAAAGACAATGTGCGAGTCGTGTCAGACAAAATTGTAGTTATCAACGAGACAGGCCTCGTAACAAGTTCTGGAGAAACGATTGCGGTAGATGCTATCGTCTGTGCTACAGGGTTCAACGTCTCTTTTCGACCACGCTTTCCGTTGGTCGGTCGGAAGGGCAACCTGCAGGATATTTGGACCGAAACCCACCCATCTGCATACATGTCGTGCGCGGTGCCCGACTTTCCCAATTACTTCGGTACGTGCGCCATCTACCTGCCCTTGACATGTATCATGTAAAAGACCCGAACCTGATCCTATAGCAGTCTTTCTAGGTCCGAATGCTCCAATCGGCCACGGAAGCGTATTCACTATTGTCGAGTTGATCTCGAAATACGTCACTGATATCATCAAGAAATGTCAGACACAACAGATCAGAGCTATATCACCAAGCCGTGCCGCTGTTGACGAGTTTGCTGAGCACATTGCCACGTTCATGCCACGGACTGCTTGGGCTGGTCCCTGTGCGTCGTGGTTCAAAGCTGGCACCAGAGACGGCCCGGTGACAGCTCTGCATCCAGGAAGTAGGATTCATTTCTTCCATATGCTCGAGCACTTCAGGGGAGAGGATTGGGAGTATGTGTACAGCACCAAGACGAATCGCTTCTCGTATTTGGGCAATGGAGTGTCTTTGAAAGAACTGGATGGCTCAGACACTACGTGGTATCTTCGCGCATAATCTTTAAAATGAGCTTCGGTCGCAAATGAGAAGTGGAGGTATGATGCTTGGACTTCGCGGGTTGTCTATGGGCTTGACGGTCGCCCCATTTTTGGTGTCATTTGGCTCAGTGCAGCTCAATGATCTATAATCTATGATACAGTACTATGCCAACGACAAGTATCCTCGCAGACTTATTTTTTATGTGTGTTACTGTGAATATGTGATTATTCGTAATTTCTAAGGCTTGTGTCGCCCTTTCAATTACAACTTAATTCTTACGACAGAACTTAAAGGAATCATGATTGTACAGTACGTAGTCACAGACGTTGAAAAATACATATTCAAATAGCATGCGTATTCTGAAATACTATCTATTGTGTCTCACTTGGCCGATAAACCTCTTTCTCTCTCAGCCGTCGTACCGAGTCAAACTCATGCGAGGGGAGCAACACGACATCCCTGGACTTGCAGAACTCCTTGATCCTCCGTTGCGACTCCAACGCAACATACGGGTCAGTGTTGATACCGTCGATGAGCTGCTGATCGAGGAGCGTCTGACTGTACGCGGCATCTGCGGTAAGGAAATACGTGACATCGTCGTCGATGATGATTAAGGAAAGGTGACCCGGTACATGCCCGGGAGTGTCGACAGCCAGAATTCTTCCGTCGCTTGATATCTTGTAACTATGTTCCCAGGGGCCGATAGGTGGACCGTTTTGTTCCAGCATTGTTGGCTTGAACCCTTCGGGCCATGCTGATGGGTTTGCGCCCTCCATGGTCGCATACGTGGTGTTTTGAAAGGCAGCCCAGTGTTCCGAGCCGACGTAGATCTCCGTCATTCCATGGACGTCGGATAGGCCGCCCGCATGGTCGCTATGCAGGTGCGAGATGATGGCAGCCTTGATATCAGTTTCTGGATTCACTCCCAATTCTCGAAGCTGAGAGCCAAGTCCGTCATTTGGGCCGATGTTCATGGAGACGACATGGTGGCCAATCTGCCACCAGGGGTAATAACCCTTTTCCAGGCATCGTGGTGTCTCACCCAGATCAAATAGAAAGTTGCCTTCGGGGTGCTTGATGAGAAAGGCATAGATCGGGATTGGGTCGGTAAGTTTCCAATCTGTCAGGAATCGTAGCCGGCGAAGTAGAACATTCCCTGGAGGTTGCGTGAGTTGGCTCGGACGAACACGGATAGTTCCGGTCTCTATGATCTGTATTTCAATTGTCATGATTCAGAGCACAGGGCGTGGAATTGAGGTCTCTCGCGAAGAAATTATTGTTCAAAACCTGGACTAGACGACAAATACTGTGCAGGTATATGCGCGCACAGGCCACCAAGGGATTATAGTACCGCTGGTTTGAGCCGACGCTCGTCGATTTTTGGAAGAAATCTTGTGTGATCTTCGCACCGCAGGTTGGCTGTAGTCGGTTAGTGGATATGTCCTTGATGTCACTATTCACTATTAGGCATGATGCTTGTAGGACGGCATTATACGTTCTCCCGTGCCGACGGCAGCGGCACTCGCCATCCTCGCGGCACTCCTACAGCGCTACGAAGGCACAGGGGCATAAGCGCTAGGGCGCCTCCACTGCGCGTAGTGCCGGACGAAGAGCGGAGCGCGGGTGATCAACGAGATGCCAGGACAGGGGCATAAGCGCGCATATATAGCACCATAGCCCTAGTCAGGGACGGACCTGATCAAACATCAGGATCGGTGAGTGCTTAACCCTCACCAGGATGCCGCCGAAACAGATCATGGGCATCTGGGATGCAGACGACGACTGGACGACGCTGGAATGTCCTGACGAGAGGCGGAAGAGGCAGAATCGTATCAGCCAACGGATCTGGCGTAAATCAACCCCCCTTGTCCCTAAGTTACTCGGGGCCTGGAATTGAGACTTTTACAGGTAAACGACGGCACACTGAGCGATGTGCTACGACACTTTCACGCGAATCAACAGATTCCGATAGCCACCCGCTTGCGTGGCTAAACTCGTCCGATGAAAGAAAGCACCAAAGCGCAATTGCTTTTGTCCACATGGTGCTGTTCAACACGAGCGTACCCTTGCAAGTACCGCAGAGTGCTCTCACTCTCGCGCAACTGAATGTTCTCAATGCGTTCTTCAGCAATGCAGCTACTCTTTCCATTTCTCCGATTGATCTCGCTAATAAGGACGCCCTATCACCATTCAATGTTTATGGGCCGGAGCATTCAGATGCTTTAAGCCTTCAGCCAACGATTCCGCAAGATCTTCGTCCCACCGACCTCCAGATTGCAGTGCCGTACCACCCATTACTAGACCTGCTTCCGATTCCAAGCTTGCGGGATGGTATTCTAACCGCATACACAACGACCGGGTTGACTAACGACATGCTGTGCAAGAACTTGTGGGGCGAACCAGATGGTTGGGACGGTTCTGATACTGCTTTGGCTCCACTGGTTGTATGGGGAGTGCCACACGATGCCCGAAGCTGGCAAATGAGCCTTCGGCTGATCAAGGAACTGAGGTCCATGCGTATAATCTGTTCCTAAGGTTCTTTCCCAATTATGAACAGGAAGGAATGGCCTCGAATTTTGATTGTTTTCTGGGCCTAGCCGCCTGGTGGACCGCCCTGCGTATAAAACCATGGGGCACCCCAAACATTAACACATAAAAACTACTGCAGTGTAGTCAAACTCAAAAACAGCCATGTTTCGCAATCTTCTTATCTCAGGCGCAAAATTTCGCCCAGATCGCGATATTCCAAGTCTGCACGGCAAGGTCATTCTTGTCACAGGCGGGAACTCGGGTCTGGGTCTCGAGAGCGTGCGCCAACTGGTACAACACAGACCATCCCGTATCTTTCTCGCAGCACGATCGAAAGAGAAGGCAGAAATAGCCATCAAAGACCTCTCAAAGTCATGCTCTGATACATCTATCATCTCTCCGTTGGTGCTCGACCTCGCCTCCTCTCGCAGCATCAAGTCTGCTGTGAGCTCCTTTACCGAGCAGTCATCCCGACTAGATCTCCTGATCAACAATGCTGGAATTATGATGACTCCAGAAGGTCTAACGGAAGATGGCTACGAGATACAATTCGGTACCAATCACATGGGTCACGCCCTACTCATTCAACTACTTCTTCCAAGTCTCCAAAACACTGCGGAAACGAATCCAGACGTACGAGTTATTACACTGTCTTCAGCCACTGAATCGTATGCTCCAAAGAAAGGCATCTACGACCTACCCGCGCTCAAGACCACGATGTCAAATCTCTCAACCCAAACACGTTACGCGATCTCAAAACTGGCCAACATCCACTACAACACTGCCTTATCTAAGAGATATAGTGACATCAAGTTCATCGCCGTACACCCTGGAAGTGTCAACACGAACCTCGCGGGTTCCATTCTCCAGACGGCAAGTTTGCCGTTGAAACTTTTCTTCCATATCTGGGCTTTGCTCTTCGTCGTGCCTCCAGAACAGGGTGCTTTGAATCAGCTATGGGCATCGACCAGCAAGGATGCTAAAAGTGGAGAGTTTTATCATCCTGTCGGCGTGCCAGGGAAAGGGTCACAGCTTTCGGCCTCTCAAGAACTTTCGGACCAGTTATGGGAATGGACGCAGAATGAAATTCGAGCTTATCATTAAAAACCTTTGAGCAACGAGGACCAAAGGCAGATTAGTCGATACACTTCTTTCTATTTTTCATTGTACTAGTTGAGAAGATAGCATTAATGCGTGGAAGCTCAAGGGCACAGCCATCTATTCTGGAAATCCAAGTATATTACTTATCATTCCGGGAAATTTATGCGATGCCGCAACACGCGGGCCTGTTCTACATCTGGACTTGTGCTTGATTAGAGCAAAGAATTTGAAGATACGGACGCCTAGTGTTTATGGTCTAGAAGAGGCGGCGCACGCTCACTGAGAGTTGAATGGACGAAGAACTGTAGCTAAATCACTATTGAAGGTTTAGGGGAATCTCATTAGTATTTCTAGCACTCCGCTGTAGCTTTTCTTTGCAAATCTAATATCATTCTTGAATCTTCTATGTTCACCACGGTCACATGATTGAAGCTAAATGAATGTAGGATTTCTCTTCCCAGCTTTAATTATCATCCCAGGGTAGATGAATGCGAAGAATTCCGTCCTCAAGGAGAAGTTAATCAGAATTTAAGAGCTACACAAGCGCGATAGTATTCCCTGCATAACAGTCCTGTATGGAATCAACGAAGTGCGTTCGATTCGGCTAGAACTGGTGCTATGGATTGCATATCTCAAATTCTGACGTCCCGTGCTGTCCCCTTTGGAGTATCCGGGAGTTCAACAATACCAGTCCAATCAAGGTCCCTGAGAGACTTCTCTACAGACTTTAATCCTACCTTGTCTTCATCTGAAAGTAATGTCGTGCCCTCGATTATCTCCATCCCTGGAAAGCCTTCTCCCAGAACACCTTGCTCCTTCTTGTCTGCTAGCCATTTGAAGAAAATCCATTGACTAGCCTGCTCCTCGCCCATATCGCCCCAAAGTGACACATAGTCAGACACAGTCAATTCAACCACTTTAGTCGAATTGGGCGCTGGTGAAAGACCACTCGCCTTACCCCACAACGCCAGGTACGACTCGAGCGTCAGATTCTCGACACTACATCTCACGTAGGTGCCCGGCTTGGGACGGTTCGTAATCATCGCTCGCACGAAGATACCGCTATTGACGGTATGGTCTCCAAGACACGGGTATGGCGACTCGGGCGATGTGGGGTAGAATTGTACCCATTTTCGAGCGCTTGCCTGCGGTTTGGTCAGCGCACCGCGACCCATCATAGACTACGAGGAAAACTCACCAGCCAAGTGGGGCGAAAGATGGGATATTGATGCATGTTCACTGCAAAGATGGTGAAAACAGCGAACGTGGTTTTCTCATATAGCTCCGGGAGGCTCTCTTTGATATACGTATCAACCTGCCCCTTACCCTGGAAGTGAGGCACGACAAGTTCGCCACCCGTGATTTGGCGCGTGTTAGGCAACGTGCTCCAGATGTAAGACCGCAAAGTTGGGATTTGGGATGCAGCTCGGGCCATGTTGGTGCCGTAGGTGTATTCAAGTTCGATCGAAGCGTCCTTGCCTATCTTGAAGAAGAAGTCGTAGTAGTCCGTGACGGCAAATATGGCGTATGCACCATCGAAAGCCCGGCGGAGGCTCGCCTCGTCGTTTTGATTCGCTTCAACAACCTCCACGCCCTTTGAGGCGAGTGCCTTAGCTCTATCAGTATACATGTTCCTAGTAACACCGCGGATGCGATAATCAGGATTCGATAGGAAAGCATCGACAACGCTCGAGCCTTGACCACCAGTTGCGCCGATGACCACAAGTAATTTTGACATGATCTTGGAGGGCCCAGATGTTTTAGAAGCACTAGTATGACTTCGGATGGACTCGTTGGAGTTTGCGCGTTCTATACAACGCCGCCGTAAATAGTAGTCTGATTGTAGATGAAACAGGCACTTGAGTGTGATGAGGTGGAACAAGAATGATTCATAGCAACGGAGGAGCGGTTATGCCGCTATATAGGAAATATAAACTGATGCTTCCTACATACGTACCATGTACGCTTGATTCTCGGCTCAGCGATGGGATGATCGGCAGTCGGCCAACGGCAATCGGTAATTGTCAGCCAGCAACCGGCGGTCTGCAATCAATGGCTGGTATTCTTGGTTTGTATTCTGGGTCGATGGTTTAGTGTAGAGAGCATAGATCCGCAGATGTTTAATAGAAATAAGAATTGCCTGTCAGGTACTCCAACGATACTATAATTACAAATGTACATCAAAAAAAGCCGTTCCAGAAGGGAAAAGATAATCAATATCAGGAATCTCCAGAGCGAACATGTCACTGGGCCAGGCTGAGTTTTCTTGGCCTATACCTTCTAGGGACGATATGTCCTCTGTGGTTTGATCCGCATTGGAAGAAGCCGGTTGGTTTAACAGCAGCATTTTTGCAGAAAAGCTGTCTGGAAAAGGAAAAAGACTTGCGGTATCGCACCAAGTTCCTGAAAGACTAGCACAAATTCCCTCTTGTCCGACAGAAGAAGCACCATTACGATGATTGGCCAATGTGTAGTTGGCCTGTCCACAAAAAACGGTCCCAGGTTCATCCAACCTGTCGAACATAGATAGACCTATATCTGCAGATGGATACTTCTCCCGCATCTGTACGAGGATTGAACGGCCAATTTCAAGCTCTTCGGTACATGCAGCCGAAAGACTCGGATGTCTGATGAGGCAATGTTTCTGCGGCACTGCAGCGACCATAGTGGTCCAATTGTGAATCGCGAGAAGACAATGCACTAGCTCACGATGAGAGATCTCTTCATACATACGCATAGCGCAAGACGAGGCGACGATTGATGCAGTGCAGAGAGGATCCGAGTGACGATGAGGGCCTGGTAGGAGATAGACAAGAATGATGCAGACAAAGTAGTAAATATGAAGCTCCACAATTGGGCGACTCCACGTTTGCCGGTGCCCCAAGTCGTCGTAAAGCCGAAGGTCAGCCGGCAGGTCACGCATCCAGTCTTGGAGGGATCGGATCACATCAGCAACGTCGGCTGCTTTTGCGTCCGACTGTCGAATGCACATCTCATGTACTCTGGAGAACTGTATGCATAGTCGTGCCATTGCACAAAAGACCATCGACGAAGGAGACGACTGCAGATAGTCGTCCGAGGTCGGCAGGATAACATCCAAATCCCGCTCCCGAAACATCGGGGGTCGCCCATAGCAAGCCGACTGCAATGTATCATTGATCTATCCAAATTAGTGGCGAACTTGAATATGCGCAGAGCTCAGATCATACAAAGAGACCCCAGAACACTCTGCGGCCTAAACCTTTGCTAGAACCAAGACGTTCGTAACTCGATTCTTTGTGAAGGCCGAGCTGTGAAGCAAGTCGCAGAGCCTCTCCTGTCCATTGCCAGGGGCAATTCAGAGTGATTACCTTTGGTGAGCCTGAACTCCAAAGCCCAACTAGAGCCAACGCGCGGAGGACGACCATTGGATCCTGTTCTATCTCTAGGAAAAGTAGCGTTTTGATCTTGACATAAAACTCGCGTGGGGAGAAGGCCGGGGCATGAATCCAAGATCGACGCACCAGACTACCAGCAAAGTAAACTGATTGCCGAAGCAAATGCGATGCGCCATCCACTGTAAGCTCATGGCGATCTACAAGGGGCGCAATAGGGAACAGCTCGTCAAAGAAGCTGTCTGTCAATGCGTTTGCCAGTGTGGGCGGCGGTGTTTCGAGTGCCTTGGTCGAGCGGAAAATGAGATCCGTTTCCCTGGGCCGCAAATTGCCCATGGGCGGACACGATATGAGCTCGCTGGAAGAAGCATCAGCCATGACCGATCCACCGCCGATATAGCCGCAACGTCCTTGGTCGGCGCTCACTTCGGCTGAACCCTCCTGTTGCGAACGGACTAAGCCGAGATTATTGCCACGAAGGTCTTCGGTATCCCGACTGGTACTGGTGGCAGTCGCAATGATATCAGCTTCAGCTCGGTCCTGTCCCTCCATTCCAGTGCCGGCTCGTCTACGGCGCACGCCAATATGTGGACTAGGTTTTGTAAGCACGAGTAGTTTCTTGTGAGGCCGATGAGTAAAGTAATTTCTCAATTTCTCATGAGATTGATCCACTCATCTACTCGTCTTCTCGTACCGGCAGCGCAATCCTGCCCTGCCGCAGTTCCCGCAAGTCTTGTTCGGGTGGCAATCCTGAAGGTCGCATCGAATCTATACCGGCGATCAGTCAGTGTTGTAGACATCTGAACAGGGCCACAACCTACCTTCCGTCCATGGCAATTGGTGCACACCATACGAGCGCGATGTCTGCGCTCTCTGTAGTTGTTCGACGACATGTTTGGTGAGATATTCTTGATTCGTGAGGAACCCGAAAGGGTACGAAGCAGAAACCTGAATGTAACTACGCAACCTTTAACCGACAACCGAGCCCCCACACGAACAAACCCCGAACCCCACATGAACTTCAAACAGGTTTGAAGCTTCGCACGAACAACGCGACAGACAACCAGACCTCGATGCCTCGGGATACTGTAGCCACCGCAGTTGTTGCGGCTGCACTAGAGACGCTACCCAAGGCTTGCGAAACTCCAACGTCTGTATGATGGTTTACTATGCAAGGCCAGCGTGGAATAAGCGAGAGACTTCCATGTACGGTTAGCGTGAAACGACCATACACGCTCACCTGGTGAACAAAACACCCTGGATGAATAGTGGATTAAGGTTAGGGTCATAGGATTGTATTGAACGATCATCTCGATAGATAGCATCAGATCACCTATGTACCTCTTATCTCTTTCTAAACCCCTGTGCTGTCCATTAAAACCTTGACCTGGGAAGCTCTGTTACATAGAATGTTCCTATGCTCCCCTCCGTCTACAAGTATGTCCTTTGAATTGCTCTCCAAGCCATCCAACTGTCATTCACAGTTAAATGTCTTTACAGACGCTCCGTCATGCTTACGTGCGAACCTGATGCATTGCTTGAATATCCGTAACGTATCGGTGCATCTTCCACGCCGGCACATTCTTCTCGTACATCTCATCAATTTCGGCAGCATTTCTGCGGGAGCATTCGGGCAGGAAAAAATACAGAGCAATACAAACTGCAAGACCGGTTCCAAAGAAGAGCCACGCTGTCTTGTAGCCCCAGTTGGCACCGTTTACGTCCACTGACGACATAAGTTAGCTACAGAGACATCTAGTTAGAGATTTTCGGAGGGATTCATACGTATGATTGGCAGGGAGGTGTTGAATGTAAGGCCGAAGATGACTGAAAGTCCACTGGCGACGCCTGCAGTTCGGGCGCGTAGCTTTTGGGACGCAACCTCACCTACGAAAGCATAACCCAGACTTCCGACTTTGCTCATAGTGTTAGTAAATCTTAGTGGTAGGTACGTTTCCATATTGACTAACCAGTTGCATTGGCGAACGCCCAGGTGCAAGCCACAAATATCAGGAAGTTCTTCACTGCTGTTGTCTTTTCTACGAAAGCAAGGACTCCTACGATAAGTAGAGTAGCTGTGCAGATTATGACAGAAGTAAAGACCATATTTCGACGACCAAACCGATCTGTAAAGAATATAAGGCAAATCGCGGTAAACAATTGAATCGAACCTTGAATCGATAATCAGTCAGCCGCCCGCTCTCCATGATTTTCGCAACCACTTACACATGATAGTCGTGATAAGGAATGCATTCTGAAAGCCGCTTTGCTTGAAAAAGAGACTGGCATATGTGTTCAAGAAGGATAAGCCAGCAAGCTGTTGGGCGCAGCCTGGAAGTGTGGACCCAAGAGTACGACGGACGTTTGCCCGTTGAAAGCACTCAATATAGGAATATGCTATCTTCGAAAATGTCATGTTGTCCTCTCCAGCTTGGCTTCGTGCATATTTCTCCTCCCGGATTGTATTTAGGATAATTGCGTATTCGACCTCAATGTCGTAACCTTCAACCTTACCGTTCACTCGCGCAAGGGTTTTCTTACCAGCCTCGTGCAAGTCACGCTCAGCGTAATAAGCTTAGGTTGTCAGCATCCTGCAGGCGAGGTGTCACAATCGTTACTCACCAGGTGTCTCAGGTAGCCAAAGGAAAATTGGTAGCATCATGCCAACAAAACCCCACTGCGTAAGGATCGGAACCTTGTAGTTCATTGGGTTGGTCTGTTGGACGAGCATCAAGACAAGATTCGCGAGAAATTTCCCAATAACGGTCCAAAAGCCGTAACAGACTATCATAGCTCCTCGAATATTGACCGGAGACCACTCTGTAACATAAACAGGAAGTGTAGCCTGAAGTGCGCCGATACCAATGCCCGCTAGAACTTTGGCTCCAGCCCAGTCTCTCCAGTCGCGAACCAAAGTTTCGACAATGATCGACTATGCCATAGAAATCAGCCTAGATCTTGGATGTCATCGAGATGAACACCACACTTACAGCAACGAGGATGATCCAAATCGCGTACAATGTCATCTTACGCCCGATAATATCCGAGATAGGGTTCATGAGAACCATGCCAATGAGTTGACCCAGCGATTGCATTGCACCCCAAAGTGCGGTATAATTTGCATGCAGCGTATAAACACCTTTACTGTTTCGGAAGCCGACATGGTGCGTGAAGCCTTGGTTTGCAATGATATTGCCTGTGATAGATCAAATCAGTCATCATATTGTCCTACCTTGAATAAAACCACTTACCATTCAAGTTGATCTGATATCCGTCACATGCCGCTGCGATGCAGAGCAAATTACAAATAAGAACCGCCTAAAATTATTGTTAGCTGTATGCCTGAACGTAGAAAGAGTGGTAGACCACATACTTTCCAAAACTTTTTCACGGTAGCAAAAGTCCCGAGTATATCATTGCCCGACTTGAGAACGACGGCATCGGTTTTGGGATCATCCACCACGCTCTCTGCACGGTTTTGTTCAACTTTGTCCGAATTCGCCATCGTTATGAGAAATTGAGACTGGTGAAAAGAGATCACTGGCGTGGTGCTCTGTGTTGGAAGACAGGAGCAGTGTAGTTATTTTATAGTAAAGTTACGGTGTTGTACTCGAGGAATAATGTCTGTTGAAATGTTGCAAGAGTTACACGGCAAGCTCGATGTCCCTATGCAGGAGTTCTAGAATCAGTACCCCGGGTCATTGTATCCCGAGTGTGGAGAGTCTTCGTGCGGGGAAGACAAAGTCAGGGGAGGGGGTACGCCGTGAATAGACTTCACGCTATTGCATAACTCCCGCGAATGCTTTGGTCTAGAGGATGAGAAGAACGCCGCCACACATACATAAGTAGTGACCTCGGAACGTGCACATCGTGTGCAGTACACCGGTTTAAGAGTTGACCAAACGCTCTCATGTCCGAGCCTGGGGTTGCTTTTGCGGGGAAGTCATTTTAGGACAGGAAGGGACAGACTCTACCTAAGTGATATCCCGCCCTGGACAGTGCGACTTATCCCAATATATCTTAGTTTTAACAGATCCAACCCATAGAAGAGTAAGAATACTCGATCTTGAAAGTCCCTCGGCGATAGACAAGTTCAAGGGGGGATATTGCTAGCAAAGATACTTTACCATACGGGCTCGATTATACAGAGGGTTGACACACCAGGTCGTCCGACTACAAGTGTTTTCAGCAGATACAAGGAAATATACGTGCATATATAGCGTCTTATTGCTGTAAAGCAGCTGGATAAGGTTCAATTATACATGACACGAGCAGGCGGACGACCCGACGTGTCAACCCTCTGTAGCAAGCCTTTCTTTACCTGATAGGCTGTTAAGTTCGTCTCGCACTATCACGACAAGGACAGGCGTTAGGCTTACCTTTTAGTCTACTAAAGGCCCTAACAATAAGCGAGTACGGTCCGGGATACGATACTACAGACTAAGCATTAGCGGGGTTCGAGGTTGAAATACTAGCTGGTTGCTTCGTATCTCTCTAGTGATAGGGGTACGGCTAAGGTGTACCGTGCTACAACCGCAAGGTTAGTCAAGCTGGTTGTTCATACACAGAATTGTGTAGAGGGTGACAAGGGATTCTATGACCCAGGACAATTTAGGAAGTGGGGAAGAGAGAAGCAATGGTCCCCAACCCTAGCATTATCCTGGGCGATGGTCGGAACAATGACCTCCAGGCATTCTATTCCTGTTCCTGTCCTTTTCTAAAACTTGCTATTCTTCCCTGTAATTTTCGCTGAAGTCATCTCAATTCCTAAGGTAGCCGGGTCAGAAAAGACGTCATTTACGAAAATTGTAGGGGCTTCCTTGTCACCACGGCATGCACAAACTAATTGACGAATTTCGACCAAGGTGATCAGGGGAAAATACAGGCTTGTTGCGAGCTGACAATGCAGTTCATTGCATTAGCGTTCACCTCCTCGTGCTAAATGCCTGTAGTGTCTGTCAAGCCTTCCTTACCGGGCTACCGGGCATTTAACAAGACACTCTTATAATTTCATTGAGAGAGTTAATTACCCTATTCACATAAGAAATCATTAGATAATAGAGACGTCGATTTTAATGCAACTAGCTGTGAATTTTCTATCAACGTTCAACAAAGAAGTACGTTTGGCTAGCAAGATAGGATAGTCCCAATTTCGCAAATGAGACTAAGAAACCTCAAGAGTCCAATCTTGTCACACTTTTCAGGCGTTGTTCAATGGTTGCTTGTAAACCTTGCCATTGACAGTGGTAGTCAATGTGCCATTTGCCTCGAATACCGTATCAAATAGGTCAATGCTCACGTGGAATCCTTCTGGGCTGGTAACTTTGGTGCTCTGCATTTGGCCACTCAGAGTGAGATTCGAGTGCCAGTCAATTTTGACTTTTGATACGGATAAGGTGGTCGAGTTCACGTCTTCGCTTCCTTCGAGGAAATTGAGTCCGTCATCTGAGAATTGATGGTAGGTGACAGCGACACTGGTCAACACGTTCGTGGCGGCATCTCCTTTAAAGGTTACATTGGCGAAGCCAGATGAGATACCTTTCAGAACGTAATTTCCCGGCGGCGGACCAGGACGGGTAGGGTTTTTGTCTCCTGGATTAACCGGGACGCCCCATGGGATTATGTCAGATACTGGAGATACCTCCCGTATCTTGAGCGGAGTTCGTGAGGGAAACTTAGCCAGCATGATTCGATACGTGCGCCCACCTTGCGCTGTTGATACGGGGCATGGTAATGGATTCATGCCACCACAAGCCGGAGACACTGTAAGGGCTTGGTAATAGGCAATTTGTGTTTGGTCCCACGACCATCTCGGGTCTGCCTGTGCATTCCATTGTGGATCGCTTATGCTACCTGGGGTGTTATCCCCAGCGTTGAGTTTCTGACCGAAATAGCTTCCTCGATCCCCTGATCGGTCTAAAAGCCATGGTTGGAAGAACCTACGTGCGCCATTGTTGCGAACAGCGGTTGTAGCTTTGTTGGCGACCAAGTCAATCAATGGTGGGACGTGACGCATACCGCTCACGAACTCAACCCGATCCGTTCCACGGGTATCGAGGATAACCATCCACTTATCATCAGGACTAAAGTCAATGGGATCGGTATATCCAGGATGTTCCGTGAGCCTGCGGACGGTGCCTGTGCGGATTTTGACAGCAAAAAGATCTGTGTTCCCCGACTCGCGATTGAAACCAACATATGTGATCTCGTCCCCACTGCCAGAGAACCCACGAAGCTCACCAATATTAACAGCGCTAAAGTTGAATTTTAGCTGATTCCCATCCACAGTTATGCGCTGCGGTGCGGTTGGATCGAACAGGCGCGTAACATTTACAAGGTCGTAGCGAGGGACGAGAGGAAGACCCAAGACGGGCGCGGGATTGAATAGTAACCGTGAGAAGAATGCAAACTCCCCTATCTCCGTGGCAGTGAAGGTGAATGCGCTAAACCCCATGTGTACGTTGTCGGGATGTAGACGGTTTTCCCGAAATGAGCTACCATTGCCAGAGTTGTCCGCACTGGTACCCCACCGAATTGGGTATATGTGTGTTGTATTGGGAGTGCATTTCGGGCTGTCGAGTGGGTATCCTCCATCGATGATATTATTCCCCGCTAGAACACGTTGCCCGTCCTTGAAAGCTTGGGGGTATTCTAGGATCGCCGTGCTCCCCTGTTTGTTCTCAGCTGGCATCCCGCAGGTGATACACTTCCAAGGGTCCCCATTAGGGAAAAGCTTGCCATCCGTTTTGATGATGATCAACTGCTCCCCGGTGTATATGCTTCCCGGATCAGGAGCCGCAGGGGCTCCTGCAAAATGAATAGTCGCAACGATATAACGGCTGTTGGGAAGAAAATTGCCATTTCTAAGTTCCTGAGTCTTGCTGATGCAGCCAGTACGGCGAGGGTTGATGGTTCCTGAGCAAGCTCCAACATCTTCAGACGGGGATGTGGGAGGCAATGGTAATTCTGAAACTATGATCTTTTCGAGGGGAGGAGCAGAATCTGCTTGAACAAAGTTGGCGAAGATGCCTACAGCAAGGCCGAGTGTAATTGATAGAGCTCTCATCATGGATTATTTTGTAGTGTAGTTGCAATCAACGATACATCCCGTGTATCTCTCGAAGTATTTATACTGGTTTGAAAGCTATCTCATCATTGACGATTTTGGTATCTCATCATTGATCCTAGCTTACCCCAACTTCTTGATCGATTTTCCCCGCACAACAATGCATTCGAGATCTACCACGACAAACAAAGATGGTTTCGAACCGGGACAGGACAAATCCAGGAGGTAGCTTCACATGAGCGAGCGGTAGATTCGTATTCGTTTGCGTATTCGCCAACTCTTATCCAATCAAGTCCCAGTATAACGAACTACATCTTCAAAGCACTAGTGAAGGTCTCCCGTGATATCTCGCAAGTCGCAACAAAGGGAGCCGAACGCCACGCAAGAATGCTCGAGGAACACCCTCTCAACCAGGATCGCATTGGTCAGTATGAAGCCGACAGCCATAATTATCGGGATGTGACCTACGTCGGCCTTTGATCCAAAGGCCGACGACCTCACCTGTTCAGAAAATACCCCATGAGCCAACGTGAGGTGCCAGGTTTTCTCTCGAATTTACAGGATTGCCCTGCTGTAATTTTCGATACACTGGATTATACGAGTCATCATCCGGGAGATATAAGCCCGAGATTGCAGCCACCTATAGCTTGGTTGATGAATATACCTCGGAAACTCCATGATTTCCTAAACCAGCTTGGTAGCTCTACGTTGGTCTTTTCACCGGGTGTATTGTGTTTCCCTCTTTCGTCTGTGAATTATATCAACAGAAGTTATCATCCAGTATATACCATTGTTATTTCTTGTGAGACCAACAGTCTTTCTTTAATTCATTCAACCATTGCGTCCACCCTCAAAACTAAGAAGACCAAACGCACAACCATGGCATTATCATTCGATAGCAGTTGGATGTGGTATCCATCATTTCAAGAAGATCGAGAAGATACCTCCGGCTCCATCGTCGGGTTTCGTCGATCATTCTTCCTCGAAAACTGGACCCGACACCCTGTATCGATTCATATCACGGCAGACACGCGTTATAAGCTTTATGTCAATGGTCACGAGGTTGCATACGGGCCCGTAAAAGGAGATACCAGTCTATGGTTTTATGACGAGGTGGATATTGGACCCTACTTGAAGCAAGGAGACAACCGTATCCTTGTACGCGTCCTGCGCCTGTTCTACGGCACGACATACGCGCCCAGTTTCGCAAGATCAGCCTTCGGGGGACTGAGGATAAAAGTTCCCGAAGACTACTCCCCATTGAAATCACAGTTGGAAAGCAGTACAGAGTGGGAAACTGCCATCGATGAAGCTACGAAACTCAGAGTAGATGAGCCAGAAGACGCCTTTCTTCACATTTACGAGCATGTGACATCTCGAGGGAATACAGCGTTGACATGGATCCCCACGGTGCTTTTGTACTACAAGGATTCAACAGGAAATGCTCCTCCTTGGAACCTGTCATCTCGCCGCATACCTGAGTTTGAAATGAAAAGCACTGGTTTCGCTGCGATCCACAATATCAAAAGCAGCCTACCTGACCATGCCTGGAAACATCATCTCATTGATTGTACTGTTCCAAAGGTCGACAGCGGTCTAGTCCTTCCCGCTGGAACAACACATCGAATTGATCTGGAAATGACGAATCACACCACCGCTTTTCTTTCGTTCCATTTTCAGAGGCCAACTCAGAGTGGAAGTATACTCAGAGTAAAGTACTCCGAATGCTACGAGGATCAACCTGAAGATGCACCTTGGATTAGGCGCAAAGGTGGTAGGTGCGATTACCGGAAAGAACTATATGGGCCTTCGGATATATATGAATTTGAAGGACATCAGCCTGATCATTCGAAGAACTGGCTTGATGATGACGAGTCACCTTACGAGGTCTATAGCCCGTTTCACTGGCGCACATTTCGGTTTGTGCAGCTGGAAATCGAAGTTGGTTCCTCGGATCTTGTCTTTCATCGAATAGACATGAAGACAGTCCATTATCCACTTCATGTTGAGGCAGACTTTCACGTCGCGCAGAGCGGTAGTGAGAGTGCGTTTTGGCAACGCATGTGGGATACGAGCGTACGCACACTCCGCAACTGTATGCACGATTGCTACGAGGACTGCCCGTTCTATGAACAGCTGCAATATGCTATGGACACTCGAAGCTCCGCTCTCTTCACCTATCTTCTCTCCAGAGACGATCGTCTCGCCCGGCAAGCGATCGTTCAGATCCACAATTCTTTCCAGGCCCAGAAAGGGTTGACGGCAAGTCGGGCGCCTTCGCATCGCCAGCAGTTCATTCCCAGTTTCTCGCTCTTCTGGGCTTGTACGGTCTGCGATCACTTCGAGTTCTTTGCTGACGGTGACTTTGTGCGCACGTTCATGCCCGTTATTGACGCAATTCTTGCCTACTTTGATCGTACTGTCAATACAGATGGCTTGGTGACATCGAAGACGGAGGTCGGGATCTGGAACTACGTCGATTGGACAACGCAATGGAAACCCCATGGCATACCACCAGGAGCTAAGAGAGTGGGCATATCAACATTTACGAACCAGCTGTATGCCTACACGCTACAGAAGGTTGCGAAGTTGGCAACTGCTTTGGGTCGGCCATCTCTAGCCGTAGAATACGGACAGAGATCTTCGTCCATTGTTGCAGCCGTGCTAGATCACTGCTATGACGGCTCCTTCTTCACCGATACCTTGGCGACTGAATCCAGCTCAGTGGATCGGAGCCAGCATTGCCAGGTATGGGCCGTCTTGAGCGGCATCTTCACCGGTGACATCGCACGAGATCTACTACATCGTAGTTTAACGAGTGCGCGGGCGGGAAACATCGTTCAGGAATCGACTTCAATGTCGTTCTACACATTCAGAGCACTGAGCCTGGCGGGTGGATCCTTGTATGACGAATGGTTCAATGAACTATGGGGACCGTGGAGAGCCCAGTTGGAGTTGAACCTCACGACTTGGATTGAAGATGGTGTATCCCAGCGTTCGGATTGTCATGCATGGGGATCGGTGGCGATTTATGAATTGCTTGTCGAGGTTTTGGGTATTCGCCCAGTAGAACCAGGATTTACAGCGATTGAGTTGCGTCCAAGGACCACCCTTTTCAGTCAAGTAAACGCCAGGGTGCCTTTATCTCGAGGGAAAGAGGGTTCCAACCAAGGGAAGAATCTTCGAGTATATTGGGAGCCGCTGGCGTCGAACCAAGTGCAGGTATCTATCAAGCTCGAGGGAGGCGATTCTATCAAAGTATACGTACCAGATCTGGATCGTACGCTCGTGTTGGATGGGAAAGAGCAGGAGAGTCGGTTTGTTATAGATAGCGGGAAGGACATTTCATAGCGAATCTACATAGTGAATCTATTACCCTTTGATCTATTGAAGATGTTGGTCGAGCGACGATTGGTGATCATCCTCCTGTCCTAGTCCTTGAAGTAAGAATTGGTTTTTGGAGATACCCTCAGCGTGGGCTGCAAGGTCTGTTTTTTCCTCTCCGCGGCGATAGAGCCCACTATTATCGTGTTCCGCGTCCATTGTTCTATGCCTTATAATTGACCTACACCCATGTGTACAACTCCAGATTGAAGAATTCGCTCAATGTTATCTAATGTACAGTTCCAGCAATGACTCTTCATACACGTCTCGACGTACCGCTTGCTCCGGTGTAGACCGTCGTCACCACATACCATATTCATGGTCTGCCATTTTTCCCGGCTTGATGTTCGGGTCATACCATGTGATGCACACAACGAGCGTCAGCATCATCGGTAAAGAGTCGTAGAGATACAGAGGCCACTCATTCGAGAGTAGATATCCGTCCTGCGTCATTCGTTAGTATAATCCAACTTTATCCCAACCGAAAACCTCACCTTGCCCATCGCATACTCAATGACACGACAGAAGTTTCGGATCGTGATGAATACGCTCGACGCATAGAGAATCCAGATGTACTTCCCCCACGGGATCTGGGCAGAAGCAGCCGTAGGCACAGCATTGAGTCTCCTATGCCAGATGTTCGCTACCACGACGAAGAATGCAAAGATAAGAATTTGCAAGATCAATCCTCCCAGAATGGTGTTTTCGCCCATCTTGAAGCCATCTTCGTCCTTTGCCTTGATCAAGAGTCCGGCACCACCACCCTGAATACAGAAACAAAGTATGTCACCACCGACGAAGATCTTTGTAAGCCAGTTCGCGCGGACGATGGATAGGCGTACGCTGTCGGTGCGTACGATTAGGCGACCGAGTATCATGTAGATGGAGGCGGCGAAGAGGATAGGGGCGAGAAGAATGAGCATCGATTGAATGATGTAGGGGTTCTTGCTTGTCGTGTCGGAATGGGCTTTCGCGCGGGCGGCGTATCCGATGGCTTCGAACTGTACTTTGTCAATGTAAGAACACTAGAGGGGTGAAAAGATTGCTAATTACCAAGGCGCCAACAACAAAAGGTATGCAGAACCATGTCCGATTGCGAATGAGACGATAGATGTGGATGATGGTCAGGATAGCGAAGACGATGCATGCAATGACTCCGCCCGCAATGGAGGGGCGGTAGGGCCAAAGGACATATTCTGGGGGTTCAGAGCCAGGCATTTTATTGATTCAATATGAAGTGGAATGCTTGCTGAAACGATGCAAAGGAGAAAAGTAGGGGGGTTTATTAGGTCGAGGCCAGGCCGCCGCTGTAAGTTGAGGTTGTTTGGTAGCATACATCGTGCAGAGACTGAGACCCTTATAGTCGATTTCGAGGCGCTTGGTCTGAAAAGCTCAAACGAAGCCGTGCTTTTGAATAATGTCACCGCAATAGTGCATAATTTCTTTCTGTCGTCTTAGTTGGTATTCGCAGCATGGAGCTGTTCCTCAGACAGCAATGTCATTGACAGGGATGTTATTCAAAGGGCTTTAGGCGAATACGCGTATCGAACTATACGAAGAGGAGCCCCGCTATTAATAGTTACTCGTAACAGTGGAATTGCGGGGCTTCCCATGAAAATTGGGGCTCTTGGGTTGGGAGTTCGCCGACAAATTCAACCCCCTTTGGAATTAAACCTTCCATCCATGTCGCAGATCATGGATACGCACTATTTTCTTGAGATCTCTCCATGGTCTCCTGCAATTCCTGGGCGTACATTGCTTGAGTACTTATACAATCGCAAGCATTTCCCTCTTGGGTAGAGCTTGAGGCATTCAAGGCTTGACAAGCATCTCATACACCGTCGTTGCCCACAGCTTTATGACTCGGATATGTCGGAACTGGGCAGTCATGGTGAACGCAGTGAATTGTTCAGCCTGCACTGGATGGAACTTGTTGATTCCAGATCTGTTCCTTGGGCCAATCCAGCCACGACTTCCACTCACTCGGAACCAGAACGTCAGCTATTTTGAGTATCTGCTCTGCGGTTCCTTGAAGAAACCAATAGTAATCGCTTCTATGCAGCAACACCGCATAGTGAGCAAAGATAATGAGTGCCCCCGGTTGCTTTTCAGACAGTAGCTCCACGTAGTGGTTGGTGACGAAATGCATCCAAATCTTCAATAGAGTAATGGAAGGTAGATGCGGTGAAAGCGTTGTCTCCTGAAAAACCATCTCAAGCAGATGAATCGCGTTGCTGTATGCATCCACGATAGCTGGAGGGTACACCTGGTCGATCACAGCGTTAAACCGTCGCAGTTGCACAAGCTCTGTGTAAGTGGGGACCTTGATAATGCTCCAATCAATCCGCTCTACGTCTTTTGGAATCAAGCGCCCGAGCTCCGAGCTTTTCATAGCATCGAAGAATCGATCGACCATTGGCCTGACCTTTCGAGTGAGAACCATGTTGGACAAAACAATGTCGAAAGCATGATCTAGGTCACTACTAACTGCCATGGCTAGTGCGCAGGAGTAAGGAAAGAGAGTCCCAGCAAACATGAGAATGGCTTTGAAGTTGTACTCGTCGATGTCGGACACCAGGAGTCGGAAGCTGTCAAGTGCTGTTGCGTAATGCTGCTCAGCTAAATTGAGATAGGCACTTCGAGACTCCGCCCGACTCCTTTCCATATGGCTGATGTGTAGTGCGGCCAAAGCGAGCAGACTGTGAAGCAAATAGACATGATCAAAGGCGATGTGAACAACATTCACACTGTTAACCTCCTCGGCGTCCAGATGTGTTGCCAAAGTTTTTGCTGTAACCATGGTGTAATGGCTGCCTTGGTCAGACTCAATCCAATCCAGAAGCGTACTTGATCATCACATACTGTAATAGTCGTAACTGGGTGACATTGATATTATAGTCAGACTCGCGGGTAGCTACTGGTGAAGTCGATGGGTGGTCCAACGCGGGCGCATCTGCTGGCATCGGGGTTGAGGTCTGGGCAAGAGACGAAGGGAATTCATTAGGAGTGAAATGTCGGCCTTTGAAAGGACGATACTCGCACGCCTTTTCCTGCTTGACGCAGTTTGCACAATATGGTTTTTGCTCATCACACTGGATCTTCATTAGTCTACCATACTGCTTCACAAGCACATGAGGCACCAAATACCTTGATATGGCGAGCTTTACAGGGCAAACACCCATTCCGAGACTTTTTGTGCGCCTTGCGCGTTTTTGATTGATCCATAGCTTTGATCTAACCGGGTACCTTGAGCATTTTGACTGTGGCTGGTGAGGAGGACGTTCATCCAATGTACCCTGGATGCCTCCATCCGCACATCCGTAGGACCACACCCAAAAGACGCTAACATCGGCAAGACTGGGAGGACTCCTGATGTGGTCTGTGCGTGCCTTGGGCGATGAATGAAAGAGACAAGCTTCGTTAATTAGTGAGACTGCCAATAAACTATTCATCACCAAATTCTTATAATTGCGGCATTGTCCGATGCTATTCTATTATATTTTTGCTGCATCGCTCAAGCGGAAACCAATGTGCCGAACTGGCCTGGGCAGTGAAGCTACGTCATCAAACGCAGCCACACCAGTCACCTTCGATGTTCGGTGGCAGATGCAATAAACTCCTCTCTCGAAGCCATTGAAACTATTCGAGTGAACCCTTCGTCTAGGGTGACAACGGAGACGTCTTAGAACTTCTTCGATTCAGTCCACTAGTAGTCTCGCTGTATGAGTAACTTAGCGCGAGAACACATTATTGCATCGCGTATCAGAACCAGAAGGTAGGGCTCAATTCAATGGTGAATATAATACTCAACAGGGTATTCTAACCCGGCCCTTTTCGCTTCTTAGAGACTTAAAGGCATTGATTATGCCGATGGCTTCTTCGTCGAACACCCGCCGTTGGGTAATATATTGCCCTTCGGATATCTTTCGTCCCTTAATGTCTTTTTGGGTGCCTAGATGTACTACGTGTCGTAGACTCTTGCAGATTCCCTCACCAGGATATGCAACTATTCCAACGGTAGCAGAAACCGTTTTGGACGTAAATCCTAGGACACCTTTGCCCAGGCCTTTTGCAAACCCTGCCGCACCATCCTTCTTTGCATCTTCAACAGGCCGAACAAAAAGATCAGAAAAGCCGTCAGCCATACCGAATGCAAAGTTCTTTCCAGCCTTGCCAAAACCGCTCTGTATGTTCGTTACTTCTCCATGGTCTCTTACCTCCTCGCCGTACAACCTTGGCAGGGCTCGGAAACCCTCAGCGGTTGCCAGTGGTAGATCGACAGCAACACCTTTGAGCAAGGCGGCATTGAACCTACCGAACCCCTTCGCACCAGCAGCAGCCATTCTACCTGCAGTTACTGCGCCATGTGCCGCATCGCTCGTTCCCTCAGTCTTTGCTCGGCTAAGCTCTTTGCAAGGATCAACAATCATGCTGGTGGTTGCTTTGCTCATATTGCCAACGACCGAGAGACCTGCAGAGGTTGTACTGGTGATCGGATCCCAGCGATTATTTGTGATATTTATAGTGTGTGTTTCATAGCTACGATAATCAGTGCTTGCTCGATGGCTCCCTGCTGGCGAACTTACTGCCTCAAGTCGCTCTGCGATATCACTCCATTCTCGACAAGAACCTGTGCTGCGAGTTTGGAAAGTCGTATTGGAGCCTTCTTATAAATCCAGGCGGCAGGCCGGTCGCGCATGATATTGCATGGCATGGCCTCAAATGGCAAGTTGGCGTGGAAAGATTGGACCGCCGCTTTCACACCTTCCTCGCTCGCCATTTGCGAAGATATATTCGATGCTGCTGCCCTGGTCTCGGGCGCGAGAAGAAATTGAATTGCTTCAGCCAAGTTCTGGCTGGACAGCATCTTGTGTGGTATGGGTTTCGGACCGGCACCAGCCTCAGCGATCATCTCGCCCCAGAACGGTTGATCTCCAAAGAAGGGCACTACCAGTATTGGGCATGCGTTCTTCAGGCCACATGCCGCCGTTCCTGCACCTCCATGATGGATCACAGCGGTGACATGTTGGAATAGCCACTCGTGATCACAATCGCCAATGAAGAGAATATCGCCTGCACGATCGGCATGCCCTTCACCCAAATTGCTCCAGCCCTTGGATATGATCGCTCGAACACCGCACATTTGCACAGCTTCTAAGATTAGAGATGTCATCTTGGGTGGGTCTTCCAGGACGATACTGCCGAACCCGATATATATCGGAGGCGGGCCATCTTTAAGAAATTCCACAATCACTGTAGGCGGAGTGTAAGGAGGTGGATCACGGAAGAAGAAGCCGCAGACATCAATGTGAGAAGGCCAATCCACAGGCTTTGGAACAAGAGCGGGAGACCAGCAGTAGGTAAATAGAACCTCCAATGCCTCTGCAAGTCCGGGTCCAACCGTAGCAGGGACAGGTTCGAGATCCAGAGTATGTCGGAATTTGTTGATAACGTCCCCTAGGCCTTGCCATGTAAGAAACTCCACGATGCCGTACGAGGCAAAGTTGATCGTAGCTGGATCGATCTCTCCCACTTTGAAGTTCGCCAGAGGATGAGGAAATGCTCTCGTGCTGCTCCAAGGCATGGTGAACATCATGTGAAGGGGAACACCGAGTGCCTGTGCGCAGTGAATGTGTGCAAAACTAGGCGGGTTCGCGATGATCGCATCGGCTACAAAAGGTTCGTGTGAGTCTGGATCTGCATCCACACATGATCGCCAGCAACCATTGAGGATATCTGTCATCATAACGCGCTTCTTCTTGATATCGCCCTCTCGTAGGCTCTTCATCGAAGGAATTAACCCTGGATTCTTGACCATGTAGGCCATCAGCTCTTTCGGATCGCCTCCAATAGGATAAAACTCCAGAGAAGACTTCGTAACAAATTCTTTAAAGGTATTATGTGTTGCCAGTCTAACCCGATGACCGTATTTTTGAAGTTCTTGACCAAGGGCGACGAATGGCTGGACATCACCACGGCTACCAACGACTTGAATGACGATGTTCATACGTATATTCCATCCTCTATACACGGTAAATCGGCGGCTGCGCTCGAACGGCTCTTTGCTCTGCTCAGGGACAAGCTTGACGAGGGTTTTGGTAAGCCGAGACTTGAGGTCGATCTCGATACGACCATCGTCTAAGGTCTGAAATCAGTTAAATTCATGACTCGAGAGAGGCTTACGTACGAGTAACACCAGTATCGCCTCGTGGAGGTATTGAGCCCTCCCCATGCCCTAATTCATGAATTGAGCTGGGTGCGCTGGAGGGACCGGAATCGCTGTATGGCATTGAGGGGTCCACCGGAGACAGCGCATTGTATGTGTACTTTTGATGTGAATTCGATTCACTAGAACTCGGCCTTCCTGCGGTCGCTCTCACACTATATGGTGGAGGAGCAGTTCTCGACCGGATACCGTTGTCGTATTCTTCCCATACCGGAATCGGTGCTTGTGTACTATCCGGTCGTGGCATTCTGGTAACTTGTGATGACACAAGCAATTCCTCTGCCTCATGGTGATCGTCGAGCTATATAATGACATTTGCTTTCGTACTTCGGCTTCATACATTACACTAGAACTCAATACGCGTATGCACGGACCACGATTTCTGAAGTGCTCATACAATGGGCCGAGGGTCCAACTAGTGCCCGCATCGTCTCCTTTCACCAAAGAAGCTTGTCTGCCAAGCCCAACCCATCTTTCTCTACTCGGATGTTTTACTGCCGTAATCAATTCGAATACGTCGAACCATCAATAGGCCGGTGCTGTGACGACACCGCAATGGAGATCAAGACGCGCAAGACACACAAGAAGTCGCGAAAAGGATGTCTTGCTTGTAAAGCCCGCCATGTGAAGGTATGATTGGCTCCAATCATATCAGCCATACATAGAGAAACAAGGCTGATCATTTCATACAGTGCGATGAGCAACAGCCAATCTGCGCGAACTGTGTTAAGCAAGACACGCCGTGTGAATATCCAGCGACAAAAGGTCGTGAAGGGTCCAAAGACTCGCCATTGCTTGTCACTTCGATCTATACACCCTCATCAACAGAAGGCGGGCTATTCGAGCAGTCTCCAAGTCTGCTATCTACACCAGCCCATAATTCAACTGCGCTCAACGTCCTCCACTTGCGCCTTTTGCATCATTATACGACTGTCACTGCTCGAAGTCTCGGAGCGGACCCAGAGGCTCGTGAAGCCTACGCAAGCGTAGTAGTAGACACCGCTTTTGAGTGTCCCTTCCTCCTTCACATGATACTTGCTCTTTCTGCCCTCCATCTCAGTCGGCTTTTAGAGTGTGGCCCAGAAGCCGTCGAGTACGCTCTGATAGGGAGTAGACACCATGACATTGCGCTTGCATCGTTTCAAGGTTCTGTTTGTGACATCAATGAAAGCAATTTCAAAGCTGTCTTCATGTTTGCAGGAGTCCTATTCCCATACTCGTGTGCAAGCTCCATTGATTCCGGTCACGATGCAGACCATGCATTCGAAGTCCTGATGGTACAATTCTCCTTGACCAGAAGAGTCCGACCAATGGTTTCAAGCTTCTACAATGCAATCAAAGTCTCTTGGAGCAATTCCGACCTCTAGAAATATAGATCGAGGTGGGTCCGCTGTGGATAAGTTTTGTCAATGTTGAAAGACAAGCGTACTGGGCTTAGACAGGTTTCAAATAATTCTTTCTATTTTTGTGGAGCTCACACGTTTACTAAGTAGATTGGGAAAATCCGGAGATGGGTATCACCTATTCTCTAATATCGAAAGACCTCGATGAGAGTCATATTATTTGATTTACCAAATAATATAATCTCACTATATAACAATAATGTCTTGCAGTAAACTATCTAGATCTAGTTTTACTTTTTACATCGCAAATCATTGTGTACATCTCGAGAAATAAGAACTCTTTGCCACTATGTGTTCATGCTTCTACATAGAATGGATAATGTGATCGTGCCTTGCAGTGATCAATCATGAAAGGTCATGTGATTCATTTGACCTTCATAATTCACTGTTGTTGCCTAAATGGTGACCGTGCTCCACCCCCGCATGCCTAAAGAGGTTAACGATTTGACAAGCGCCACAAGTTGGGAGCTAGCCTTGCCACAGCCATAGAGGAACTCCTCTTACCTACTTCCAACTCACAAGTACGTACATCTAAGTTGATCAGTGACACCCTTAAGATGTCTTTCACCAAAACCACACCTCTTGAACTCACGGTTTGGGACCTCTTGACGCTTGATAAGAGCGAGCTTGTTCGGTACTTGCAAAGCAAACGTGGGGACACTGGTGGATTTGTTTTGTCAAATCCTGCCGGCTTTGAAAAACTCTCGAAGGGCGAACGAGACGAGCTAGGGAAGCGACTGAGGTGAGAACAAAGCCTCTATTACCCTTTACATGTAACTTTTCATCACTAATGTTTATCACGAATAGTGATGCTGCAGAAGTCGCTAGCGCTGTACAATCCATCGGCATGGATGCACTGACCGAGCGCTTGACGAGCATAGCAGATGCAGATGGCTATTCAAAGCCCAAGTGTCTATGCTCGCCGCCTATGTCGCCCGTGTCGGACACATGCACCGAACCGCCTTTACCGGATCACTCTGAAAGGTACCAAGCGATATGTTATCACGAGCTCATTAAAGATGGCGGCAAGCCCGTTTGCTCGATCGAAGAAACATCGCATATGTTGGCTGAACCAACAGCCAGTCACGAGCCTGCTCGGCCGTGGTTCATAGACCTAGACCCGCACAGTCGAAATGAGGAGATAAAAACAGTGTTTCCGCGGCAGCTCGAGCAGTGGTGGCACTTTCGCAAGTGGCAGTTAGTCAACCGAGGCATCGATGAACTTGAAGGGTTCCCTGAGTACCTTGCATCAAACCGGAGAATAGATGAGTACCTCGAAGAGCACCGATGGATAGCCGACAAGTCCTATGAGAGGATCAAGCTGGGCATGTGGCAGGATAACTTCGAAGCATTTCCTTATCGCCCTATTAAAGACGGGCTTCCCGTTTATGAGGACGCAGTGGAGAGAAACCTAGCAATCTACAATTTCAAACTGCCTCTACAGTTAATGGAGAATCCACGCGAACAATCTGACTGGACGACTTGGCTTGAATACCTTAGCTACGAGAAATGGTGGCTGGATAAACATACTGCCGTAATGGAACGTGGTACGCGGCGGTATTATGAAGCCTGGTATAAGTTTATTCACCCATCACGAGCACCGCCGGCTCAGACTCAGGTCACGGGGAAAGTGATGTCAGACCTGAATGATGACCCCGCTGCGACAGGCTCAGCGACTTCGCCGTCTCAAAAGCAGCTCCCAGGCACGAAGAGACATCAATTGAAGATGCCACGGCCCACTGCGCTGAAAGTGTCTAATAAACGAATCAATGACTTCATCAATGATTCGAGGCCTTATCGACGCGCAGAAATGATTGTCCGTTGTCACAAGAGTCGGGTGAGGTGGATCGTCAAGCAAGCGAGTGCGATGGAAGCCGAGATGCTGCAGAAAGACAGGACAGTGGGGAATGATCAAGATACAGGGGAGAGGAGGAAGAGGAAACAAATTGATGAGGACGATGATGATGGCATCTCCCCAGAGCCATGGTCCAAGAGGATAAAGCGGGGAGTCGAAGGTCATGATATGGTTCAAGCCAAGGTTTCGGAACAACGTCCTTGGATGCGGCGACCACGCTCCCGAAGCATTTGAACGCCCGCCTATCCTCCGCCATGGAGTACCTGTCTGGTGTGTTCACCGCTTCCCTGAGTCACCGAGTGACCGGACCAGCTCTGGGACCCTACCTAGAGCAAGTTGGTGAAGGCCTACGGCACTGAGAAAAATTCCTACTTTCCACTTCATGTTTTTGCAAGCGAGCCCTAGTATCACTAAGGAATTCCATCCCAATATTTTCCGAGCATTTATCACTGCCTTCCCCATTGTATTACTACAAGTAGCAAACATGGGCACCTGGAGATGCTTCAAGAGCACTTGGACAAAGAGAATGAAATTGCTGCGTAAGGCAGGAATACAATGTGTAACATAGAACAATCAACCGATAATTCACGAACCACTACCTCGCATGATAATCTTACTGCGGCTGAACGAATGTGAACATCTAAGCGCGGAAGAGAAGATCCCCACCAAGCACTATATCTAAGGTGACGTATCTCTAAACACTATCAATATGGACATGATGCATATAAAACTGTCTGCTCAACCCTTCACAGGATATCGCAGCATAATAAATTGATTGTCTGATGATTTTACGTGACGTTATCTGCAATCGTCTTACGCAAATAACACGGATTGGCATAGATTATGGCCGGGATCCTAAAATCTTATGATAGATAAGAGCTCCTCTCGTCGTATTCTCGTAAATGCAAGATTGAAAATCTCCCAAATTCCCGAACGGAAGGGTTGCTGCGGTTGGCTAAGGTTATACGGTCATGCAAGTCGCACTTACACTTTCCGATTCTATCAGCTACTAACTTCAAAACAGTGGCTATCTAACCGTGGGATTGTCAGAATTCTATGAATAATGCAAAAATGAGTAATCGCCCCGTCGAGAACTCGATTTTCAGCGTCGGGATTATCTGGAAAAGTTCAAACAATGCCCTGGCGCCCATACCGGTCCATCACAGATAGTTACGCATACGGTCATCTCGATATCATGTACGCCTTGATACAAAGTTGCGCGGATGCGAACGATATTCTTCTCAACTGGGGGAATCGAACGCCAATGAATACTGTACATCCAACGGTCAAGTCAAGCTATCAAGTCTCCAACGCACAATTTGGTGCGCTCTGACTTGAAGAACGTTGACATGAAGATACCACGCAACTCCTATATTATTTGCTTTCTCTAGATTATTTTGTAAATCGAATCAGCGCATTACTGTAGTATTTTATATATCGCTACACAAACTATGGCAAAGGGAATTCTACTATGGACAACGATGGACGGGCAATCGGATGCGCTTGGAGAACACGCGTGTCGAACACGCCCTTGCCACCCGATATCTCGTATCACATTCAAGTACATGTGTTCGGTTTGCCCAAATGCAATTTTATACTATAGAATCTTTAGGAAGGTAGAGAAGCCATCATGAACCCGTAGGGCGTGAGGTATAATTACTCGTCGTATTGATTGGAAGGGCGCGCTCTTGATTACATGTAATTCCCTTTTCGGGCTAGAGCGCACGGACTTTCAGAGATCGCTCACTACCGCTCCTGGAGGTTAAATATCACGACATACATACATCTTCAATGTCTAAGATGTGGGATTATCGTCGCTGATACTTAAATTACCAGAAAAAGGGAAAATATGGCAGACTCTATCGTACCCTCTAAGCCTGTCGTTGAAGATGTTCTCACCACAACAGATGCTGAGGTGTCAGCTGAGCAACCTCCTGAGGAGCAACCCACTAAGCCATTCGACGAAATCGAGGACCCGAAAGCAAGAACGAAACTCCGTATAGGAGCGATTTTATCATCTTTATACGTTTGTCTTTCTATTGAAACGTCGAAATGAGCAATTAACTTACCAACGCAATAGCTTGTACTCTTCGTAGCCGCCTTGGACCAAACTATCATTGCAACCACAATCCCCACTATCTCTGCATCACTTCACTCAGCCATGGGATATACATGGATTGGAAGCGCATATTCTCTGGCCACCGCTGCATCGGGTCCGATATGGTCTCGAATCAGCGACATCTGGGGCCGCAAGCTCGCTCTACTTTGTGCTGTCGCCTTATTCGCCCTCGCCAGTATTCTTGCAGCTGTGAGCACGAAGATGCAGATGTTGATTGCTGCACGTGCCCTCCAAGGAACAGCAGGAGGAGGACTCGGTCAGCTTGTAACCATCACTATCTCGGATCTGTTTAGTGTACGAAAGCGGTCCCTATACATGGGGATGTTAGGCGTCATGTGGGCTGTTGCAGGATCCGCTGGACCACCCATCGGAGGAGCATTAACACAATTAGCAAGCTGGCGCTGGTGCTTCTGGATCAACCTTCCCGTTTGTGGTTGCGCATTCATTCTCCTGCTCCTGTTTCTTGACGTGCACAACCCGCGCACGAAGTTCAGCGAAGGTATCAAGGCGATCGACTGGCTCGGGACCATCTCGATCCTCGCTGTGACTCTCCTCCTCCTTCTCGGACTAGACTTCGGCGGCTCGACATTTCCCTGGAACAGTCCAAGGGTCATATGTCTGATTGCTGTCGGTGGGGCCATGATTCTCTTTTTCCTGTTCTGCGAGAAGAAGCTGGCAAAGTATCCACTCATGCCACTAACCGTCTTCAAGACGCGCTCAAACAACGCAGCTTTCATCGTAGGATTTGCACACAACATGGTGTCGATGGGCGTGGAGTACTACCTCCCACTGTACTTCCAAAGCGTGAAGCAAGCCTCGCCCTTACGCAGCGGAGTTCTCGTGCTGCCGATGATGTTGACCATGGCCGCGACAGACATGACATCGGGGTTTCTGATCCACAAAACAGGACGGTACAGGGAAATCATGTGGGTGGGTGTTTCAATGATGACCCTGGGTACGGGTCTCTTCATACTCTTCGATGTGGACATCCCGCTCGCCAAGATCATTGGAATCGAAATTGTAGCCGGACTTGGCCCTGCAATGCTTTTCCAAGTACCAAGAATCATCATTCAGAACTCTGTTAGTCAGGCCGAGACCTCGTCTGCAACTTCTACACTGGGTTTCTCTGGTGGGCTCGCGACATCGCTATCGCTGGTGATCGGCAGCGTTGTTTTCCAGAACAGTATGGGCGCAACGCATTCAGCACTCGTATCCGCCGGGCTCGGTGCCGAGGCTCTCGAGGCGTTGGCCTCTGACAAGGCGGCTGCGAATGTTGACATCGTCAAGACGATTCAGGATCCTGCAATGCGACGAGCGGTGCAAGAGGCGTTCGCGTGGAGCATGCGCAATATGTTCATAACCTATACGGCTATCGCAGCTGTAGCCGTGTTCGCCAGCGCATTCGTCAAGCATACAAAGCTCCGGACGAAGCATGAAGAGACGAAGACAGGGGTTGAGCATTTGACCGAGAGGAAGGGATGAACGGTTTCTTGTGAAACAAGATTTTCCAAAGGAACCGCGATAAGCCAGGCCAGAGCTAAAGGCGGCGCGGTTCGGTGCGGCACGGTGGACCAGTGGGGGGAAGCGGGATGCGGAAGCGGGCCGGCCAAGCTACCTGATTTGGGACTTTGATACTCGACCAGTCGACGAGGAGTGATCAGAGCTCTTCGATAGTCCCTTACGCTGCTCGCTGGATTTGGAGAGATTTGGCGGTGAGGTGTTGTTACCAAAGTGTCGGAAGCTCGAGCTTGTCGTTCTCGAACGGCTTGGGTCTCCACCTACGCATAGGTGGACGGAGTCAACTCCGGGCAACAGGATAGCGCCAACCGGCTGCTAGCATCATCACAGACGGAAACCATACACGGGCACACGGGGCATACAGTACTGTAGGATTCGTCGCTCATTTCTCATCTATCTTTGGAACGTCGTTTTCATATCCTTCTCGTCCGTCTTCGCACACTATCATTCCATGTACACCCCTTTCCAAGGCAATCCACAATCTATCTACAATAGCATAATCTCCATAGCAATCCATCTTCCCATACCCAGCGTGTCTCATCCAATGCACCGCACCTACCACATAATTTCCACCCATCACTCGTATCTATTAATCGGAATCTGGAACGTCTTATGCCCACTAATAAACCAATGACCCAGCGCACCGATCAGCACCGCCGCAAAGATCGGCCCCGCATAATTCATGTTATCCTTCGTGACCGGCAGCAAAGTCGGGAACGGCATCCAAAGCACAACGTAGATCAGATAGCAAAGACTGAAGATGTTGATCGGGATGCCGAAAATTCCGAGTTTGAAGGGGCCGTATGGCGGCGGCGGGCCGCGCAACTTGCGGAGGAGAATGAAGAGGATGGGGAGGAAGTAGGATATGTGGAGGGCGAGGGCTTGGAGGGATATGAGGGCGTTGAAGGCGGTGGCGGAGCCGATGTAGATTAGGGAGAGGCAGGTTACGACGAAGCCGACGAGGAGGAGGGCGTTCAATGGGAGCTTGAGGGTTGGATGAACCTGGAGAGGTTGTGTCAGAGGAGTTGAGTCTGTGCGAGGGATATGCGAGGCCTTACGTATGCGAAGAAGTTCGAGAATGGCATGCCGTTGTCGCGCGCAAATACCCATACCAATCGCGACACCGAAGCGAAGATATTGAAGAGCGCAAAGAAAGTTGTCAGTGATATGAGTGCAATCAGGGCATTGGTAGCGTGCTTGGAGCCTGTAGCACCATACAAGACGTAGATCAATGGCAGTGGTGCCAATGTGATCTCCTCGGTCAATGGACCTAGGTAGAATAGCATGACGGTCACAAAGATGAATAGCATGGTCGAGTTGACCACGCACGCCAGGATAATGCTACGAGGCACTCTCGTGCGGACCTTCTTGACCTCGTCGCCTGACCTTTTGTTAGTTCTTCTACCGCGAATGAATGCGCACTCGACTTACTCATGTGGAGGACACTGTCAAATCCTTATTACTCTGTCAGCATCATTCCCTCAAGTTACGCACCGTTATGAACTTACCGCTGACGGAGAAGGTGACTGTTAAGAGGCCCAGTCCCCAGCATATTCCAGGGTTGTTCCATCCACTCACATCGGTGACAAGAGTTTTGAAAACGAAGTCGGGAGAGCTCTTTGGGCCAAAAACAACGAGTACTACGATCATGACAATGAACAAGACGACATGCAAGATTATGCCCAGCATCTCAATCCAATTGAGCAACCTGCGGAAGAACAGGTTGAGTATGAAGGGCACGATCATTGTCGCGATCATGATCAGGGCGGTATGCCATCGCTCCGGTTCGTAGTTCTCGTAATTGAAGATCGCGAGCGAGGTAATGATGTTAGAGATGAGTGATGGTGGGCCTCCGCAAGCAAAGCACCAAGCGGCAGTGGTAATCCAACCTATGTATGTCAGCGTCTGACCCGATTTGGGTCACCTAAAGAGGATCTACCTTGGATCAATCCCCAGAATCTGGGTGCTGACGGGGCGAGATTTGCAGACCAACGATATTGGGCACCAACCGTTGGGTCACTAGACTGTGTGAGCGGCATTCATTGAAAGGGCAATAGAATCATACATAGAAGCGAGTTCGGCCAGAGAGCAGCCAACGGCAGTACAGCCTACACCAGCCAGAATTGATCCGTAGAACATAGAAACAGGTCCACCATTTGTTAGAGCAAACTGGAACGTAAAAGCAAAGGTCTGCCACGATCCAAGAATAATCACACCGAAATTGGCTACCGACGAAAGGTTGATGTAGCGCTTTCGTGATTGTTAGCAACGCACGCCGGTTCTTTTGCCAAACCATCCACACGCACCTCCAGTCCATGAAGTTGAACCCCTCCACGTTGGGTTGTCTTCTCTGCAGGGTCTGCGAGAGACTCTGATCTCTGATCACCGCCCGAGGCATTCTCGGCCTCGTCCAAAGTGGCGTTTGCTCTCACTTCTGAAAGCTCGTGCAGTCCCATTGTCGCGATAATCCCAATGATCCAAGCTGAGCGACAATACTGGGTGGGGGAAATGGCTAATGATATGAGAAAGCTCAATCAGGGACCCCGGAGCTGGTGCATGCAAGTTGTGTCAAGCGAGGCTTGCTCTTCATTCAAGATAGGGAGAAGATGTACATTGGAACCAGTCGCCTGGGTTTCTGTCGAGCGGCAAGCTCCCGTAAGAGGTTCGCACCGTGCGTGGCACATTGCGTCTGCAGCAGCAAGCCCCTTTGCAACTCTCCTAATGCATCCCGTGGCAAGCCAATAAATGTCGCAAGTTGGATGAATCTCCGTGCCGCCATCTGGACTCGCGATCCCTCCCGCGTAAACGCAGCTGCGCCGCGGGTATGGCGACTGTCACGTACTTCAAAGTGCTTCATGTTAACAACTTCTCAGTACTTCATAATACGCACTGGGCCTAGAAAGGATGCTAAAAGCTCTACAACTGGACCAAACTTCGTCGTATCTATCACATCCAAGTCATCTGCCTGCACCAGCACGCTTTGAGTGTTATCTGGGGTGATGGTGCTGTTCAGCCAAGCGAAACCCGCTTCCCCGAGCTGAGCTGTGCCTCCTCCTCGCGTCCTCCCGTGTAGCCTCCGCCAATCATGTCTACCGGTGGTCATATAAGCCAGGATGAATCGCTTAAGTTGCAGTATAAAAAATACTCTGTGCATTTTGTGGAAGTCGATGCATGGACTCGGTACGAAAAAAGAAAAGAAAAAGGCCGATGATCAAGGCAGCGCCTCTAAGCAATCATACGGTCGGGTCGTCGATCCTTTCCCACCATCTGACCCCCCCGGTCAGGGAATTCTTAGAAAGAAAAAGGAACGTCCAAGACCATCCAAGAGGCACGGAAGCTTCCTTTTGTCCCGCCGCACTCGACGGCGAGACACACATCATATCAACTCGTCGAGTCTCCTGAGTGCGCAAGCATGTAACCTGCAATACATTAACTATGACCAGCGCATTCCACTGGACTAGCTTCGAATCTCTGTTTGACTAAAGCCCATGGACTACACCAATAGCGGCCAGGGACCACGCATCGCTACGAACGGAAGAGTTGGTGTCGTTTTGGTCTCACTGTATTCATGGACCGCCGTGGCCATCGGAGTGGCTGTAACCAGATTCATCATAGGTCTGGTACACCAAATAATCTTTGGACTGGATGACTGGATGGTTCTTGCTGGAAGTGTAAGTCGTGTATGCCGTTGTTCTTCTTCTAATGGTTCCTAACGAAGGGTTGATCAGGTTGTCTACATTGGCTCCACCATCAGCTGGCAATATGCAGTCAACGGAGGCCTGGGACAACACTTCGCCAGCCTCAGTGCAAGAGAAATCTCTCTATACTTCAAAGTAAGAAGATATGACATCTCTGTGGCGCCAGCCGGTCTAACCTTTACGCAGGCGGTGTACGCAGCACAACTTCTCCACATTATGGTAATGGCACTGGCGAAGTTGTCCGGCGCATTTTTGATAAATCGCATTGCACCCCAAGCACGATACAAGAGATTTTTACTCTTCGGAAGTATCGGATTATACACAATCTACTCAATTTTCGCCTTCGCTTTCCAGTGTGGTGCTTCGGAGCCTTGGATTCTCAACCCTCCGGTCTGCAGTCAAGGCGGGCCAATGTATTCGATCATTGCACTAAATATTATCTCCGACATTCTCCTTGCAGGTTGGATCGTCCCCATTTTGCGGAACTTGAATATAGATCGGGAGAGACGTACGACAGTAGCCGTTCTTTTTGGTTCAAGAGCGATCGTGCCAATGGTGGCTGTTCCCCAAATATGGGCTGTGTGGAGGGCGAGTCGGAGCACCGATCCCACCAACGATATGTTCGAGTTAGCTCTGCTGGAACAGGCCGTAACAAGTCTGTCACTCATTCTCGCCAGTCTGCCTCGGGTCAAGAGGCTCCTTGGAGTCGCTGGAAGCGGCCTCTTGGATGCACGAATATCCGACCGCGAAGTCGTGCGATCTGCACAAAGAACAACGTCGAAAACCGATAGCATCCCTTTGAAACTACTTCCTTCGCGGTCGACGAAGTATACCACGACGGTCGTGTCGGGGACAGACAATAGCGGGAATGGTAATAAAGGCATGTCAGATTGGCACAAGTACCTGGCTATGGGAAGCAGGCATGACGATCATACGAGCACCTCAAGTCTGTTCGAGCGCCAGGCCGGGGTCATGGTACATGAAGAAGTGACTATTGAAATTGAGCGCAGGGAATCTAGCTAGCGGGTTTGGTCGTCCGAAGGGACTTGGTGCTTTGCGCACGATAACGTTTTTGTTTTTCCTAATGATACCCTAAACAGTCTTTTGATTCATCATCAATGAGCCGTTGCATAGTGATACTTCAATAAATCTCGATGATTTTTGCCCCTCCCCGACCTAGAAAAGCGACCACTAGTGTAGTCGAGGACTGTCGCCGCCCACATACATGAGCGTACTTTGATAATTTACAATATAATTGGCCTACTCATGTTTGAATGGGATAGTGGACAGGTTTACTATGTCGCATAATTGAAATTGTGTTCCATTCATGTTCAAGGGCTTTATTTAACATGATTTTGGATTGTTGGATCTGGTTTCAGCACCGCCTGGACTGTTAGTTTCACGAGATGCCTTGGAATTACTGGTTCATGAATACTTACACTGGAATCGCGCAGCTAGAACTGAATAAAATCAATCTCGGTTGGACATGACCCGAATGAGTATGCAACACTGTTGCTTCCCCACATTCTTTGTAGGATCATTCCTCCAAGATGCGGAGAGGTGGCAAGAAAATAGCCAATAAGAGGGCCGGACGATTCAAAACACCTCAAATGTCATTAAAATAGATGTCCCTCGAGGTGATCGCTTAATATGGGATTCTGAACCGGGTTTGCAATCTTTGGTTAATATCGTACCTGGAAAATCATAGCTGGAACAATTAACCTGCAATCATCCTCTGAAGAACTCAATTACACTTTCCCTAGATTGCGCAGATCCTTTGCACGTTGTACAAATAAGTGCTTTCCTCCGTTCATGTCCGCGATGTGAATACTGCACTTGTTTATTTCGGATTAATCCTTTTCAGATGCGCCTGGCAAGCTCGACACTGGCTGCGCTGGCCTTAGGTCAGTCAGTACTAGCGAAATTCGAACTACTTTCCACCAATGCTCGCTTCATCGTTGATACAGATGGCGGACTCGTCTTCGAGGTCAACAGAGCCAACGGCGACATCACTGGTCTCAAATACAACGGAGTCGAGTACCAAGGCACTGGCAAGGCTTCCGCCATCAATTCAGGCCTAGGTAGCTCAACTACCAAAGCCGAAGAGATCAACGGGTACATCAAAATCACAGTGCAGGCAAAATCTCTTCCGCTCACGCACTATTATGTCGCAAAGCCAAAGGACCCAATCATCTACATGGCGACGTACATCACGGGCGAAATTGATCCAGGCGAGCTGCGCTGGCTGGCACGCTTAAAGACATCTGAACTTCCAACCGGAGTGCATGGCGATGTGGGCGATACACGGGGTTGTGAAGCTTTTGAAGGAAAGGACACATTCAAATGTCCCAATGGGCAGACCAGATGCAAGATGTATACAAGCGATCGATTCATTGAGGACATCGTTCACGGGGTTTCTGGACCGGTATGGCTCTTCTCTCATTGTTGGTTGTCATGGCTCGAGATCATATTGACCGCCTTATAGAAAGCTTCCGTCTGGATGATTATGTCAGGCACTGCCTATGAGACTTCTGCAAGTGGGCCGTTCATGCGCGACATTAACAGTCAGACCGGAAGCAGTGATCAGGAGCTGTACTGGTACATGAATAGCGGACATGTGCGTACAGAGCCCTGGCGCTTTGGTCTTCAAGGACCATATGCGATGGCTTTCACGTAAGTCTAGAAGTAAAGTTGTATGGGAATCACCACTTACAACGCGCAGTGCTCCAAATTCCAAACCATCGGAAAGTCTTGATACATCCTTCTTTGAAAAGCTCAGCATCCAAGGCTACGTTCCCGCGAGTGGCCGCGGTTCCGTGTCTGGAAAAGCGACGGGGGTTCCGGAGAAGTTCGAGACGGTGATTCACTGGCACAATACCGGTGCTCAGTACTGGGCGAAAGCAAGCGCAGATGGAACCTACAAGTCGCCGCTAATGAAGCCTGGCGCCTACGATATGAAACTCTATAAAGGCGAATACTTGGTCGCGAACGACTCCGTCTCAGTTACTGCCGGGCAGACATCGTCGAAAAATATCGCATCCAAGGAGTCAAATCCGAGTGTTATTTGGCGCATCGGTGAATTTGATGGGCAGCCGTTTGAACTGAAGAATGGCGATAAGATTACTAGAATGCACCCTAGCGACGTCCGAATGGGAAGTTGGGGCGGCACCTTCACAGTTGGCTCCTCGCAAGCAAAGGACTTTCCGATGACGCTATGGTCCAAGGAAGGTGGCACTGCGACAGTAACATTCACCTTGACCGATGCGCAAGTGAAAGCTCATGTATTGCGAGTTGGCACGACACTCTCATTCAAGGGTGGTCGACCAAGCATCAAGATTGGCAGTTGGACTGGAAGTGACCCTGGCGCACCGGTAAGTGATCATATCACCCTTATATAAGAGCTGCGAATACTGACGACATTGATGCAGAAATTGATAGACTCTCGTGGGGTTACGAGAGGCGCCTATCGCGGCTGGGGCGATGTTTATACATGGAATGTTCCCGCGAGCGCCTTCAAGACTGGTTCCAATACTCTTACTGTCGGTGTCTTCGGGAGCGGAGATGCGAGTTGGTTGAGCGCCAATTACATTGTAGATGCTATAGAGCTGCAGGATTGATACCACCAAGGGTTGCTTCAAGGTATTAAGCACGTTCAATCTTCTCATAAGGGGCCTGCCGCACATTTATGCCTGGATGTAGAAGCCATCACAAGAAATCACTTCAAATGAACAGAAATCTCGAGTCTTCTGATTTTCAACTTAGTTGAGCCACTTGCAAACACGAAATCGCGATTATTTTCCATTTTATTCCCAGCCTTTGCACCACTGTATCTCTTTCATGATTCCAGCCTCTTCATGTGTAGATCAGTTTGTAAATTCAAGCCGTTCGTGGGGGATAACCACCGGGAACATGCCCATTGAACGATTGAATTAACTATATTGATGCTTACTATCCAATCCTGTTTTCTCAGCTCAACATGGTCAGGCTTAGGCTTGGTAGCCACGCTCCGCTTAATCCTTTTCTATCCGACTCTGTCGTGATCAACTTTGGATATCTTTCACCAGCATTTACCTTTCCCTAACAGATAATTGTCCTGGACTCATGCATGTCTACGGCAGGTTCTGCCAGCCTATTAACTATCGCTCTAGATGCTTCCCGTACAGTGCTGAGACCTTGCACTGCTATCTCCTATCCAAGCTCTTGAAATCTAAGCCAACTTTCTCTTCCCAGATGGCAGATGCGGAGATACTGTAGGAGACTGCGGACATCATACGCACTTATCAATTCCCTTCTTAATTCCTCCATCGCTGTTTTGCTACGCCATGCATCCGTGTGGATGGCGGTGGTGAGACATCAATTTTCCATCCAAGACACCATCATCACCAAGTTTACCTAAAGTAGTATCTAATCAAATTTCCATCGATTCATGCGGCTCTGGAGGCCGGTCGTATGTTTATAATTCTGTTTCGTGCCACAGGACCGGCAGGTAATACACAGACACCCTTGCGTCATCTGTCCGAATGGGGACACCATCCATTATTGTTGCGCTTATGACAAGACGGCTATCGCAGTCCACATTTCCCTCCATATCAAAGTTACAGATATAGTTCTTACAACCTAGAACATCTGTACTACGATGTCCAAGATGTAGAGGAAGCTAAGCCCAGCAAATGAAGTCCCCCAATCGACATAGCAACCACGAAATCATGGTTTTCTAAATCTAGGAAGCCTTGATTCAGAGACTTGTAGCCAGTACTTATCTCGTAATTTATCTCTCACTATTCTATGGTTTTCGTCGCTACGAGCAGGTTCAATGATCTCTTCTTGTGGATTTGTAGGTGAAGAATAATCAATGATCACAGAGAAATGTGAGTATACTGAAGTCCATCAGTCTTCCACCAACCTATCAAATGTATGATGGCAAGAATTCTGGCTGTGAACGACGTTCTCTTCGGAATCTATTAAACACTGTGCAGCCTCGATCCAGCTAGATCCAGTACTTCGTACGGAAAAGCAAGTGTGGAACGAAATGAGGGTCAGGTGAGCAGGATGACAATGCATGCTCGAGGTACAAGTGTTCTACTGGCGTGCAGCTTAGCCTATTGTTTTTATTATGACGAAATTCGAGTGGGGAAAGCAAATATTCTCGGCTTGGACGTTGAGGTTTTCACCAACTGAGGGGTCGTCGGCAATGTTCGCCGAATCTCTTCATCCCTGCCGTTGTCAAGGAATCCTCTAAGAGTAAACGTAATACTAGTCAGGAAATCAAGGAGGCTTTTCCCTACCACTTGTCACCTTGAAAAATGTAATTGAGTGCAAAGTAGGCCAGCATATCCCTAGACCTTTGCGCGCGATCTCATATGTACATATAAAAACAAAAACTTTATATCATCCTGATAATAGAGTTCACCTAGAGTCAATTTACCTTTCATAGAAGGGTCCTCTAATATATCTGTCCAATTAACCTATCAATTCGAAAGCATCAAGACCGCTTGAGAGCGATCTCTAGCTCCCGTCTTGTGCCTGGTCTGTGGTATACATTTTTACATCGCGCGACAGCCTTTGAGCTCCGCTTACAATGGTACCAAGCTCTACGAGTAGCCCAACTACCTCGTAGAATAATGCTGTTATCTGCGCCTCGTTATTCCCATGCACTGCTCTGGTTCGAACCAGTAAGACCTGTTGCTCGATGCAGACGGAACACCCGTTGTGCTTAAGGACGGGTGCCAGCAGCTTCATACCTCGTGTCAGGTTGTAAACAGGGAAGTCCCGATATGACGTGGTTGAACCGAAAGCAGGCGATGTTATTGGAGGCGGCTGTCTAACGGTACTCTACACCAAGGCTTTGTGGACTCCCTGCGCTAAAGCCCACCTGTCGGCAAACTTGACCGAGCACTCAGCTCCAATCAATCATAGCCTACCAGCCGTCGGACTCCCTCTTCGGATACGTTCTCGTACCAAGGTGATTTACATGTTAGAAGTATGCCTAAACAGCACCACTGCAGAGTCATTTTCGCTGGTGTCTATTGGAACTGACTTATTGAAGTGTGAGATAAGTCGACGAAATGCAAATCCCTGGGCAGTGACGTTTGTGTTTACCTTCATGTGATCAAAACACCTTATTATTAGTAGTACGATTCGGGGATTATCCATTTATCACAAATTCTTGAATCTGCGATATACGTGTTCCATTTAAGCATCCAACTACCCAGTGCTTTCTTCTCCTATGAACCTCGATGTTTCATCGACCATCCCCGGACATTGACGAATCCTCCCATCTACTGCCCCAAAGCCATAGAACCTTGTTGACACTCACGACGATAAGTCTCAATCAGTTGGTTTAGGCCCAATCAGATTTTGCGATGGCTGCTGTTCATAGCTTTGATGAGTCCTCCCTGGGTCTCGATTCGTGCATGGCGTCGGCCCGATCGGACTTCTTTGGCGACATCAAGGACGAAAACAGCACGCAGATAAATTGGCAAGAGCCCGATCAATCCCTAGATTTTGACGACTTGCCAGTGGCACAACTGTTCCAAGATTGCGATGGTGCCATCACACTGATTGCCGAGGAGGATTCTGTGTCTCCTTTAAAACTTGATGGCGCCGTAGGGGGACATCAACGCTATCCGAACATGGGCGACAGATTGACATTAGCCCAACTCGAGCTCGAGCCATCTACTCAGCCTGTTTCCAACCTGTTCGCAGAGCCGAGGAGGACTCCCCATGTTATCAAAACCGAGATACCCATAGAACCGCACGCGCCGTCCTCGATACCGTCCGGATCACCAACATCCCCAACGCACACCCGCAGAGCATCAGACTCCTCTACAAGCATCAGCACCGGGAGAGACCGATCGAGTCGAGAGGCTGACAGCGGGTCGAAAACCGGACATCAATCAGCCAGGGCGAAACACCTCGAGAGGAACCGGCACGCTGCGAGGAAATGTCGAAGCAAACAGAAAAAGGAGCAGGCGGAACTGGTGGAGGTGGCTAGGGAGATGGGAATGAAAAACAAGTTGTTGAAATCAGAAGCAGAGTTGTTGAAGAACGACCTGCATAGTCTGATGAATGAGGTGATCCAGCACTCTTCCTGTCCTGACTCGAGGCTATCAGCGTATGTGCAAAGAGAGGCAGACAAAATAGCGAAGCTGGGTAGCTCAAAGGAATCAAAGATTGGGATACATATAGGACGCACTGGGACGTAGCGCTAGTGACGGCGTTTGGGCATCCAGAGAAACTGCATTACTATGTAGAGTCCCTCAGGGGTTCTGGTGTGCTGTAACCCGATGGGCGTTCATTATTCATACAACCAGATCTTCCAGACTTTACATCAACGAATCGATGGCAATGATTGAATTTTCGGAAGTAAGTAGGGACGAGAAGAGCGAGGTGTACAGCGTTAAACATCATAAGATATCTTCAATTGTCTTCAAAGGCGCCATGTTTGTGTAGCGAATATAAGATGATAAAACATTCACATACGCACATGAAATATCTCGTCTGACAGTATTTCTCTAAGAACAGAGAATTGCAAAGAATGTGCAAGTAAATCATTGTCCGTAAATTTTGACATTGATAGAGATTGTCATAGCACGATTGGGCGGCTGCGCGAACATCAGTATTAGAATTATTGGGCGATGTTATGATCCTACGAGAATACACGCAGTCCTCGATGCAATGGTCAGGTGTCAGCAGTGACCGAAAGATAAGTATGTTGTCGTGCTATTGCTTTAAATTGACAGAATCTGGCAACAGCTAATATGCCGATATACCGATCCTGTCAACTAAACTTCTTGCCGACCTGACTGTCAAGGGACAGTTGTTGGCCGCCTCGCGCTCCGGTGATTCGACGTGGTGACAGGCAGCGGTAACACCTTCTATACCGACTTGCATCGGAATTTTCGTTGCGCTGGTGAAAAACTAAGCCGTGCCCACAAGGAGAATTCAATCCACGCCATTCCCCGCCTGATCAATGAATACCTGCAGTATGGCGTCAGGATCAGCCCAATCCCTGGTATCGACATCAACCTCAGGCTCACATCGAGCAGGTTTCCCAAATTCTTCATATCGACTGACCAACCAAGCACCAATTCCTGTCAATGCCCTCAGACACGATCCCTCTTGTAGTTCGACAGGACCGCAGGTATGGAACATCTTTATCTTGATCTCGTGTAGAATAGGAACCGCAATGAGGGCCTCTAACTGGAGATGTTGCATCAACTCGTCCACGGTTTTGGCCACGTATATCCCCGGTCTGTTTGTACTGAGTTTGAGTAGCTCCTCACAGTCTAAACTAAGGACGTATTTGCCGGTGGGAGGCCGTTGAGATGGTGTCGTTTGATGCTCATTACGACTTCTGGCGTTGGTAGCTCGCTCGCTTATACTGTTGGTACGATCTGGTAGGAACCGGGTACCCATATTCCGGTGATATGCCACTGCTCTGAGAAGTGATGGTGTGAAAATTGTGGTTCGGACGGTATTGGGATGGATACTGTGGAGGGTCTTAAGGGGGTAATTTCAGATAGCCCTTTGGCCAATACGTGCACCACACTTATCGAACAATGAGAGCAGGAGGTTGAGCTTTTGATGTTACTTCAATACTCTTAATTTGATTCAGAGAATTATGTGGTCATTATTGCACAACAGCGTCATAGTGACATAGCATATAACGCTGTGCTCCTCACATCAGTTAAAGGCATCATTCTTGCAAACATCGTCCTTTTCGCTCCATGCGCGCAGCTGAGTTCCAAAATCACAGTGCAACGTCGAGAAAAATCTCACAGAGTCGGACGATATCTGGACATTGGTTGCCCTCCCCTAGGTAGACGATGGCGATGCTCGGTTGTGTTGCTTTGAAGAGACCCTGGTAGTTCTGATTGGCTCGGTTTGTTATGCCCATCCCGTGGCAAATGAAGCTGCTGATTGGCCAGACGGCTGTGACAACCGCGACCAATAGATGGCGACCATTTCAGACTTCCTGTCTCCTCCCCCTCCCAATCTCTTATTCCTCTCCCTGCTTCTCGATTCTCTATTCTCAATTTTCTACTCCTCTATCTGTCTCGTTCACTTGAGTTCTTCTCATCATCGCCGTTTGGAGATTCCCTTTTCGATCCTCACTGCGCCCCACATCCAAGACGGTCACCGCTTTGACAATATTCGCCAACCCTCAAACAGTGGAGGTTTACGATGATATGAACCCCTCTCACTCTCGCAATGACGGAAAGCATACCATCGATGACGACAATGTCAATAACAATACCAAGGTCGCCATACCTCGACTTACCACGCAGAGCCACCAAGTGAAAAGTGCTCAATCACCTACCACAGGTCGGAGTTCCGCTGCTAGGTATCGCACAACGAAGGCTTGCCACAATTGTCGAAGGAGAAAGATCCGATGTTCTGGGACTACGCCATGTCGATACTGCTTGGAACAAGATGTTGAATGCGAATACCAACCAGGTCGCCGCGATCGTTTAAGGGAGTGCGTCAGCGGCCAGTAACTCAACTGCCCACGTCCCTGCTAATGGCATCAAAGTGCAACCGATCGTGTCGAGTCGCTCTCCTCCCTGCTGAGAGACCTGGCCCGCCGAGGTCTACTGGGAGAGGATGATCAAAGGAAGGTTGAAGAACTTCTTGCACCGGTAAGTTAGTTTATTACCATGCGTAGTGTCCACATCCTGATGGCATCGATAGGAAGTGGAGGATGGTGGGAAGGATGGCAGATTTGGCGGGGAAACCGCGTCGAGTTCGACACATTCTAGATTCTCTACAAATCCCAGTGAGAGGAACGCACCGGAGTCTGTTGGATCTAATGAACATGCCTACCAATTCGACGGAGATCCTGCCGGCGCACATGATTTGCCAGCCACAGGTTTGGGAGGGCAAGGACCTCGCTGGCATCAAGAATCCAAAACCTACATCTCTACTGGGAACAATGCGCCGGTCTCCGATTTCACATTCTATCTTGATGGAGACCACCTCGACATAAACGTCAACGTTGAGCACGATCTCTTGCCCCTCCCCGGAACTGCCCAGCGACTCGTCGCCGCCTATATGACCAATATCCACAATCAATTTCCTATCGTACCCAGGGAATTGCAAGAACAACTCGTCATCTACATACAGGCAGCAAAGCGTCAGGGATTTTATGAAGATATTTCGTACAATGTTCGAGCAATCCTGAACTTGATCCTGGCAATTGGAGCAAAGTTTTCCCACCTCATCCAGGCACCATTGCGCGCCGATGAGCTTGATCACAATCTCTACATGAACAGGGCAATCAAGCTGATGGAATTGCATGCAGGGGGGAGCATCCTCGTCTGCAACCCTGACCTTCTATCAGTCGAAGTAAGGAACCACGCTATCAAACTATCTTCTCCTGCTGATCTTACAACAGAGCACTGGTCTCTTGGCGTTGTACTACGTGGTGACTGGCCATGTCAATAGGTAAACATCGACGAAGCTTGGTACATACCCGACGCTGACATCTTCTGCAGATCTTGGGTCGTCATCGGCACTTCTTTACGGTGTGCTATCGCCATTGGACTGAATTTATGCAATGATGATGCCTCTACTTGCGAGGAGAATAAAACCAGTCTGGCAAGATCATGGTGGGGGTTGTACTCTATTGAATGTCTGCTGAGTTCGTTGACAGGAAGGCCAACCCTTATTGGTATTGAGAACTGTAGTTTCCAATCTCATGGACCACATTCTGGTAACATGACATCAGATGTATCGATCATGATGGAGTCGGGTCCTGGACAAAACATGACTTCCGGCACATCACACACCTCATTCCTGGACTCCCAAATCCGCGTTGGCTTCATTCTACAGAAAGCACAAGTCCTGCTGTATTCTCCCAAAGCCCAAGCTCAAACATGGGAGCAGATACAGAGCTCAATTCGCTCATTGTCATCCGAAGTAGACCGGTGGGCTCTCGCAGCTCTTCCAAACGGTGTGGTCGGACCGGACGTCTTCGACCGGAGCGTAGCAGATAGAGATGCGCTCCGCGAACAATACATACTCAGCTTTCATGTCCAGAGTGCCAAGATTCTGCTGAGCAGGCCTTGTCTCTGTCATATCAATCAACGATACCATGACACAGATCCTAATCAAAGTGAGAGATCGAATGAGTTCGACCAGGAAATGAAAAAGTACTGCTTGATAGCGGCAATTGGTGTCGCCCAACTACTTCCTGACCACATGGATTTGACTTGGCTCTATCAGAATGGTCCTTGGTGGTCTATCGTCCACAATATTATGCAAGCTGCAACAATTCTTCTACTCGAGCTGACTCTCGAACCCACATTTTTGGAGGTATTTCATGCAACCATAAGAACGAGTTTCAGAAAGCTCGTCCTACGGCTTCGGGCGATGCATGAAGAGAATATCGTGGGGAAAAATGCATATGATATCATTTTTAACATGATCAGGTCAAGCCTACCTCATGTCCAGGCTGATTTAAACGATCTATTTGAGGAAGACGAGCAACAACGGCCGATTCTTCCAAGCCCGATTGTTGGAGAAAAGCCTGTTTCGGCACCTGCTCCAATCGATTGGACATTTCATCGTCACGATACTTCAAGTAAATTTCCTCTCACTTACTCGTCAGAAATACTTTCCAATGGCTTTCCTGCTCCGGATCTAAATCGTGCGCATCTAAATCCCTGTATGGAATCCTTCTATTCTGCTGGTACATTGGGTGCAACCGCTATGGGTGCCCCGACAGGTAATTCGACAATGGGCTCCACATATGATCAGATGGATGGTTTCGGCAGGGCCACAACATCGCCACATTACCAGGAGCCTTACTTGCAAAATCTTAAACCGAATTGGCCATCAAACTTTTCGGTCTCGGCAGCACCAGTGTCTAACGAGAACATGGAGGATGATTGGAATTCGACGTTCGATCAAGCGATCGGCAATACTCTACCTCACTCCAGTCAACCTTAGATTATGGTGGCAGAACATCAACGAGGCTCGATGCCTTAATTGGGTTTGGAAATGGTGTAATTTCGATTCATTGGAATCACGACCAGGGTGGAGGTCGATGCTGAGCTGCCTCGGCTGCATCCATCTCACCGAGGAATGCGGTCAAGGCTTACGATATTCGGTCATATATAGACAACACAAACATGTTGGAGAACTGGTTTTAGACAGATTACTGTAATGCTAGGAGGATTTGTGTCATTTACTTATAACCTTGAGGGCGGGCGGGGCATTCTGATCGCAATGTTTTACTTTCGACGCCACGATACCCCATGACTTTATCCCACAGCCCATTTACAAGACAACATAGACGCAGCAGGGGGATATTATATACCACCACAAAAATTGATCACACAGGCTATGCATATTCCATTGCCGTTCAAGAAACCATATAGACATGACATCGAGTGCTTCGCTCCGTTGGCTTCGCGAAATACGATCTTTCGTCACATGTTTCAGATCAACAGCAATCCGATCAACTCAGTTAGGATCCAATACAAATCTGAGCTTTCTGCGATTCCGAGACATCGTTGCAGTTTGCCCATGCCTGAATTATGCCATCAAGATCCGTCTACCAAGCAGTTCTTCTCGAATAGCATCAACACATCCAATGGTTTTCCATCAGCATTCTGCAAACATTGTTTGAGGCGCATGCATGTACTGTATTCCCAAAGACCATTGCGACGCGGTTGAATCCGAGTCGCACACTTACAGCTTTCACACGTATGCACGCGCACGGTATGAGTCAAACATACAGCAATTTATGAGTTTACAACATTGACACTCCACATTCACGGAGGGTTCCTGTCGCGTTTACATCATGCTCATGTTTGGTGATCGATTAGGGATGCTAGTCATCTCGTCGCATCTCCATGATGTCTGCTTACTAGTTCTCGATCGTGGTTGTAGATTTACTATGCTGACATGACCTTCGACGTCGCGTATGCAATTCCTACAGATGTCAAAGTACATCCATCCACTCGTAGTCAAAGTTTGCGCGATAGGGGGATGTTGGAACATCGGATGCACACGGCCGATTAGAAAAATCGCCGAATGCTTTCGATCGTCGAAGTCGGTCGCGTCCACACGCAGCATGATGGAGATCGGCACACACGCGGCGTTTTTGGTGCGACGAGAGGGAGAGGGAAAAGGAATTGGGCTGCAGTCATTCCATGGGCATTGAAGGCGCATTTAGAGAAAGGAGAGAATATGACGCGGTCTCTGGACGCCGTTGACAGGCGAACCAGCTGCTCTTTTCAATGAAAGAGGACGTTCAAACCGCTTCCAGGGAAGTGAGTGAAGTGAATGAGCACCCTAATTCCGACAATTGGGAAACATATATCCACAGCTTCAACCAAATTCCCACGAAGAAAAGAATTACATCACGATAGAACGGGCTCGCATGGATGCATCAGACGGGTCGTGTGGGTCACAAAAGCTCACACCATATCCGTCGTCGAGCGTCGACGCGTTCCTGGATGGCGCGACGAAAGCAGGAATCGCATTTCCACATCAGGCATATCTTAAAAGCCAGGCTTCCCACGCATGACTGGTGGAGAACCTTGGCAACGTGGTGATCAGGGCCCGCCCTTTCTGACATTTCTGTCGTGGGTCGTTGTTACAAGAGTGGTGGATACCCACAGTAGTCCTCCTAGGTACGGAGTAGAAGAGTGAGACTGACCAGAGCATCGGATGGAAGCTTTCAGGACCCCCTTTGATTGAGGGTTTCATGCTTCCATGAGTGCTCCTGGGAGTTGGTTCATGGTTTGGCCTCATGGCTTTCTTTTCTTTTCGATGCTTCGCTCACGGTATATAGGTCCTCGATGCGAGGCTGTAGGGCAAATGCTTGTTAAGAGACGTGAAGTCGGGAGCATGCAATCGAAGAAGATCAATGTCCATTGTCTGTTAGACACCACAGTCTACGACAACTAACGGTAGAGTTTCCCCATAAGGACCGAAGTAGGGCTCTCGTTCGTAAGAAAACAATCACAAATCAGGGGCGAGAGTCATTAATATCACTGTTATAGTTAGCGATGGGCAGCCACCTTTATGTCATTCATGTATCGATCTCGGACAATTGATCGGACATTTTATTGACGAGCAATGCGAAGGCATCTTCTGAGGAAGACATTCGTCTTCTGCTCGGCGCAGGTTGCTTGATTTGCCTCTGACTGCTAGAAGATACGATTCGCCATTCCTTCCTCCATGGTATTTGGGATCATATCTAGCCGGTTTGGTAGTCGCTCGCTACATGGATTAGACGGCATGATCGGACTTGTTTCCCAGTGTAGGGACATGTGCCGCCACATAGAGCGTAGATTTAAGTTTGCCCCTATGCCGGTGGGGAAGAGACGAATGAGATAAGGTCGTAGGCTCTCAACTGCCGAAGACTTTCGCAGAGACACGAAGAACAGGAGACCTTTTTGAGGAGGAACACCTGATACGGTTTCAAGACGTCCCAGGGTGGTGGCTGCTGGGCCTTGTGCCCACGTCCGACCTTGAGCAGGATTTCACCTACCTGTCCACGTAACAGCGAAATGACGAACCCAAAAGGAGATTAGCAGACTTTGGGTATCAAGCATACAGCTGGGAAATGCCTGGCGATAGGTCAAGTCTCGAAACCGCCCCTCTGGGTCTTCCTGCACGTGGCGACGGCGTGGGAATTGAGGAGCCGCAAACCTGCCTCTCGTTACAATATACGTGCATATTTGGACAGCGCATTCTATGCAGCAGTCGCGTCTACTAAGCGATTGCATTTGACATTCTAGAGCAGCGCTATGGAAGAATGTTTGCTTGTTGGGTAGCGCTCTAATCCGACAGTTTTCGTAGCCACATCTCAGAGAAAGGGGTATTAAGACGCACTGAACAATAGGGCCTTTTATCTTTTACGCACGACTACAGTAGCAGTAAAGTCTGGTGCCATAGTCCTGGATGCCCTTGCCGATCATTCCCCAAAAGTGAGAAGGATTTGCAATTCAGACTGGTATTATCCAGCTCACTTACTCGAGCCGTGGGTGGCTTTTTTTCCATCGCGACAGCGAATCATCATTCTAGAAGAGGGGAAAGCCACAAACTTTGTCCAATCGCGCAAAAGGTTCGAGCCGTGAATAATGAGGCCGGTCCGCTTTGACAGCGGTACGTCTCGAGGTTCCGAGTGCGATCGACTGCTGTTCAGACCACTTTTGTTTTTCTCGCCCGCCTTTGGTGTCCAGGGTACGAGTCAGCTTGCCCACATAGTAGCGTCAACCGAGTCCAATCCACATTCATGCGACGACATTTTCAACTGGGATTACGTGGTAAAGACAAAGACCAGCTACAGCTAAACTCGCAGCCATTTCTGCAGCTACACGTGGGGAATGGGAAGAACAATGATTTTAGCAGCCTGCATTTGTCTTACTGCATGGCAGCTTACCAGTATGGCTTGGTCGCTGAAAGCATGCATTCGGCCCGTAGCCCGAGACCCAAGCCACAGGGAAAACAACAGCAAAAGATGCATGAACTGAAACCAAGCGAAGCTGCTTACAAGCACCAATAGTCCACAGTACAGACAGTTAGGGCAGGTTTAGCGCAGAGGCCAATTGCTTCCACCGTCTCCCCGTATGCATGGGGCAGCGAAGAACGTTGTTGATCCCTGCCACGGCACGTCGTCTAGGGCTCGCGGAGCAAGCCGTGCCGTCCGGCCTTCCCATCCTTCAAGAATGCGGTAAGTCCAGGAGATTAAATTTCTTAGAAAAGAGGGGAAGGTCGCTCGATTCAGCCCCAGTTGGACGTTTGTGTTCCCTCTGCTTTGGTCGTCGTTATTGAGGGTTCCCTATCACTGAGGCCGACTCCAGAACAGAATCTACACGCAACAGGCTTCATATTCTGGCACCCATCCGATGCACATTCGACATTTAATGTATCGGTAATCGTTGGAGGATAAAATCAGCGACCTAGGCTGCTGCGGCAAAGATGTCTACTAATAACCCGTTCACCGAAATCTACCGACAATTAAATCAACACCCTCCGGACCCAAATGAGCCACTCCCGACGCTCCACAAGCCTGGTCCTATCATTGCAATCACAGCTGTATTTCATGTAGGTCGACCGACGAGGAATTGTTTTTAATATATCACTTACGCCGCGCAAGATTTTGTCATGGCTAGCTGTAGCATTTCGACTTTGGGTGCGAAGAGTTGGACGCGAATATGGATTTGACGACGTCTTTGTCGTTTTCGCGGCTGCCTTCAATTTAGCATCTTTGATCGGTTTTTATGGAGGTACAGCGAATCAATTTACACTTTGAGGAATTGTGATTTTAACATCGCCTAGGTCTCAGCGCCGGTATGGGCAAACATCTGCTCCTCATTACCGATCTCGATGTCGACGCCGTATTCAAGCATATGTACCTCCAGAACGCCGCCTATCACACCACCTCGTTTTTCATCAAGCTTTCGCTTCTCTGCCAATATCTACGCATGTTCCAAGCAGGAAAACTCCGAATGTTCACCATCTTCCTTACTGCCGTGGTCACTTTATGGGGCGCGGCTTTCTGCTTCATGACATGGTTCCCCTGCTTCCCCGTCGATGGATTCTGGAACCGCGATCGCGATCCGCCGGCAAAGTGCTACGCCTTTGGATGGGCTGATTTGAAGGGCGCGATGGTCTCTTTCCTGGCCTTCTCCGCGAGCAACATGGTCCTCGACGTCATCATTTTCTTCCTACCGCTATTCAAATACCTCAAGAAGGGTCTATCGCGGAGAGAATACATGGCACAGACGGCACTTTTCCTCCTCGCATCCCTGGTCATTATCTTCGCTAGTCTACGATTTTCGACAGTTGCAAAGCGCGACGCGTCGAATGTCGAGACCATGGACTTCACATGGTGGTCTCCCTCGATGATCATCCTTTCCTGTCTGGAGGTCGACTTCGCGATCATGGCCTGTTCGATGCCCATCTTCTGGCCTGCTTTCGTTTCCCACCTTCAACAAACCTTTGGCATTTTCGTCACACAGGAAGTCCACGTTACCACGCACCAACGCCTCGAGGACAACAACTACGAGATGGAACAGCGCAGCGTCAAGTCGATGAACAGCCAGGAGGGTCTGACGCACAAGGGCAGCTACTCCACCATGGCGAAAACAAACTACAACGATCCGTTCGTGGTGGACCATGTAACGGGCAAGGTGCCCGTAGTGACGGAGGTAGCGACGAATGGCAAAAGGAGGTAGCAATAGCCCCCAGCAAGAAAAAGAAAAGAGAAAATGAACTTAAAAAAAAGAAAAGACAAGACCTCCCCATGTGTTCTATCAGCGTTGCATCCGGCGGCTTTCTTCCATTTCTTATTGATTGATACCCTATAGAGAGATTTATCTACCTTCACGGAGCACATACTTTTGGTATCCTCCCGGTCCTCATGACTTGTAACAGAAAAATACGTTCACAAAGAGCTATGAGTACCTAGGAGGCAAAAACACCTAGTAGATTTTGTATTACATTATTATTCAAATTATTTTAGAGATCCATCCGTACGATAATTCAATGAGATCGCGATCTCCATATTCGCTTCCCGACTCAAGCGACTGATCCCCCATCCTTTACCAAGGCGGCTAGACCAGGCTCTACGGTGATCCTTGAGCCCCCGTGATTTCAACGATCGCGGGGCCAGCGGCAACACAGTCATCAGACACCTTCTCGTTATCCTTCGTGATGAGCACATACGTCTGACCGTGGAAGCCCTCGGGGACTGTTGTCTCGATCTTATTGCCGCCTACCAAAGTCGCAGGCGTGAACGTTGGGCCGGTGACAGCGATCCAAGCAGCATACAACTTCTCGTGCGAGTCGATGGGCTGTTGAAGGTTCAGCGCGATTGTGGCGTTCGTCTTAATATCCTTGGACGCCGCATCGACCATGAGCCCGGGGAACGCCTTCACGGGTAACTTTCCGTTGCTTTCGGGGCAGGACTTGATGAATGGGCTTGCGAGCGTGAAGACTTGGTCGAGGTCTAGAGGCGCGTCGAACGCTTGTGGGAACGGGGACTGCTTCTGTGCGGCTCGGAGGTATGCTGAGTGGCGGGACTCGACGGTCAGGATCGAGCCGGCGGCTGTGAGGTATGCCTTGTCGACAATAGAGGCTGCAGCGCCGAGATATGCGGATACGCCGACGCCCTCGAGGATCGAGGCTGTGGCTATGAAGGAAGCGACGTCGGTCACGCCAAAAGCGTAAGTGCACTCTGCCACTGGGGTGGCATTGAGACCTTACGGACGGATGTTAGTTACATTTGGGGGAGAACAGAAGGGTTTGAGGTCTATAATACCTTTTAGGGCTGTAGTGAGGAAAGAGACGTGAGTGGTTTCATCGTAAGAGACCTCTTTGATGTTGTTGTAGAAAGTCTCATTAAACCCAGCCTCTTCGAAATGCTTCAGGGTGAAATTGGCAAGACCCTCACGATAGAACTTGTCCTCTCCCAATTGTCAGATTCATCTAGCTTGGTACATGGATCCGCGACGCCTACCAAGATGTTCCAGAGTAAGAGCGTACTGGAGAATATCGATGTCAGTAATCTTTGGGGCGGCCCTTTTGGTAGGATGTGCAACCACGCAGGAGGCTCCTGAGAGGAGAAGAGAACTAATAGTGGAGAGCTTCATGACTGAATATTGCTTTTATATGAAAATTCGTTTCTGAATGCTTTGCAGATGTTCGAAGAGTTGTAGGGAAACATTTCACCGGCGCATGCTGTGTTGATTTATACTCAATCAAATCCTCCCATTTCTAGTACTTTCATCACTTCATCGTGAACTATGATGATGTACCGGCCATCGAAATGACTTCAACGGAGAGTCTCATATCCGTAAGACAATCTTGACCTCAAAACGTCGATAGCTACGATCTGGAAATGACAGAGCCCGAGCACTGCCTCTCGCGATACTCATTCGATCAACAGAGTAGTCTCTTCTAGGCATTCTATCCTCTTTTGAGCAATTGCACTACCAGTTCGGGAGACACTCGATGCCTAATCTGGCGATTTTGTTTCTAGAAGTGTTGCCCGGATAGCTGCGCATCCGTGGAAACATGATCGATCTGGGTGAATGGATCTCGGTTGTCGACGAATCAGGACCAAGGTTAGTTAAGCTTAGTACTTGTAAGCTTAGCATCGTGGCTAGCGCAAGGTACGTCGATGTCGCGCGTGCCGGAACCACGAGTTGCCGGTGCAGCGGGGAAGATAATCAATACCAGAAGGTTATTTTTGAATGACGCTGAGTGATGTCGGGGAAGCTGTGTCCTCTTTTGATGTACTTAACATACTTCTGCTCATCCCTCAAGTTTCCTGCATCCTGCATCAAGTAGAAATTGGTGGATCTGAAGAGCCCAAGTTCTACCCAACCTATAGGTCGAACATAAAATGTTTTGTCACCAAGTCTACATACCATGCTGACCTTCTGCTGAAGTGATAGACACTGTGTAATTATTGTTGCATCTTGTTCCTTGTTGAAACTTGGACAGGCACGTTCTCATTTCTGATCTAATAACTGATTTCGACTTTTGGAAATGCTATGAGGCAAGCTAACCATCAAATGATGCTACAAGAATGCAGAGCTCGTTCAGAAGTCTGAATATAGCCCTCTTATGCCTAGACATACTTGCGTTCCTGACCCCTTGTCGGTAGCTCTGCACTACTTGTAGACTACGATCTAGCAAGCAAGCAGGAACAAGTAGGGGGATAACAAAAGGAGTAGATTCAAAGAGAGCAATGAGGATGTGGGGGTGGATAGCAGCTGCTTTCTTTGCATAGTCCCAAATGTAAGAGACCCTGGTTTATCTAGTCATTCGTAGTCTGCAAGACCTGCGAGGTTGAGCATACAGGCATCAGCACATCTCTTCAAATTTATGTCCAAGACATCCCACTTCAAATATTTTATCCACATTTGATAAAGCTTTATCTTTCTCATTCTTCTTTAAGGATTAGTTGCTGGGAGAAGGTAGAGGCAACTGGAAATTGGTAGCATTAAAAGCTGGACTATTAATATCCCTTATTCCATGGACACTGTGTGAAAATGTCACTTCTCAATCAAGTCTACTTTACCAAGTACAGTATGTGTTCTTAATTTGCTAACGTACTATCTTGATATTTGATATTCATCGCCTCTATACCATGCGGGAGCTGTCGAATTTATTTTGTTTAATCGCAGACATAGTTTAGTTTACTTAGAAATACCAAGAAGGAAGTACATTCCACCCGAAGACAATCGTAACAAGGGTCATGCATGGTAGTTTTTGATCCTCTTATACTTTTCATGCAAGGACCTCAAACTCAATGCCGTTGACTTGGTTCTATCCTTTGGCATTATGGAATGAAAGGCTGACGATGAGTTTCCCAGGCTGATTCCGAAGAACACAAGGAGTGGTAGCAATGAGATGGAGGTTTCAGTATTTATAATTGTCCTTAAAGCTGATACTGGCTTGAGTCTTGCAATAATTGAGATAGTTGTCGCTCATTTGAAGTTTGATTGACCGTGTCATAGTGATGAGCGTTATCATCACCATCAGAGGACACCTCATGGATGGTATGCCTGCTACAGTCTGTGGCTCTGAAAAATTAGAGATAACTTTAACGGAGCAGCCTCATAGATGAGTAAGATGGGCTTTTGCAATATGACTATGATTACATCCATCTTTCAATTTTCTTCGGGCTTGAAGCTTGATTGAGGGACCCTACCCGTCCGGGTTGACTTCACTTCGAACCGAAGCTGTCTTGAAAGAATCTGGTATCAACTTGAGTTATAATGTGACCGTTCGTCTCTCACCGCTGCCAGTAAATTGTCGTAGAACTCACCGACTATCCTCACCCAGGCCCTCTATATAAACTCCTCCCTCGATCAATCTCTCCTTCTCCTTCTTCCCCAACACCTTCCTCAACTTCTCCAGACCCCTCACTATCTTTCAATCCTTCTTACTCAAGCTGCTCAACTCTGAACCTCAATCTCCTTCTTCAATCATCTTCCTATCACCATTCTTATCTACCCTATCTTCATTATCAGCCTTTCATATCCGACCAGTCAAAACCTCGGCCTGCAGGCTATAAAAACTCCTCAACCCTCCCACTATTACACCTTCCTCTTACTTCACTGCTTCCTCACCAGTCGCAATCCAAAGGTCAAATCTTCGGAATCCAGCCAAGATGATCCTCAACATCGTCTGGTTCTTCCTCCTCTTCATGTTTCATCCTCTCTTGTCGGCCGGCGCCCCACTCAACGCGACTGAGGTGATAACCTGTGGCTTCCTCGTCCGGCAATTCGAGCAGTGCATCGACGGCAAAGAGAACGACTACATCGAGATGACCAACATTTTCCGCGAAGTCGACCACAGCGTCGTTCGCTACCCCAACCCCAAGAACCCGATCAAAATCAAGAACAAGAGCACTGTGAAGGTCCACATCGAGGGGTTCCCTGGACAGGTTGCGACCGGCTTCTCCGTCGACGGCCGTTTCGGGTTCTGGTACAATGACCAAGGCTGGCCAGCCGATGGAGAGGGTGGATTGGGAAAATGCCTGACCTATGGCTGGGACAATGTACCTTTCAAGTGCGCGCACACTTCTAAGCCAGCTCCTAGGGTAAGCTTGCGTCTTTCGCCTGGGTGGAAATTAGATCAAAACTGACCACACTTTATAGCACCGCGACATGGACTGCGCTTTCCCATGCTAGACCTCGATCTAATACCTCGTCTTTCTTTGCACGCTCGACTACGACTTAACGACAACGGCTAAAGGGAGTATGAGAGGCTTCGGAGTACGTGGCATGGTTTCTCTGAGATGCATTTCCTATAACGGGTCGGAGAAGATGGGCCTTGCTTTCTCTCACAAGATTCGGATGAGATCGGAAAACAGAAAGGCTTCCAGGTTTCTCAAAAGTTAATCAAATTCAATCTAACCAACATGTCCCAAAGTGCCTTGTATCTACCTTACCATTTGCACACTTCCACTCCACTGCTAATAACACATCCCCCTACCAAAGCACCAACCAACACGGCACAAACCCATAGCATACCTATCCACTCCAAACACGGACAGAAAGAATGCAAATTGAGCTCACCGGCCGCCCTCATAATCTTCCTTCACACACAAATGAAACTTGAATATAAAAATCCCTTCTTCCTCTCTCCCGCCACAAAAATCCAAATCTTTCCACCAGCCAGCCCACCCATCTGCCCCCAGAAGAAAAGACAGACAACCCAGTTATCAAACCAGAAAATCGCCACGGGATCAGTATTCTACAATTCAAACAAGAACCTAGCCTCACACCGTACGTACCCTCACTCTCCCCACACCAAACGAAAATTCATACTAAACGCACGAAAGCAATTTACAAATCACATCTCACAGCCCGGAATCTACCTCCCGCGGCAGGCAGCAATTCAAACCGGCTCTACACACAAACACAAACACTCTCTCCAACCTTCTCCAACCCGACGCACGACAGAAGAGAGAGGCAAAGAAAGAAAGACAGGAACAATGGCATCCAAATTCCTAACCGCCTTCATCGTCGTGGGCGTCGTTATCAACATGATCATCGGTGCTTTTGCGTGGTTGACTGGATGATGGTTTGAACCGTCCAGGCTGGCAGATTTGGGTGGGAAACAGTGAGGTTTGAGATATTTAAGATGTCTGGCAGAATTGGAGGTATATGGCAGATTAGGTGGGAAAGGTTGTGGGGTGCTGGGATATAATTCACGAGGATAAATGTCCAGTCACTTGGATGATTGTACGACTTGTTCATCGATTGTGTGACGTGTCCATGAGTGCATGATAGAGATACGCAGATAAATGATAACATCTTCTCTATACCTCAATTCTACTCTCCACCCCCCTCTCCCCTTCAAACCCCCCTCTCACATAACCGCCATCTCCGCGACCGCCCCCTCCACTTCAGCCTCAACATCATACCCCCAAAGCCAAGGCTGCACAACCGGACAAGTCCATCTACTCGGAAACTCGCCCTTTACCTCGCCCTCCCCCATCCACCTCTTAAACACCTCGTCCCTCCTCCTCTGCTCCTCTCCATCCGGCAGATGGAAGTCCCTACGCTGCTTAAACGTCTCGTTCGCGATGGCCTCGCCACGCGCTTTCCGCAAGCGCTGGAAGAGCGCGAGCGTGGACGGGAGCTGGGGCTTCGTGGGGCAGATGGAGGGGGCGAGGAGGAGGCCTAGCGCGGCGCCGTCTTCGATGGAGGAGTTGGCGCCTTGGGCGAGGTAGGGTAGCATGGGGTGGCAGGAGTCGCCGATGAGGACGAGGTTGGAGTGCGGGTGAAGCCAAGTGGGGAGCGCGGAGCGGTGCATGAGTTTCCATTTGTCGACGTGTTTGACGTGCGAGAGGAGGCGGGTTAGGCTAAGGGGGGTTGTCAGTGGGTGCTTGGGGTATGTGGTTGGGGGATACGTACACTGGGTCCCAGCCTTCGAATAGCTTCTTCATTTCTTCGAGGCTGCCTTCGGTGCGTGCTACGCTTTCGGGGAGGTCGTCGGGGACGAGCAGCACGACGTTGTACATCGAGCCGCCGCGGACGCTGTACGCAACGACGTGCGCGTCCGGTCCGATCCAGAACCTAACACCGGGATTTTGGACCATCTTACGCAGATCTTCATCCCAGAGCTGATGGATTCGAAGAACAATGCGGAAGGCCAGGTCGCCCGTCGGAAGGGGCTTGTCCTCGGTGCCCAGGAGTGCTGAACGACATGTTGACCACAGGCCGTCTGCGCCGACGACGAGATCACCCTCGAAGGTCTTGGATTCCGTGACGACTTTTGCTTTGTCGCCTTCTTTGGTGCCGAAGTCGATTGAAGTCACGCGTGCGTCGAGGACTACGGTGACGCCTAGTTCGCGGGCTCGAGCTACAAGCGCCTGTTGGAGGTCCACGCGGTGCACGTCGGCAAATGGGGCACCGTACTTCTGACGGGTGTTTGTGTTGAAAGAGTCTTCGTGAGCGAGGGTCTCGCCTTTGTAGGAATATACCGTGCAAGTTGTGGGTTCACAGGGTCCGCGAATCTTGGGATACACGTTCCATTTTTGGAGGATGCGGGTGGAGTTGGGAGTTAATTGGAGGCCGGCACCGATCTTGGATTGGTTAGAATGAATAGAAGATGAAGAAGACGATAGTAGAAGAGGTGCATTGAACGAGAATGAAATCAAATGGGGATGTTAATGACGTACTTCGGCAAGTTCTTTGGCACTTTCTAGGATCGTGATGTTGTGGCCAGACAGTGCACACTGAATGGCAGCAGCTAGACCCGACAACCCTGCTCCTACGACTATGATATCGAATTTCTCAAACATGCTTGACTTTCCAACGCTAGAGTGAAGATCTGCACGCAATAATTGATATGTGTGAGGGGTATTGAGGAAAGCAGCTGAGACGCGATCTTAAACGTCGGACCTTAGATCTGAACCCGGGGAACCAGACACCAGCGAGACGGGTGTTCCTATTCCTTGCAGCTCTGTACTACCCCACACCCTAGACGATAGGCTTGGGGACAACGCCTCCCTATGATTCCGATGCAGTTGAAAGGACACGACGTCGGGTGTGCGGGGAACCAATGCACCGAACAATTCATTGGGGTTGCGGGGGCCGGCTGTTCGTACTATAAACCGGCTACCATAAACGGCAAAAAGCTCACCCCTGCAATATGTGGAGGAGCTCCGGCAAGACAAAGGGGATCAAGGCAATATAACGTGGCGATTGACACAGAAAGTTTGAAATGAAATTTGCGAGGAAAAATAAATCGGTACCCTCTCCAAACCCTCAGGACAAGAATACCAGAACAGGTATCTGGCAGTGCGCCTCCAACGCCGTCCTCTTTACAACATTCAATAGGCCCAGAATCCAATTCCAGGATACGAACGAGAACTTCCAAAAACGCCCGTGAAGCAAGTCATATACCATAGACAGCCATACATGATTTCATATCGATCCTGAACCGCAAGGCCGCCTTCAATCGTCCCAACAATACCATCAATCGCAATCCTATTTCTTGAGCGCAGCGTCGTAGATGCTGAGAAGAACGCCGATGAACGAAGCAATCTGTAGCCCGGCATACTCGCCCGGGACGTTCTCACGAACAGTTCGGACCGTGCCCTCTGCGAAAGGTCCCCAACCGGGGGTAGAGCCCGCAACGGGCCCAGGGTTGCCGACAACTCCTGGGTTGGTCGTAGGAATGTGGTACGCTGAGTATGCCAGGACAGCTCTGACAATGTTGAAAGTCAATGGGTCGATAGTGTACTGACGAGTGGAGGACTTATGACGCGTGTTGGAACGCAGAGTCAGGTTGAAAAAGTACGAAACCAACAGAGGAAGCACCCAGCTTGTGAGCGACCAGAGGGTGGCCGGAGCCCAGAAATCGCTGGTAAGAAGGAGTTGCAGATCTGGGAGGTAAACATTGTGAGTGTTGAGGGATAACGCGGGTACAGCAGGGATGTCGAACGCCCAGATGCTCTTCAGCGTGTTCCATTCGAGGCCAATGCCCTCAATCGTGAGGATGGCGAGTTGGATGAAGACGACCGAGCTTGCATTCTCGCGCGCAAGCTCGACAAACTCTTCGATACGCGTCTTATCCCACAATTCGCTAGCCTTGGTCTTTGCGGCCTGGAAGGACTGGTCGGCGACCTCAGCAAGTTGCGCTGGCGATGCGGGGATGTCGACCTGAGAGATGCGCGAAGGTACGCGCGAAACAGTTCGAGGCGTGCGCGTAACCAGAGCCTTCTCGGGGGTGGGTTCCTCACTGAATATCACTGTCAGTTGGCGCCGGCGCGTAACGCGTCGCATCAGCATCAGGACTTACGAATCCGCGGCCTTCACGATAGTGCGCCTGCGCGCTGGCTTGGTGGCGACGAGCGCATCAGTGGGAGAAGAGCGCTCGCGCTTGACAGGCGACCCGCGCCTGTAGAACTCGCTGAAGCTGGGTTGCTTGCCATATGTTGACTCGTTGGCCCCAAGGTGGTTCTGGAGAGCCTCGACGAGATCATCCTTCAGCAATCCCTCGGCACTGATTGCGCAATGATGTTAGCCATTCTGTATGAATGCAATGACATTGTTACACCTTTTATGAGTGTACATAAGTATATAAATATACTGACTCGGGCACGTTAGCTTCGCGCGCAAGGTCCAACAGCTCGCCCTTGCGCTTTCTCTGAAGCCAGGATGCAGACATGATGGAATGGGATAGATATGATAGAATTGGAGGGGTCACTGGTAGGTAGAGTGACGTGTGGAAGTATGATGTTTGGCGGGGAAGAAGAAAAGACGCGCGATGTTGATTGATGTTTGAGATGGGGATGGGATGAAGAGAGAGAGGTGAGTGGTGGGTGAATGGTGAATGTGGGTGAAGTGAATGATGGAAAGTGCGCGGGTTGGTCCCAAACAACCCAAAAACCAAAACATTGGAGCTTTCGGGATCTAACCGCTTTCGGACGGGTGACTGATGTATCTCACGTGATTGGCGGCTGGAAGCGGTAATCCCTGCGCCACAGAAGGGTACAGCCGCACCGCCACAAGGGACGACGGGCTTGGCAAAATCTCAGTTTCCGAAAAAACATTCGTCGTCGTTCGTCATGATTGAGTGAATTGATTGATTCTCCCTCATCATATCTCTCCTTTGCGTCTTCCCCCCCCAATCTCCTCCACTGTCGCTCCTTGTCGAAGTTCTCTTTCATCCGTCTGTTCAATTGCTTTCGGCATTTCTTTTCTCCATCGACATCCCCACCTTTTAGACCTCACATAGCAGCCTTCGCTGTATCCATCAGACGCTCATGGTTTTTGGCCGCCTGGCTAACCTCCTCACCACTGCAGACACGGGCTCGAATATTGTGGATGATGGAAGGGGAGGCAGCTCGTTTGCAATGCCGCATGCGGAAGAGCTGCCTCAGGCCGGCGGATCTGCCGTCAGAGTCGAAGAGGAGATAGACTCGGAATCTGCCCGGCCACCCTATATTCACGTAGGCGCATTGATCTGGTCACTTTGAGGGATAACAGCTGACTGAATATCGCAGGCCATGTTAGCAGGAGGCATCGGAGGGACCACCGGAGACATGTTGATGCACTCGCTGGACACCGTTAAAACCCGTCAGCAGGGCGACCCCCACATTCCCCCGAAGTACACATCCATGGGAAACACCTACTACACAATATGGAGATACGAAGGAATAAGAAGGGGATTATATGGAGGTGTCCAGCCCGCTTTCCTCGGATCGTTCGCAGGAACTGTCGCATTCTTCGGCACGTACGAGTGGAGCAAACGATTGATGATAGATAACGGAATTGCGCCCTCGGTATCCTACTTCACGGCTGGTCTAGTCGCAGATCTTGCTGCTGCGCCCGCATACGTTCCCTCGGAGGTGTTGAAAACACGACTTCAATTGCAAGGACGGCACAACAATCCTTACTTCAATTCCGGCTACAACTACCGCGGCGCGATGCATGCCGCTCGGACGATTGTCAAGACGGAGGGCTTCAGTGCGCTGTTTTACGGTTACAAGGCCACGCTCTGGCGGGATCTCCCGTTCTCCGCCCTGCAATTCGCATTCTACGAGGAGGCCCGCGGCCTGGCGAAGTCGTATGTGGGATCGAACAACATCGGATTGCCCCTGGAGATCCTAACGGCAGCGAGCGCTGGAGGTGCCGCAGGCGTCCTCACGACCCCCCTCGACGTCGTTAAGACGCGCATCCAAACCCAGATCACCGAAGCACCCGCTCCATCCCCATCAGCATCCACTCGACCCCCAATCGCAACTCTATCCCCACACTCCTCAACAAAGCATCCCCCCTCCAAAACCGGCACCCACCCCTCTCATAACCGACCCATCTCCACTTCCTCGCCCTCGACCGCGCTGCGAAACCACTCCGCTGCCACCCTCGACACCTCCTCCGTCGCAACCGGCCTGAAAATCATCTACCGCACCGAAGGCCTCGCAGGCTGGTTCCGAGGCGTCGGGCCGCGCTTCGTCTGGACGTCCGTGCAGTCCGGCACCATGCTCGTGCTCTACCAGACGCTCCTCCGCTGGTTCGAAGACCACCCTCTCGTCAAGGTCGAAGACCCTCTTGTATAAACACTCTTGTATAAAAAAACCCCAATCACCAACCTTCCAACCCTGGGTACACCTCACCCGGGCTTTTGACGAATATAGATGCATTCATCGGCGTTCTTTTTTCTTCCCCTTTTTGTTTGCTCGGTTGGCGGCTATCTCAACACCTCGGTGCTGGGATGCGAACGCGACACTTAGAAATGCATGCATGGCGTGGCATGGCATGGCATGGTCTGGCATATGACGCCCCCTGATGTGAGGGACGGGCGGACGGACTTGTCAGATAGCATAGTCACATATATAGTACTAGACTTTTTTTTCGGCAGACGACGTGAGACGCCTGTCGGTAGCATTTTGGAATCTCATCTTTTTTGAACGTCACATATGTGTGAATATCGGGATTGTATGGTGAAGAGTGTAAACGTGAACGTGAACATAAGGAATATTAAATCATCATCTTTCCCGATGAGATTAATGGCAACTACGCAGAGAGTGTGTCGCATAGCTCGACGGTTGCCTTGCGTAGGAACAGTGCTTTAGAACGGCCATGCAAGGCAAGTTCCAAGTCAGTAAGTTTAGACCAAGGAAATGATTCCCTTAGAGTATTTGAAGACATGGATGTGGACAAACTTTTCATGTGATTCGGAGAGAGAGAGAGCAGATATTATTCCAATTCATTGGTTACTCCAAGCTACCTAGGTAGATAGTTATTAGGGGCGGCATTCCAATGCTTCATAAGCCCCAGTGCGAACAACCTCGAACAGACCCTTCCATAGCGAGGATGTTAAATAACTTGAATATGTGGAACCCAACCCCGTAACGCCATCGATAATTTTCGACTCTTATCATTGTGATGTCATCAGTCATAGTGTAGGTCATTAGGTCACGAATCATAGATCTGATTTCGATGGTGGTGGTGTTGAGCCCCTCGCATCTTCTTTCTCAACGACTACGAAGTCGTCCTCGATACCGTCTGTTTTCTGCTTCTTCTGCGACGGCTCGTCTGGGTTTACGGGTTCGTTTGTGGGGGGATCGGGGAGCTTGGCGGCGAGCTGTTCGGCTTCTTGTGTTGATTTCGATTGTGCTTCTTCTGTCGCTGCTGTGCTTGGTTCGGAAACGGGTGGGAAGAAGTTCCTGTTATTGGTGAGAAATGGGAATGTGAAAAGAAAGCTCTCAGTGCTGCCTACGGTATGTTTTCGAAGTAAGCATCCTCATCCTTTTGCATGAAATTGCAGAAGATGATACGATCAAGCTGCTCGCCCTTCCCAGAATCCAAGAACTCCCTCACAGTCGCCAGCGCAGTCTTACTAGCCTCCCCACTCGGATACCCATACACGCCCGTACTCAGCGCGGCGAAAGCAATGCTCTTCAGCCCATTCTCGACCGCAAGTTCCAGGCTCCTACGGTAACACCCACTCAACAACTGCGTATGCTTCCCCTCGCGCTTCGTCTGCCAATATATTGGTCCTACGGCGTGGATGACGTGTTGTGCGGGGAGCTCGTAACCCTGTGTAATCTTTGCGTCACCAGTAGCGCAACCATCCAGCGTTTCGCATTCTTCGACGAGGGAGGGGCCTGCGGCTCGGTGGATTGCACCGTCGACGCCTCCGCCGCCGAGGAGGGAGTTGTTTGCAGCGTTGACGATCGCGTCGACGACTAAAGTGGTTATGTCTTGTCGGATCACTGATATTTTGTCGTTGTACGAGCTATTTGGGGCTGGGACGGATTCGGGTGCACTGGTGGTCGAGGATGTGATTCGGTTGAGCTTGTAGAGGAGACTGAGGGTGGGGATCTCGGAGAGTGGAATCGGGTCGGCCATCCTTCGAGTTCGATTTGAAAGGGTGCGGATATGGTTTATAGATGCGATGGTACGTCGAATACTGCTTGGTTGGCAGAATGCGCGGTTCATATATAGCGAGAGGGGAGTTAGATGTTGTGAGGTTGACGTAAAGGTCAAGGTGAAGCTCAAGGCGGGGCCGGAGCTGGTCCGTGACACTGCCAAGATGTGTATGTCAACCACGAGTTACAAAACTGGGGATAAGGTACAGTGGTGGCTTGAAAAAGCTCTCACAGTAGTACAAATCCAATTGATCTAGTGAGGCAGATGTTATGAAATGTATAGCCTGCAACTTATTAATATTTGACAGGACCCACAAGTGTTACACAAATATATATAGTATAGTGCAGCTATCTATGCAATGGATGCTATGTTGCTCATGCGTAAGCACGGAGAAGGAATGAGACATGGACAAATCTTCCCTGCGGTAGATGATAGTAGAACCGCACTATATGCGTTGCCTTCTATCACGCACAGGAAAGTTGACAACGGCGTACATATTTGTGCTGGAGATACTCCTCATGAACTATACTACCTCATACGTGTCTTCTTTCTAGGAACAATGATCCAACTATGCCCATCGTCATCATCTCCATCTTGAGAGCTCAGATCTGCTGGTGATCTACTCCTCTTGTATCCAGGCGCTGAACGCCTATTTTGTATAGTAGGCGTATACTGTGACTCTCGGTGTTCAATCTCCTTCACCATTACTCCTCTCAGCTCACGAGCATCGGCACGAGAGAATGCACACTGTGGCTGAGAATGTCCGCTCACGAGATTTTGAAGGATGTCGACGCTGGGATCTGCCCCATATTGTAAAAACGTAATCAAGCAGTTTTTAATTCGGTGGAGTCTCTCAGGCGTCCGGCTGGCTGGGTCTTCAAGTTTATTCTTTACGGCGCTGAGAATGGTTTCCCACAGCGACGTCCCATTGAAGATAAAGTTAGGATCTAGTCCATGACCAAAGCAGATTTCAAAGACATCCACGGGCCATAGACCTCCCAACATGATTTCTTGCTCTTGCATTGCGTGCGAGATTTCTTCTAGAAACGACCTGTTACAATGCGAAGTAACGCTTGCATGAAAGATTGCGGTTACGTCTGCACCCTGTCGTAAGAATGCACGGAGCAAATCTTTTACCAACTCGATATCAGAAACATCCTTCGTCCAGAACAGCATTTTGAGGGCTTCCTGCCATATCGTATGTTCTTCTGATCGTGCATTTGGCTCCAGGCCATACTGCAGAAGGAGGGAAAATGCCTTGATGATGGAGAGAACCTCTTCTCCAGCGGCAATCTGCCCGTAACGTAATATGTCTATCCATATTCGAGTATTTTCTTTGACGTTCGCGCCGTGTATAACCATCTGATGGAACATGTCCCACCAGGGTCCCTGAATGGACTCCATTAACGTCAGAAGACCCTCGGTGAGAAATGTTTCCCAGATTCGGATACCGCGGACTATTGCATTTGGATTTGCGCCATAGTCGAGTATCTCTTTCATCATATCCCACTCTTCCCATCCCATGAGGAACGGCACTCCACCCTCACAATACTCCAATGAATTATCATCAAGTACACCCTTTTGAAAAGCATCAGGAAAACCCATCAATCTCCGGTCCGGCTTCGCTGTATCGGAACATATGAATGCGTGAAAAAGAAGATTGTCTAATGAATTTACTTTGCCACACTGGAGCCGATACAAGATATAGTTACGTTCACCAAATCGAACTGAGACGTCAAGCACAGCTTGTTTTCCACCGAGGGAGTATGTTGTATCATACAACTCAAACATTTCCTCAATGTGATCAAAGAAGGCAAACTCAATGGTGGGATCCTTCCTTTCCCGGGCAAGTTTGTAAGCCCATCTTATAGCTGATATAGCCCTCTCAAAGCTTGGTCGTACTTTCCAGTTTGCGAGAAGCACGTCCAAGATTACTGATGATATGTTCTCGTCTGCTGATAGTCCTGCCTTTAGATAATTTTGCATCTTAACGGTCTGGAGAAAATCCTTAAGCGTTCGATGCAGAAATTGAACAGAAATACTAGCATCTTCGGGAATACGGGTACGGACACTACACGGCTCGAGGAGGCCTTTGAAGCGACCATTTAACCTGTGTCCTGTCTGTATGACCAGTCTAGAAATCTCCTGAGCGGACATTGACTTGAAGCCGAGTTCCTTAGCAAATATTGGATTATCCGCGTACTCATCTATGAATGAGTAATGTAAAATAATGCCAATTCCAAATGGTGAGCTCGTGCATTCAAGTGAAAATAAGAGCGTGTAGGCCATGCTTTTCCGATATACCGGGTCGACCGATTTGATGATAACCTCATACAGCTCCTCCAAGTCAGCAGGGAGCTGGTTCAACCGCTCTCGAAGAAGGGAAACTGGATCGTCGTTGGTAATCCCGTCCCGTAAAGATTTAACAACAACTCTCACCCAAAGGAAAACTCCTTGGGCTCGTTTAGTGATATCTCTTATTAAATGTTCGTGATCTGTGGTGTACCTGTCACCGGTATAAGCAATGATGCTTTCCGCTGCAAACTTCTGAATATCCTTCTGCGTAAGTTCGTGAAGATAAATGACGCCAGCATTGCCTTTGCCTATGGTTTGATGAAAACAATTCCAGGGTCGGCTGGAGACGCAAATTTTGATCATCGGACATTGAGATAGTTGACGGACAATATCAATTACCTCAAAGTGATCTCCGTCATACTCATCAAGACCATCAATATGGAAGTAGAATTTCGCGGGAAGCGTTTCAAGAGCCATGATACGCTCAAAACATGCTTTCAGCTTTCGAAGTGACCATGACCGTGACTTTTCGGTGGAAATATGGCCATCTCCCCATTGGTCTTTGCATAGGACTTTGATCAAATCGGGCGAGTCCTTCAATATCGCTGAAAGCAATGACTGCAATAGCCCTTGCAAGGACTTTTGCATCGATGTACCCGCGTTCCAAAAATAAAAGTTCGCGCGCACCAAGCGTGAGGGCCCAGCCCAAATCTCCAGCAGTCGTGTAGTTTCCGCGTGACTCTGAAGGAACTTCATCAAGGTCGATTTGCCTGAGCCGGGTTTTCCAGTAATCCAATAAATCCCTTCTCCACCAGCAAGCCACGAAGAGTAGGTGATTCTCGATCGCGGATCAGATTCGGGTAAACCACTTGCATTAAATACCCATTCAAATGTTTCCTTGTACGCTTCATGGATCTGTTCGTGTCTTGTGCCCATGAATTGGAATTGTAGACTGATTAAGATTGAACTAGTTTGTGCCGTATCTTCAAATCTGATGACGAATTCCGAGAATGCTTTCTGGAGATCATATGAACTGGTTTCGTTCGCCTGGACGTTTTGGCTTGTACCATTAACTTCCTGTATGAAGGCTGCAAATTTCTGGGACAGACGATGAATTTCTAGTATCGTTTCATCGTGATTGTTCGACATGGCTCTCTGGATCTTCGTCTGCAGGTCTCTAGTCTTGCATTTAGTCAATGTATACAATATATGTAAGCGAGAAGCGTATACCTCGTTTGCACTGTCAAATGAAGAATTATAGCATCTCGAAGTCTGTCTAATCTTGTCGAAAGAGACTCGATCTTCTCTTTACTCCAAATACCCTTCAAAGCTTTGCGAAATCCAGCAAATATTCGGCTATCTCCTGGTTTCTTGTCTAATCGCACAGCATTGACAGCGGTGAGCAGCTCTTCTGCAGCTGCTTGACTGCGCTTTGCGAGTTCTACCAGATTCGGGTCCGAATAAGTCTCTACCTTCAAGTTGACACAATGTCGCTTGAGATGCTCAGCAATCAAATGCAAATCCCCATGTTGTGTGGAAATACCGTCGACACTTCTTAGTACGACGACAGTAGTCGAAAGAAGCTCGCAGCCGAACTGAACAAATTGGACGATGTTCCCAGCCAGACCAACAGCTGCAAGTTCCATTCTCACGGTATGCGATAGAAGGGTTCGAGTCTTGAAAGCAAGATGCAATGTTCGAAAACATTTCAGCCTGATGAGGTGCTACTGAGAACATTCGCTTTATATGTGGGGTTTCATGGGCCCTACGCAAAACCAATCACATTGTGAGATGATGGCAAGCATAGCCACACATGAGGTTGTACAAGCGACTGGCATGTCCTCCAATCGAGTGCTGGTCTCTCAAGGTGCTTAGCTGAAATCACTCCCAACAACAATTTGCCCAAACAGTTGGCCGGTTCTAGCATTTCGGGGGTGTGCTTTTCGATTCTTCAATAATGATAGTTGATCCTGGCGAACTTTTCACTGTCCGATTCGAAATTTCATTTTATGTTGAGCCCCCACTATCATTTGAGGACCTCAAAGAAATCTCCACGGAGTTGAAACTTTGGCAACAAACCAATAGTGCTTATATAGATTGATAGAGATTGAGAGCAAGCAGAGACATGCAACGAACTTAGAATTTACTACAGCTATACAGAGCAGATTGTTACAACATCGAATCAAATTTCTTCGCACCTTCAACTCCCGAGAACCACTGCACCCGATCCTTGGTAAACAACTCGACCCTTGGCTTTAATTTCGTCTCGTGTAACGTAAAATCGTCTACTGTTCCGATCCTTAAGATGCTCTTCCCCGGCCATAGCTCACCAACGCGGTACATCAGCGTCCCACATGTCTTGCAGAAATAATTGGTCATCAGCTTTCCACTGGCGATGGATTTATTCTGCGAGAAAGTGCTAAGATTGTCGCGGCCCCGCACGTGCGTTAGGTAGTTGTCGTCGACGGTGAAGTTGGAGGCGAACATTGAGGCGGTGATTTTACGACAGTCGGTGCAGTTGCAGACGAAAGTGCTCACAAGGCCAGGACCTTCCGTAGGCTTTAATGAAATCAGATATGAATAATGTGGATTCGGATGGAGTTGAGGGATAACTTACGAATGATAATTGAACAGCGCCGCAGAAACAGGTAGCAGTTGCATGAGTGTCGGTTGACCAGCCATCTCCACCAGTCCCAGATACCGGGATATACGGTTTCGTTTTATCAGCCGACGCAGACATTGAATCTCTCACGTATGCGGATATGTTCTTGGAGTAGAGTAAATTCGTCTCTGGAAAAGAGATATCGTTTCCAGATACACAAATCTAGAAGAGATGTTGGTAAATGATTGATTCAATCAAAGACCGGTCGTTCTTCTTGTCCCTTTATACACTTTTGAACAAAGCACGACGCTCTGCTATATCAGCAATGATGGTAATTCTAATCCTCGAGGGAAAGATTATTATTCCCGAATGGTGATTATGAAATAATTAAGTGTAAGATAACAACCCCGCGTCTTAGCCTCGGGCCAGTAAGATGACAGGAGATGCCTAGGTACAAATGAACCCTACATCATCGACCGACCACCTCGTAGCTTCTGCCTTGTATGGCTTGAGACTATGTTCCACTACTGCATCCATTATGTGTAAGCATCAGCGAAACATCTACCTGGCGATTGATGAGAATCCAGACCTTTGCATTGTGTCCGAGTCTTTTCCGAAGCTCAGTGTACGAAAACCCGGGCCTGTAATGCAACATCCCTTCTGATTTATAAGTCAACTTAGGGGTGGCGAAACCAAGCACAACAAAATCGTTTGCTTATTTCAACATCGCCATGGGTAAGTAACAGTTCACCTAGATGAGTCTTGTCGGATATTGGTTTTGTTAAAAGCACCGGAGATAAGGTCCAGCGGAATCGCACCAAATATGTTTCGCATCCATGTCTGGCACCTCTAATTCCATGAGAATAAATCAGCCAATATATGTATCTCTGAATGATCAGTTCGACAATTTAACTTGGTTCTTTAAGACCCTGCCGTACCTGCAGGAGTTGCATAACTTAATATGACTTTCTGCTCGATTCACCTGCCTAGAACACCTCATTCATCGAACTGGGCTGCGGTCCTTCTTACTACTCTAGGTACTGACGAGCATAGCCATAAAACAAAACATGTGAAGCAAGACTGTGTTGGAGGTCGTGTTGAGGACAAGGCTCTCAGCCTTGTGTCACATTGCCACAAGAGCACTCTGGCGCAGTAGCTCCTCAAGCTCCCAATACATTTCAAATCGTGCATCTTTTCGTTGGTTCCCTGATAATAACATCCTGTCAGCTGAAAATGCGCTGGAGTTACACATAGGATGGCGGGGTAGAATGTCAGTGTTTGGGGCCAAGTTGCAATGATCGACACATGGCGACAAGGCTGAGATCGCCCTGCCAACAGAAACCAACAGCAACGCTGCAAACGAGATTGCTCTTACAGCCTCCGATGAATCAAATAACAGAGTTTATTGGCCTAGTCTTGGCCGCACGTTACCTTCGCTGTTGCCTTGTACATGCTCCCAGGTTTAAAAACCTACAAACCTGCGTTATTGATCTCTGAGACTCTAATACTATGGCTACTGCTGGGAACCAGAATTCGGCAGCCTCGCAAGGTGCAACTTCGAGCACCCAATCTAAACCCAACAATGCAACCAAAGTAAAAGATCCTGAAGCCCCCCAAAGCCATGACGAGAGAATCACCGTTATCGATATCGATCTGAACCGGAAATACAATTCTGTGAAAGGGACGAAAATCTACGGAGACAGTTTCAACGACTTGGGTCGTGATGGCGAATCTCGACAGCCTTTAAAAGAGCAGCCTCACAACAGTCTTCGCATATTCTCTTGCCCGAATGTAAAATCTGGAGAAAGCGTTCTCGAATATCTGTCTGATGATAAATTACAATTCGATACACCGCCGTACAGTGTCTCCCAGCTATATCGCTGGGCGGCATTGTCTTCGCAGGGGGCTGAGAGTGATGGTTGGTTTCGATATTCGTTTACCACCGCGCATATGTCTCCAGAACGCACTAGGGCAGTAGTGTTCTTTTCAACTGAGCATATTCAGCTAAAGCGATGTGAAAATGGGCAGTACACTCGTACGTAATAGAGCATCTAATACTTGGATAAGGCTAACAAGTAAATAGTTGTGTGGACCACCGAGGAATCCCCCTACAAATATCGTCCACAAAAAGTAGAGAAAACTCGCATAGACTTTGTTAATCGCCTGAATACAAGAAGCACCCTTTGCCAGGATGATGCGACGAACGATCAGGTCTTTGTCAAACTCCTTCTATTGGATATCTTGAAGATGGACGTAGATCAGTTCGAGCAATTCGAAATCCAATTTCGGGATCTTTACACGCGTCCAGATACAAGTAAATCTGGACTTTGGAGCATCAACAACCAATCTGATAGACTCTTGCTCCTTGGACTTCATCCCTCGCGGCCAGTTAAGCGTCTCGTAGAGAAATGCGAAGATATGAAGGACAATCTCGACCGCAAGTTCCTAGAAGAAATAGTATCCAGTGCCGTTGCATCTTTATCCCCAGCGCCTTCTTACACCCTTCAAATCATGCGCCTACAAAGCTCCAGCTTCCTTAAACAATTTTCAAGAGTCGATGCGACAATCCAGGATCTCCTCTCCTACGACACAGCAATCTCCACCAAGCAACAATCATCCAGTCTTTTCATCCTCACCTTCATCACCGCCATCTGCCTCCCCTTCTCCCTTGCAGCATCAACACTAAGCATGCAATATCAATTCCACGATATTCTCCCCAAGCTCCGCGACATGGTCATCTTCGCGTTCGTACTGGCATGCATTATGCTCATATTCTACAAAGGCTTCGACCTATTCCTTCACATCAAGCGATACGTATTCCAGGTCCGCTTCATTCGGACACGGTTCTACAGGACATTGTTACCACTGGTTTTCATAGGCTGCTGTATCAGTTTCCTCGCGCAGTATATCAACATTCTGAGGAACGATCCGTCGACGATAGGGAACGGGCTGTTGGTGAGTTATTGTTTGATGTTTTTCGGGTATATGATTTTTCTTGTTGTTGGGCTGGATGTTATTTATTTGCTTCTTCATGCGTGGTTTACTTATCGGTCGAGGAATAGACCAGAGGACTAGTCTAGTTGATAGTAAAAGTATTTGTATAATTGTAAGCATGCTTCTAGCAAACTATGGTGGCGATACAGCACCCTCTCTAGGTAGCAACCCATCACATTGGATATCGATGTCACTTTCAGGGAACGGCTGAACAACTTGACCCTCCCACCCGATAAGCACAGCATCGCCCTCCGGCTCGTAGGCATCCCACCCCAATTCAGGTAGTCCGTTAATTGGATCTTTCGCAAAAGCAGTCCAGTAGTCCTGCAACTGTTCAGACACTTCAGTTTGGAAGGACGTCCCTTCGCCCCTTGCAATATCATACGTGCCAAAGACGAGAGGGAGGTCTGCGGAATGATATGCACCCAACCAAGGCAAGGGACTGATGTTCGAAAAGTTGCCGGCGTACAGGTAGCGGTAGGTGGTAGAGCCGGTCATGAAACGGTCCTGGGTGGTTTTCACCTCCGTGCATATGAACAGCCAGAGAGTGTAGTAGTCTCCAATTGCCTGGTCTGGACCGTACGTTCGGTTGTATGGGAGGAATGCGATGCCTTCGTTTGATGTAGTTCCGATGATGGCGGGCTTCTTGGTGTAATTTCCTGCGATGGCGCGGGCGGTATTGTTGGAGAATTTCGTGCTGTTGTCTACGATAATGTTGAAGCTTAGTGCAGGAGTAGCGGTGGAGTCGACACGGGATTTAAGATAGCCTATGATGTCGGTGGAGCTGACATTTCGCATACAATCCAACTCTGCGGTAGCTGTCAGGTTGCCACAACCGAAGTGCTTTGCGACGAAGGTGAAATTGTTTTGCTCGAAATCAAGGGATTGCAGTGGGGTGTATGTGTTCCCAGACGACAGGATATAGCTGGACACGATTGAGTCCTCCGGATAGGCGTAATTGTAGAGATCTGCTGCAATGGCACCCGCGGATTGACCCCATAGTGTGATTCGTTCCGGATCTCCACCAAAGTTGGCAATATTTTCTTGGATCCATTCTAAGGCGAGGCGTTGATCGAGAAGGCCAAGATTTTGAACTGTTCCTCTCGCGTTCGGGAATCCGAAGATGTTCAATCGATAATTGATTGCCACCACGATCAGATCTTTCCTTCGCTGAACCCATTGAGTCGGAATATGGTATGGTGTGTTCACACCTCCTGTCAGAAATGCACCACCATGAATCCACACGATGACAGGACGTGTGTCATTTGATGTCCCATTCCATCTCTTCCCCGTCCATGGTGCCCATATATTTACAGACAAGCAATCCTCGCCAAATTCAGGCTCTGGTAAGAACTCAGGTGCGTCGGTTCGCCATACATTCGATGCATTTCCTTCGAATTGTGGGCAACTTGGACCAAATTTTGTCGCATCAATGAATTGTGCCCTTTCTTTCGCCACTGATGGAAGCCATCGTCGTGACCCTACGGGTTGTTCTGCATATGGGATGCCGAGAAACTGGGCAACATTAGGGGCAGTCCGATCCACTGTACCCGTGACATAGCCTGATGTAGTGTCGATATTCAGAGTATTCACAGCTTGTGCAAAGCGCCATTGCTGCACACCAAGGAAGAGACTGCCGTAGTACGAAAACGACAGATTGAACATTTTACAATTTGGCGATAGATTGCTAAATTTACAAGTCAGTGAAGTCGCGGAATACAATCTTTATTTATGAACAGGCATCCACCTAAGGCACAATTATCTAGGGCGATGAGGCGTCTTGACATTCATCGAACTTGCATTGCCTTCGGACCAGGACATCTGAATCTGTAGTAGTCTTATGACGTTGATTCCCCCATCTATAAGCCATCTATGCAAGATAATTTCATATCAATGGAGATTTTCTAGTAGGCAGTAAGACATGTACTATATCGGGCACGTTGCTCGGACTGTATTTCTGTAAGGAGACAAGTGCATGTCCCCATTGGTGGTTTTGAGGTGATACGACGGATATGGGCGTAGTGAGCCACGTTCTAGAAAACCGGACTACAAGAGACCCGATTTGATGGGGCTCTCCGGACGGCGTTGAGGTTCTGATGCACTCATTATCGTTGTTGGGGAGTCTTCTTTTATCGATGGAATTGCTCGGTCACGTGATAAAGTCAATTGAGGGGTGAATCGTGATTTAACCCCTCACAAGAACGATGGAGCTCTCTAGCTCCTTCGGCATTCTTTCCGAACCTCTCGGTACAATGTCTTGTCATTCAAGAGGGGTACTTCGGCTTGTTGTGAGTTCAATCAGTCATAAACAAAACATTGAACAACTGTACTCACCATGACGATTGTAATAACAGGCGCCGGTGGCTTCGTCGGCCAAACCCTCGCAAAGGAATTGATCCAGAGGAATGCCAATGAACATCTGGTCCTCGCAGATGTCCAAGCACCTCCAAACCCCACCGGATCCAGCAATGTCAAGAGCATCGCAGCCGACCTTACGGATCCCTCAGCATGTGAATCGCTCATAGCGACCTCTCCTGACGCCGTCTACATCCTCCATGGCATCATGTCCAGCGGCGCGGAGGCCAACCTCGAATTGGGCTATAAGGTCAACTTCGACAGCGTCCGGCAATTGCTAGACACCATCCGCCTGAAGAAGCCCGGCACCAAGGTCGTCTTCACCTCATCTTGCGCCGTGTTCGGCAGAGCTGCAGTCGAGAACGTCGCGACGGAAACAGACGTCGTTCCCATGCCTGAAAGCTCCTACGGCACCCAAAAGCTCATGATCGAGTTCCTGGTCAATGACTACTCCCGCCGTGGTTTCATCGACGGACGAGCAGTACGTCTCCCCACCATCTTCGTGAGGGCCGGTGCTCCCACCGCTGCTGCGTCGTCATTCGTGTCCGGCATCGTCAGGGAGCCCGTCCATGGTCAGGAGAGCGAACTCCCCGTCGATCCCGACATCGGGATCTGGCTTTCGTCTCCTAAGACCCTCGCGCGCAACTTGGTGCACGCGAAGGACGTCGAGGCGGAAAAGCTGGGCCACTTTAGGAATATCCTGCTTCCGGGATATACGGCGAGTAGTCGAGAGATCTTGGATGCGCTGGAGAAGGTTGCTGGTAAGGAGACGAGGGCGCTTGTAAAGGAGAAGAGGGATGCGACTGTGCAGAGGATTGTGCTCAGCTGGCCGGCGAGGTACGACACGTCGAGAGCTAAGAGTTTAGGATTCCACGAGGATATTGGATTGGAGCAGACTATTCAGGACTTCATTGAGGCAGACAAGAAGTCGTAAGGGAAACTCCTACTCTGATCAACGTTGATCTGGCAACATGTCTATAAAGGTCACTCGTACATACACCAATTCAATTGATAAGCCAGACCACCAAAGAATGCTCCAGTACTATTCTACGCCCAATCCTAAAAATATACTAAACAAACGACTGGTGAGCAAATCCTCCGCATTCATTACTACCTGCTTAGCGTAACCCCGCATTTTACCCCGGATTTCAAGTTCCCCCTAGATGGTTCACTCATCAACACCATGCAAATTCGAGTGCGTATATACCTACCTAGGTATCTACCCGCACTGCCCAACAAGGACATTGGCCTCATTGTACCGCCATCAATTCGAACACAAGCAGCCGGTCTACAGATTCCAAATAGCTCCGACGATGTTACCAAATGTTTCATCTCATTTCATGAGCTCTCAAATGAGGTATGTCGTATAAAATTGGTATATGTTTTCCGGGCAACTGCCATCCCAAACACTAAAAGGACGCCCAATTATGCATAGCCATCAAACCAACTCCCAATGATACCAAATAACAGCATAATCATCTCTAAAAAAAATAAAGAATAGAAACGCTTGCTCCCAATAACCAACCAAAACACCACATTCCCTCCCATCCTTTCTCTATCACTCAGACTCAGAAGCAGACCTACTGCTAACATCCTTCGTCAGCTTATCCCCGTCCTCAACCTCCGGCACAAACGGCGGCGCATCGCCCACGCGGTCCGCCGTCAAGCCCGCAGACCCAGGCTTCCTCATCCCAGCTTCGAGTTGTCGTTGGTAGCTGACCTGGCGGAGGCGCTGTGATTCCTTGGGAGTGAGATGGAGCTGTGTATATGTTAACTCTGGTCCAGAACAAAAAGAGGAGAATGGAGTACATACATAAATCTCAACGCCGACCGCATGAATAGCACCAGCGACCCAAAGCGCCATTCCGAACCCGATGTTGAGCGCCGCGCCCGCCGTGACAGGAGACCCGGCGGTCATGTCCGCGGCGACGATTGCGACCTGGTTTGGATTCGAGCCGTCGAGGTAAGAGGCGCAGGCGGGGTAGGCGGTCAGGAGGGCGGTGCTGGCGGGGAGGGTGTGTGCGATTTTGGCGCAGGGCCAGACGGCGTGGTAGGCGTGGGTGGAGGAGATGATTGAGGCGGTTATGATCATTATGATGCGAGATGTTATGATTCCGCCGGCCTGAGGGTGGGAGTGTTAGTTAGGGAGAGGGGAGAGGGGAAGGGAGGACGAACGTAGACCCAGCCTCGAAGCATCCAGGCGCGGTGCTGCTCGATTTGAAGACGTTTGATATTGATGATGGCCATGGCGAAGGAGCCTAGTGTGGCGATTGCGACGACGCCGATGAAGGCTTGGGTGTCGAGGCCGCCACCGAAGGAGTGTCTAGCGATCATGAATGCGCCGATAGTGCCTGCAACGAATAGTAGAAGAGCGATGTATCCCATGATTCGGTGGACGAGGATAGCTTTATGGCGGATGATGGGGATGAATTGGAAGAAGGCGATAATTCCGGCGGGGAGGACTCCAGCGAGGTGGAGCATGATTCCAACCTTGTACTGGGTGAATGTTTTGTAGTAGTAGCATTCTCCAGGGGCAGCGCTGTTGCCGGGTGCAGAAGTTGCGGGACAGAGGTTTTGATTGAAGTTCAGATAGGCGAGGCGGGCAATGGAGACTATAACGGAAGAGCTACTATCAGTATTTGTAGAATCGATACTATGTAGAAATGTTGATGGTGCTGAGACTCGATTCACGTACAGCCAAACAGTGCCCCTGCGAGAGTAAACCACAGCACAAAGTTGTATCCTTTCTGGAAGCCAAGCGTGGTATATATCCTTCTACAGAAGGCTTTGAAGCCCTTTGGCTGTTTGGTGGTAGGTTCAAGGGCGCCCATGATGATGATCGTCTGTTAACGTGCGGTGGCAGGAAAGTGGATGAGAAGTTTGGATAAAATGAGACAAATGGGGTAAGTTAAGGTTTGGAGAGATTGAAGTTACACAGAGAAAGACTTCTGAATGATTGAACAGATCCTCGATACCGCCTTGCCATCGTCCTACGCTTTTATATATGTATGTACAGAGTATACACAGATCCAGCGATATATCACAATCGTCACTTCTACACTCCAGCGCACTATGCTTCCCAATTCGCACCCGCCTTTCCAGAATTCATTTTAGCCATCAACTGATGTCCACATTGCACCCTATGGCAAGCACTCACTAAATCCCATCACCACGCGACACCCGTCATAGAAAGCAGCAAAATTGTACTCCAGCGCGCAATGAGCCGAAACAGGATTAGTCCAACCTATCGAGCGAGAAAACACCATAGAAGCACGACACAAATAGACGGCATGGGTTTTGCTGGGCTTTCCCACGTCTGTGGCTACGTGCTGCGCCCAGAACATGGATCGAGAATTGCTGGCGAGAGCTGCGATCGGGAGCTGGGGTTGATGCGCGCACAAAGGACGTCATCATCGCGATTCATGTCGATCGTTTGTTTCGTCCAATCTTAGTGGTCTGGCTTTCGCGTAGATTTGTAGCCGACGAAGCTACCGTCGCCCCGTCAATTTCTAGCGTGGACACCCGGGGGGAATTGCTCGATTCCTAAAGTCGGATCACGGATCACGGAGGGTCTTTCAAAGCCGTTGAGTAGAAATATGTGGAGGGTCGGACGGGCTGTGGTCAGAGGACTATGATTGTTCCATTTGCCAAGCAATGTCGGGCGGGGTGAATGCTTTGGTACGACATTGTCGGAAGAAGAGGTGACACGGCGTAACTCACTTGCCATTGCAATTGTTACTCCGTTCCGTGTTTTGTCACGAGTAGATACAGAGTTACCCATTCATATCAAGGAGAACTAGTGATCTTGAGCGCGCTCATCACAGACTCCATCCTCTAGTATCGTCTTTCCGTACATGTCCAAATAACCTTGTTCACCTTCAAATCACGCACTAATTTTTAACATCATTTCAAGAAACTTGGAAACTACGCTGTTTAGCTGCGTTATCACTTACCACATAAATCAGAAGGAACGTACATATAGTTACAGAGACTTACTACTGACAAAATGATTCGCATTCCGGTCGGTAAAATTCCATTTCCCACTTAATCTCATTGCATTGCTAACTAAACAACACTTTTAGCTGATATTAGCAGCTGGTACTTCATTCAAGGAATTCTTATTCATAGATGGCTGCGTCTTAAGTTCGCCTGTACCCCGTCAACGACGTTCTAATACCTCGTGGCCGGCTCTTATGCCCCAGGAAGAAATCTATTAGATGCGTAAAGCAACTTCGTCGTAAATCATGAGTATCCAAGCGAATCTTCGAATATCCGGCGCTCTTTAATGCTCCCTTCATCTCGCGAATCTAGCTGGCGGCATCTGCTTTGGTACTTTCAGGATTCATAGCCGACTCGATTCGTCTGATAATCCTCGCCGGATTCCCAGCCGCGAAGCAAAAGGGCGGCACATCCTATATCATAACAATTTTAGCCATCACATTCTGAAGAAACGGAAAGAAAACCATAACGGCAACTTACCCTCGTAACAACCGACCCCGCCCCAACCGTACTCCCCTTCCCAATCCTCACCCCCGCATTCACAATCACACTCCCGCAAATCCACACATCATCCTCGATATGAATCTCCTTTCCACCCTCTGGCCCCTTCAATCCCTCTCGCACGGCTGGATCCAAAGGATGTGTCGCCCCGTAGAGTCGTACGTCGGGTCCGAATAAAACGCGCTCGCCAATGGTGATAAGACATGTGTCGAGGACGATCATTCCGAAGTTTATGAAAGAGCCGCTGCCGACTTTGAAGTTCTGGCCGTGGTCGACGGAGATGGGGCCGTCGACGTAGGGGTCGGTGGAATCGAAGAGGGCTTCGTCGGCTTCGGGGTCGGGGTTTACTGGTGGGAGGGGACGGGCGTCTTGGATTATGCTTTGTGAAGGATTGATGAATTAGCTATCGTTTCAGAGGCTTTCAAAGCAATTCCTTGGAGGCGATGTACGGATGTGTAACTTCGAATGACTTCTCTTTTCCAACACCAAAGTACCGTAAATGAAAAGTATAATCCTAACTCACTCTCTCCAAAGCTCAACCTTCCTCCTCCTCGACGCATCCCCCGCCGCATTGAATGCTTCACATGCCTTCTTACACCTCGTCCTATTCTTCTGCAACTCCGGATCTCCAGCCCAGTACAATTCGCCCCGCAGCATCTTCGCCCATTCTTTCGAGGCCGCCATTATGTATCAACTCTTATTCCGTGACGTAGTGCCGAAAAACGTGTGAAAGGGGAAAAAGGAATCAGTCGGTCAAGCAGACAACCATCCAAAGTTCTAGCTGGAGGAAAAATTGATCTGGATACCTGACTATATACTACTGTGTACCTTATATATATATTTTGCATCTATATCAGGACATCCGATCCGTCCCCACAATACCTTATTCCCCGTTCCCGTATACGTGGTCCGGTGGAGATGTCCCCCGCTCTCCCGACGTTCTCCCACGTCATGTCGGGCCGACATAGATTCCAATCAACCATCATGAAATGTCCAACTGGAGTATCACGACTCACGCTTGCAGCTAAATCTGAAATTTTGAGGGAAGCATGACCTCGTGTTCGGATATTCAAGGCTGGAGATTCTTGGGGTATCCGCAGGGGGGGTTTGGTGGGGTGGGGTGTGCGTGTTGGATGTTAGTGGTTGTGGGCAGTTGAGACGACACGCAGAGCTGATGATCTACAAATACGATGTTATTCTCAGCAGACAAAGGGAAGACAGTATCTCGTTCACCTGCTAATTGTCCCCAATTAATTTGGCAAACTAAATTTCCATAGACACATGATCAATTGTCATACAATGACAGTTTGGTTCTAAAACGCAGCAATGTTTTTTTTGGGGGATTTTATGTGTAAGGAACGACTAAACATACTATATACGACAAAATGAGTGGACGAGGGGCAGAGACCACCTCTTACAATGACAAAAGACAAGGACAATTTTGGTGATGGCAATCTGTTTCCTCCGCAGTCAACTCACACTCTTCCTCTCTCTCACTCTTACTCCTGCTTCCCCTGTAACGCCACTCCGTCCTCGACAACTTATACCTTCTCCTCATTCGTTACACTCGAGTCGTCGGTATAGTAGCGACCAAAAACACGATCCTCTACATCCATATCCTCGTGTCTAGCACCTCTTTGCATCTTCTCCTGCCTCCGGAAATACACCCTCTTCGCCCACTTCCACGCCTCAACACCCGCGAAAAACAGTCCCGCACTCACAAACACAATCCCCCACTCCCACGTAATCGGCGCGTGCTTAAACACCGTCGTGTTAACGACCGGAATATAGACGAGGGGAAACAACGTCACGAACCCGACGACCACGGCCCAGAACAGGAACCTATTCCGCCAAATGTCGATGATCCACTGCGTGAAGTATTTGGTGGAGTCGGGCTGCATGCGGAAGAAGGAGCGACGCATATCTATCATTTCCCAGGCGAGGAAGAGCGCGAACCATGTGAGACACGCGAATGTGGTGGCGCGGGCGCGGAAGACGAGATGGCAGGAGGAGGAGTAGGTTTCGTTGCAGCCGGACCCGAGCTCGCCGTCGCCGAAGCCGTAGACGACGAGGGTGAAGCTGGAGAGGCAGAGGAGGGTGATCCAGAGGCCGTAGACGACCATGTCGACGAGGAATTCGAGGGTGAAGATGCCGGTTTTGAGGGATACGGGGGGTCGGTGCAGGATGTCGGGGACCGCGCGTTCGAAGCCGAGGCCCATGTCTGGCATTCCAGATGTGGCCATGATGATCCAGACGACTTGGACGGGGGCGAGCGGGAAGACGGAGAGACCGGTGTTGTCTTTGAAGGCAAGGCCGACGAGGAGGGTGCCGGCTTGCGCGACGTTTTCGGCGAGGACGTGAAGGACGAACTTTTGGATGTTGTCGAAGATTCGACGCCCTTCCTCTACGGCGGCGAGAATCGAGGCGAAGTTGTCGTCGGTGAGAACAATGTCGGATGCTTCTTTGGCGACGTCGGATCCTGCTTGGCCCATTGCGATGCCGACGTCTGCCCGCTTGAGGGAGGGAGAATCATTCACACCGTCACCAGTCATTGCGCAGAAGCGGCCGCGGCGATGAAGGGCTTCGATCATGCGAACCTTGGTGCTGGGCGCACAGCGAGCGATGACAAGCGGGAGGACAGGCAGCTTGTCAACTTCATCGTCGGTCAGGCTGTCGAACTCTCCAGCTGTCATGATGAGGGCTTTCGCAACGTCGGCAGAGATTCGCTTCATACGCTCGGCAGATGGTAGGATGCCTACCTCCACAGCAATCGCTTTGGCTGTCTCTGGATGATCGCCAGTGAGCATGTGAACTTCGATCCCGGCTTCGTGGCATTGTCGGACGGCAGGGGAGGATTCTGGTCGTGGAGGATCGTAGAGGCCTATGAGTCCGCGGAAAATGAGACCGGATTCGACAGATTGGCGATCAACGTCTGCTCCTTTTTCGACTTGTCCTTCGTAAGGACGGCTGGCTAGGGCAAGTACACGGAGTCCCAAGCTAGCGAGCGCTTCCATATTACGCAAGATCTCTTCGCAGAAGTCGTCAGTCATGTCTTCCAACTCATCCCCTAAGCCAACTTTGGACACGGAAGAACAGCTCGCGATCACGCGTTCGACAGCGCCTTTGGTGAGGGCTATAAGATTGCCGCTCGAGTGACGCATAATGACAGACATCTTCTTGACAGTAGAATCGAAAGGTAGTTCAACCAGGTCTTCCCATTCGGCCTCACCTCCCTTGGTAAGACGACTACGATCCATGCCGAATCTGGCTGCGAAGACCTGGATGGCAATTTCGGTGGGGTCTCCATGGGCTTCCCAGGCGCCTTCGTTGTTCTTCTTCACAGCAGCGATATTTGCCAAACAGGCAACGTTGAGGAAATGTTGTAAAGCGACATCCGGACGGGAATGAAGTTTCTCCGAGTCTACGATGTCACCGCAGGCAGAACCACCAGTTTTGAGTTGCATCCTTCGAGGCTCTGCAGAACTGAACCGAACATCACCGGCTGTTGGATCCTGAGGTGCAGTCGAATTCTCAATAGTATATGTCCCAACACCAGGCAACCACGCACCACGAGCAATCATCTTTCCTTGAGTAAGGGTGCCCGTCTTGTCGGAGCAGATATCAGTGACGCCGCCAAGTGCCTCCAGCGATTTGAGATTTCGCACGAGCACGTTGCGCTTTTCCATGCTCTTTGTGCCGGCTGCCATAGTAATTGTAAGTACAACAACAAGGCTGGCTGGAATCATTGACAACCCGGTAGCTACTGCGTAGATAACGACCTCTTGACGAGAGCTGAACTCGTTCGCAGCCAAAACTATAATGGCACAGAGCACAGCAATTCCAAACAGGAGAATGGCGAGTTTCGATAGCTTCTTCTGCAACGGGGTGCCAACGTTCAAACCCAGGAACCGTCCTATCGCGTCAGTGAAGGTCAACGTGTAGGCTTCGAGGTAACGGTGTGGTTTGGCATGGCCGCTAGGGCCACGGTTCTTGACCGGTCGAACTTTCGATTCTGTCTCGCGAAGTTGAGAAGCGATGGCTCCGATCTCCGTGTAGACACCAGTAGCGAAAACCACGCCTTTGGCACGGCCTTTGGTCACGTTTGATGAACTGTATGCGACGTTGATTCTATCTCCTGGTCCAGTCTTTTCGGGAAAAGTAGCTTCTTCATTCTTGCGAACGGGTAAAGATTCTCCGGTCAAAAGAGCTTCATCTGTTTCGAAATTTACAGCCTCGAAAACTCTAAAACTTCATGTTAGAGGATCGGGAAAATCATTATTGCTCGGAGAAATGCACTAACCTGATATCCGCGGGAATTGTATCACCTGTCTTGATCTCAATAACGTCGCCAGGGACGACTTCAAGAGACGGAATGGTCGACTGTTTGCCATCTCTTATCACCTTTGCAGTCGGCGAGCTCAAAGACCGCAGCGAATCCATAGTCTTCTCGGCCGACCATTCCTGAAAGAACCCTACAACGATGTTAAGCAGAATCACGAACGTCACAACCCCACCTTCGATCCAAGACCTGATACCAAAACTGACGGCCATAGCGAGGATCAGAACGAGGGTCATTGCGTTGGCGACCTGGGCGATCAGAATCTTGACGACGGAGACTCCTTTCGTTTCTCCAAGGTCGTTGGCGCCATGTTCGTCGAGGCGCCGTTTTGCTTCGGAAGTGTCCAGTCCGTGCCATGTATCGGTGCTCAATTCGTCCACTACTTGGGCGAGAGTCAGGCTGTGGGCGGGCAGCGATAAGGGTTTGTTGGACTGCCCGCTCACGTGGCCCTCGTGGGGGGTTATGGCTTTGTTTTTGCCCATGAGTTGTAGTGAATATCAAGTGATTCGTGAATGTTTCGAATTCCAAATTGGATGTGGTATTGGTAGAAGATCTTTTCCTGTGGGTTGTTTCCCAGATGTTGTTGATAATTATGTAGTTAACGATATAGATATCTTCTGATTCTCGTCCCAGTGTGGACGAATTGAGCAGTAGTGTTGATGTAGGTAGACATAGAGGACTTCAGCACGGGGTATTGGACAGACTCCTCCAGAATCAAGCCACGATTGGCGGGTGGTGAAAGTGTTAGTGGTTGAGTGGTCGAGATAGTAACTTTGGCAAGGCTGAGGACGCGAGGCTCGATGATAAGCTTCGGAAGATGTGAGAATGGAGCTGAGTTGCAAAAATCGATGATGGTAACAGTAGGAAGAATCTATTGGGGACAATGACGGTCTTATAACACACAGAATTCTCAACAAGGTCAAGGATTACGTAGGAAACGATGCCCTTGGCAGGTGAAGAAAAGTGGAGGCACGTGAGCGGGTTACGGCACCGGCTTTCTTGGCCTTTGGACGAGCATGTCACTCTTTTTGACGTTGAGCATCAATCCCCAACTTTCTATGGTCAGGAGTTTGCGTATCTTTAGAAGAGCAATCCTCCAATGATGGTTTAGAATACTTCCACATTCCTGCATAATTGGTCTTGTAGGTTATAATCGGTAGAATACTCGAACCTCTTGATGTTCCATAGCTGATCTTGGCTCCCTCGCCGATCGAAGTACAGATACACCATCCATGTCGCGAGTTCGTGGATTTATTTGTCGATCAGAGATTCGGTAACATTGGACAATAATTCAATGTGACCTGTAAGACTGTGACGATACACACAGTCGTCATATGACATTCCAAGTTGCCTTTCCCCTCATCTGTGCAACTGGCACATGTAAGCCTAGTTTGTCTCCTACAGGTTCTCAACTAAAAATCAACGCGCACCAGTTCAGCAAATATTAACGGATGAAATTAAAAACGTCCTAATTTTACACATGTTATAAAGTCAATGATTTTAGGTACATGCGACCTACTCAAACGAGGTAGGCAGCAAAAGTCAGAGTTCTCGGCGCTGTTACTAGAGGCTTAGCAAGGGACGGATGAATTGGCCAATCAGAAGCATTGATTCTGCTTTCTTAGGTTAAGTCCGATTCAGCATTCGTTGCATTGGAGATGTCACAAAATACAATTGTACACTTGATAGCATGGGCAGCTCTTGATATTTGAGAAAATCATTTAATAGTTTTTTTAGACTACGGTACGATTGAAAGTTTAGGGGTGTCTTGTTTGGGGTAGTAAACACATAGCAAAACAGAGATTATTTTAAGACCATTTCTTAGTTTCAATATGAGAACATATGATTGACATACTCGTCTGACTGACATCAACAATCTTGACATTTTCCTCTATGAACAAGTAACCTCACACTATATACACGCCCTCTTCTACTCTCCCTATCATTTCACCCCCTTCACCATCATGTCCTTCTCTTTCCTCTCCTCATCCCTACTCAAGACCCCGGAGTGTTGCACCTCCCGAATTCCGGCCGGCATCCATAATTGATACTACAATAGTCATTCTGGTTCCCGCACCAGAAGTAATCTGAGCAGCAGTCGCCGTACACGGACCCTAGACACGATACGCCGTTGCCGCACTGGCCGTTCGTGCTAACGGGGATAGTTGGCGTGGGGCGTGCGGAAGATGTGCTCGAGGGTGGTGGAATGGGCGTTGAAGACGGAGGACGTGGAGTGGAGGATGGGGGTGCGGGAGTTGAAGAGGGTGGTGCTGGGGTCGATGAAGGAGGTGCTGAGGAAGATACTGGAGGCTGCACGCCGCCGCAGGTGCCGAAGCCAGAGCGGCAGCCCGTACCGCAGTACGCGGCGGAGTTACCGCAGAAGTACCATTCAGAGCAGCAGTTTCCGAAGGGGGAGCCGGCGCAGGTAGTCGAGTTTCCGCATTGGCCGTTGGAGGAGATGAGGGTTCCTGATGGGAGAGGGGGGAGGACTGAGGTGCTTGATGGAGGGACGACGGTTGAGCTTGGTGGTACTACTGACGAGGAGGATGGTGGAGGCGGTGGTGTTGAGCTGGGTGGTGGTGCGCTGGATGATGGTGGTTGAGGTGGTGCGTCGCCGCATCTTCCATATTGAGGCTGACATCCTACGATCTCGCCGCAGAATTCGAATTCGTTACCGCAGTAGCCATATCCTGAGCCTATGAAGTGGTGTCAGTCACTTTCTCCAGGAGTGTGCAAAGGGCAGGTGATAGCCTACAGCATTGGTTGTTAGAGCATCGCTGCCCTCCATACTCTGCTCCACATCGACCTTCCTGCTGTCTTCTGTCAAGGAAACGCGTCAAAAGGCTTGCAATTGGCGTGGTATTGTTGCGTTTTTCAAACACCTCATGCCCGGAACGGCGAACCTCTCCCAACACTTCAGAGCTTCTGCTTCCAATTCCAGCTCCGAAAATTCCATTCACCGACGCCGAGACTCCCGAAAAGCTCAAACAAGCCGCGAAGGCAAAGCTAGTCAACTTCATAGCTCAACGTTACTTCTCGGACCTTTTACTTGTAGAGGGACAGGATGGAAGCTAGGCAGCTCGGGTACAATTAAGATAGAGCAACAGCGGACGCGTCGCATTTAATGAAAAAGGCTCGCCGGATAAGTCACCCTCAGAAGCCGACGCCCACGTCGAATTATATAAGTGACAAGAATAGCTCAATAAAGATACATATCTACACCTCTTTCTCTTCACTCACCCCATTCGTTCGCCTGCCTCGACCATGACCAGACCGGATACGCGAGAGACGCGTGAGCTACATTCCCATAGCTCCACGGACTCTCGGCATAATTAATTGGTTCCAAGCCGGAATTATTTGCGTAATGTGTATTTCCGTTTTGGACTTTGCACACAGATGGAAGCGGGAGAGTGTGCAGGGTCGTGTTAATATACACATCGGTGCGAGCTTGCTGGATTGATAGCGAACGTGGGGCATTTGTGGTGGTGGTGCACGCAGGAGCCGCATGTGGAATGACATCGGAGCCGTGGTTGAACATTCCCATAGCGAATGCAAAAGTCAGGAACAGGAAACTTCTTTTCGAATTTCCATTTTGATGCGATCGACCGCCCACGTTTTGAAAGAGAATAGAACGTCGATCCTCGACGGGACGATCACCTCCCTCGCGCGACCCTTATGCCATCCACCCACATATACACTCTTACTACGCCAACATGTGTGCGCGTAAAGCCAAAACCCCCTCCCACATTATCCCGACGACCAGGTGGGGCACCCTGTTATCTCTTGGCCGTTCATGTATCGAACCTTCTCTCGAAATCAACCCTTCATTTGCTTTCGTCGCTGGAAGGGAAGTCTTTCCAGCAAAAAAGGCTAAATTCAAGTTGCCGAGACCAGGCCGATATTGCTGCGCTCGGCTTGGGATGACTGAAAGCGTGACCTTACAGCGATATCGAGATGACGGATAGTAAAGCCGAAAGTCTGGGGGACGATATTGGGATGGGGTTTGGGGTGGAGGGGTGAGGATGCAGGAACGAGGTTGTGACGGTGTGGGGAGTGGTGACACGTGAGAATGGTAATGAGCCCGCACTGGCGAAGCGACCTTCTCCTAAAATAAATCTACTGCTAAAGAATGCATAGTCCAAAATAAAGTAAGAGAGGCCAAAATGCTTCACGTATTTCATTACTGTTTATTTCGTGCTGGTCGTTAACTTCAGGTGAACTTCCCAATGCTATACTGAAATAGTAATACGTTCGTGTATCAATATCAAACGGCTCCAGACTCTACCCTTTCTTGTCTATACCCCAACTTAAGGAATATGTTTAATTGGATAATGCCCAAAACATCTAGAAACCTATGATTATCTGTAAATGCCATGCTTCAGCTCACCTCACCCAACAAACCTCCCTTCCCCTAACATTCTAAGCCCAATCCCTCCACCTCCTACAGTGACCAGTGACAGACCAAGGTGTACATATGCACCACACTACTCCATGGCCATCACTTTTTTTAATCCCTACACACCTCGCCGTTACTGTGACATACGTCAACCTACCAACCCCCATTTCAAGTCTGTCCATTCAATTCCTTCCCACAATTCGCTTACCCTTCGTAAAGAGGCAAGTAAGTAAGGTCTTGTACATCGAGGATCTTGAACAGAGCGTTGCTTTGAAGCAAGAGTAAACAGCGGGTACGCGTCTCTAGATGAGGAGACGGTGGACATTATGGTGTGTGAGTAAAGCACGCAGTGCCGGACCACGAGGTCGAAGGCGAAGGGTGCATGAGTGTCTTACCAGGTTGTGGAGAGCTGCAGCCTCCGGTGGTATACTGCATGCTGGACCGCCTTCTTTCGTAGTGGAGGAGGGGAAGGTAATGTGCGTACATTGAGGTGTGGGTTGGGAGGTTTAGGGGGTAGGTGGGTGTCGTGACAGTCATCGAATCAAAGCGTGCATGCGTGAAGAATGAGGAAACGTGATCGAAGGATTATATGTATTCGATGATACCAAAATGCAAATCGCTAGAACGCACATCAGAAAAATAAACAGATAAACATGGGATATAAGACGCCTCTGTGTTGTGAGTCAAGCACGTAGACCTTCCATGAGTGCACCCTCGTCCCTCTTCCCCACGGCCTGGAAAACCTGGTCCTCGCCGCCGACATCGAGGCCCTTCTCCGCCCTCTCGTACGCCTCGTCCGTCCTGTCCAATAAGATCTCGATCTCCTTCTTACCCAGCACGCTCTTCCCTCCGTCCGAATCCTTGACGTCGAAAGCTTCGCCGTCGCTCTTTCGGAGCAGTTTCTGGAGCTCGTCGACTTCGTGCTCTTTGTCGAGCTGCTTGCCGCGGCCGCCTCGGTCGTTGCGTACGCCGCCTTTGCGGATCACGAGTTTTTCGAGGCGGCGTTTTGCTTCGGCGGATTCGAGGAGTTTTTGTTCGACGGTGTTGCGCGTGGCGAAGCGGTATACGATGACGTTTCGGGTCTGGCCGATGCGGTGGGCGCGGTCCATGGCTTGGAGGTCTTGCTGCGGGTTCCAGTCGGAGTCGAAGAGAATGACGGTGTCCGCGGAGGCGAGGTTGATGCCTTGGCCGCCGGCGCGGGTGGACAGGATGAAGACGTTTTTCGCGGACTTGGAGGTCGAGGACTTGTTGAAGGATAGGATTTGCTCTTGACGGTCTGATTGAGCAACAGAGCCGTCGATGCGGGCATAGGGATGGGAGCGGAGAGCGAGGTATTGTCCGATCAGATCGAGGGTGGTGGTGAACTGAGAGAATATGAGGACTTTGTGACCACGGGAGAGAAGTTCTGGGAGTAGTGAATCGAGGAGTAGCATCTTGCCGGAGGTACTGACGAGAGTTTCATCAGGTTCAGTCTCGGATGCAAAGGTCTCTGTGCCTGAAGTTTCGGCTGTAATGAAAGGGTTGAAGAAGTTGTAAGGCGAGTTACAACAGAGCCGGAGCTGCATTATCGGATTGCCCAGCTTCTTTTGTAGGAGTTGCCGTTTTGCGATCTCAAAGGTGGCGGCTCTGACCTTTTCCTCCTCTGCTTCAGAATCAAGCTCCTCTTCGGCTTCGAGTTCACTCTCTTGCTCCAGCTCCGCAAAATATTGTCTGTCACTGACTTCCTCGTAGTTCTTCCGTGTGCGGCTACGACGAGACGCGATAGATGCGGGTGTGCCTTCCCTTGACGTCTTTGCACTTTTGTTTGGTGTGCTAGTGCCGCTTGCCAATGGCTTCCGCTTACGGCTCCCATTGTTGCTCCGGATGCTTAGAGGAGTAGCAGCCCCACTGGCGAGGCCGACGCTGAGCCTCTCGATTGCCTTTTCCTCCAGATATGAACGACTGGTGCCGTCCAGAATAGCTTGATAAAGCTCGCGTTGCATTGGTGTGAGTGGCGCATAGAGGACATACTCTCGCTTTTTTGGCATCAAACTCTCAACATCAGTCTTGACCCGACGTAAGAGGAAAGGTTTGAGAACAGCGTGAAGAGATTTGACAAGATATTGCTGCCTCTCCTCCGAGAGCAGCTGCTCGTAGCTGGCCTTGTCTTTGAGACCAGAAAAGTCAAACCAGCTCTCAAAAGTGGACAGCTTATCGAAGACTGTTGGTAAGAGGAAGTGCAGAAGTGACCAGAGTTCTATCAGATTGTTCTGAAGTGGCGTGCCCGTAATGAGCAAACGATTAGCGGATCTGTACTGTTGCAATTCGCGAATTAGACGGCAGTCGAGATTCTTTATGCGATGACCTTCGTCAATGATGATGAATTGCCAGCCAAAACCCGTCAAGAACTTCCTGTCGTTCATGCAGATTTCGTAGCTCGTCACCACGATGGGGAATTGCTCGGTCCCGGGGTTTTTGAATTTTGTTCGTCGGATCTTCTCCCGCTCTTTCTTATCGCCGTGATAGAGCACCACGGGAAGACTGGGTGTCCACTTTTTGAACTCTGCCACCCAATTGCTGGTGGTACTCAGTGGTGCGGCGATGAGGAAAGGCCCATATGACTGTTTCTCCCAAAGATGGGCCAGGAGCGAAATGGTCTGAATAGTTTTGCCGAGTCCCATCTCATCTGCGAGTATGCCATTGATGCCGTTGTTGTAGAGAGAAAGCATCCACTCAAGACCTTCGAGCTGGTAGGACCGCATCGTTCCACCGGTTACAAGCCTCGGTTGCCGTGCAGATTTCAGATCTTGTATACCAATGTCGCCCGTCTTAACAGTGTCCTCTTCTTTCTTATCGGACTCCTCCACCTTTTGCTGAAGTTCCTCCTTTTTGAAAAAGTCTGATATTTTTCCTCCTTTGGTTTCTGTCTTCTTCGGCCTGCCGCGGCCTTTCTTTTGTGGCACTACATTCTCTTTATCTGTTTGTCCGCGGGCCGCTGCCGAATTGCGCGTAGCACGTCGTTGCGATTCAGAAGCAGCCTGCTCTGCATCCTTTTCGCGTTTTGATGATTGGCCGTGTGTCTTTTCGTCGCGTGCTTTGTCCTCGTCCTCTTGTTGCTGCATTTGCGCAAGCATGACATTGGCGTAGAGCTACAATGGGCGAAACAGTCAGTATGCAACATCCCAAGATGATAATTCGGTATTGAAAGCATGGTCATGCGGCATACCTTGCTCTTGTTCATTAGAAACTCCAATTGCTGGAACTTCTTGTCCAGCAGCTGTTTGCCACTCTCCAAATCCTCCTGTCGCTCTTTTTCTAGCTTTGCATCGCGTTTTGCATCTTCTTTCTCGCGCAACGCCCGCATTCTGTCCTCCTCCGCCTGCAGTTCTTTGGAAACACCATCGTCAACATCCATGTCGGTCGGAGGAGGGGAAGAGGCAGGGGTAGATTTCTGTGAGGCGGAATCTACGCCGGTAGTCGAAGTAGATGCAGTCATAGAGGTTAAGAATTCGCCTCAGAGAAGAGTGTAATAAATCCAAAATTTGCCTGAGCAGAAAAGCTTCTCAGGGGTGTGTGGTGGCAAAGAAGATGTACAAAGCGAGATATGTGAGGGAGACGAAACGCGCTGGGCTGAAATGGAAGATGTCATCGCGACAGGGATTCGCGTCCACGAACTCACATGACGTGTACCTGCCAAGGTTTCCAATTTCCCACATTCGGTTTTCCATTTCTCCCATTCTCTGTCTACAAAGCGTTGTTTTATTTGTCAAGATTTTCATAGCATCGTCGCTATGGCATCAAATTTATCACGAGAGTTGCACTGGGACCTGCCTTCTGATCTACGTCATCGACCGTGAGGGAGCATTCGGCGCTATTCCGGTTGCTGTCAATTGAAAGCATCACATTAAGTAAACCACAACGTCAACTGGTTTTGACCTTCAATTTTCCTTTTCATCAGTCATTCAGGCGACCAAATTTTTGTTTGATTCGATCAGTTCCGACTTGTCTTCCAAGTCCAGCTTCATAAAAATCGTCCCCTCAATCGGGGTATCGTAGTACTTCTCCACTTCTTCGAACCCAAAGCTCCTATACATGCCTCTCGCCGCGCCCATATGTGCCAATGTGTCGAGGAGAATTTCTTTATATCCTAGGGCTTTTGCGTCTGTAACCACTTGCTCCAGCAGCTTCCGCCCCAAGCCGCATCCTCGGGCTTCGGGCACCAGATAGAATCGTTTCAATTCGCATGCACTTGGCCGGCTTGGGAATGCACGAACGGCAGCGCATCCGACAATACATTCAGACATGCAATTCGACGTGGGGCTCATGAAGCAGAGGATAATAGTCCCACTGCTAGAGGCATCGTATTTTCCCGGGAGATTCGCAAGCTCGTCCTGATAATTCTGATATGAAAGGTCGATTCCGAGCGTTGATGTGTATTCGGTGAATAGCGTCCGGACCGCATTAAGGTCGGCTGGGAATGAGGCCTTTCTCAAATCGTAAAAGACATCTGTCTCCCTAGTCTTTTCGGACATGGTGGGTTTGTGGGAAGAGGAGGAGACAAGATTCAGAAACTGTGCATGCGAAGGTGAGAAACTCGGAACGGATGCCGACAGTACCCGGACACTGCCACTCATCTTTCGGAAAGCGTCCGACTTCGGTCTGTTTGCTTTTTGGGGGATTTTAAGGTGGGGGCTTCAATTTCAATGGACGGCTTCTTATCTCCGGTCTAAGGCGAGATAACAGATTCAAGATTGAGGAGTTGGGATGGACTACAGCATAATTCAACTTCACCGCTGGTTCCGTCGCTCGCTATTTATGTGTCAAGAGGTCGAAGCATGCAATTGCGCGCTAACACCGTTAATTCCAAGTCCCACCAGTCCGGTGACGAGGATTAACCTAAGGTTTTGTCTATTTTATTCATCGAAACGTGGGGAATTGCACGATTTCTCCGCAAACGCATGGTACCCTTGTTCTACCCCAGTCTAAGCCCGTCTCCCGCCATTCGACCAGCATCAAATTCCGCACACAATGATTTCAAGTCTATGGCAGACGTTCCGAGATGCAGCCAATTTCGAATTTGCTTCTGATTTGGCGTCATCTTCCGCGAAAAGTTACCACTATGGGGAAGAAGCGGGGGGCTGCGGCTCCTGAAATGGGAAGGTTTTATGTGGAGCTCCGACACTTTTTCGCCATGCCAATCACGATTCAGCATTATCCACTATTAGCTCATAACTATCAAATCTCCCTGCCCATTACCTAGCGTCCAGTTACTCAAGTCGAGCACTTTCAAACGGCGCAATTTGGTTTGTTCGAATACGATGTCGTGGGGTAGGCTGTGGGGTAGTGTGTCGTGTTTACTGGAACTCTACCTTCGCATTGAAAAGCTCCCCATTATCTTGTTCGGATACTTGTTCGTAGGTGTTCAAAAGTGTACCGCATACCTAAGTATATATAAAAGGTACAAGTGCTAACTAGCAAGGCATATACTGAACCAATGAATATAGACGCAGATACATAACATTCACACTACACTATAAAACAGCGCTAGGCACATACACACGATCCTTTTGGACCTCTCCAAGAGAGAATCAAACTTGTATAATTCAATCAATAATATAGACAAAGTACTGCAGCAGACGCAGACAGTACAATATCTCACAGAAAGTAAAGTAACTAATTCTGGCCCAGCCAAATATATACAGGAAAAGAGGAGCATCTCGCAACCCAACCGCAGAAAAGCAAACGCTGTATCCACATGGTCGGCGTCGGTAATTGCCCGAGAGAATTCTGGGCAAACGGATACTGGAATGACGAGCTTGGTCCCGGGTTTTAGACCTTCATGTCGCGAGCGTGACGGCGGGTAGGCGCGCGGCAGGAGTGCTGTCCGTTGGTAGGAGTGGTGGGAGTGCTCTCGTTGATTGGAGCGGTCTCGCCGGTAGGAGTGCTGGTGGGAGTGCTAGAAGGAGTGCTCTCACTAGTAGGAGTGCTAGAAGGAGTGTTCTCGTTCGTAGGAGTCGTATCAGGAGCAAGGCTACCAGAGAACACCACAGGCCCAGGACCTTGTTCGGGATATGCTTTATTAGTACCCCAGATGCTGAAGTTGACCTCCGGATCGCTCTGAGCGTACACGCCTGGAATCTTGACCGTATCCTTAGGAACCAGGCTTCCGCCACCGGAAACGCTGACTTGGGCGCAGGCGTAGTAGAACTCCGCTTCGCCGGCATGAGCGCCGTGAAGACCTAGGAAACACAACGTTAGATTCTGGTGAAACATTTGAGAAGGGGCGAGGCTACGAAGACTTACCAATATGCTCAGTACGAACAAGATACTCGCCATCCTCAATCCCAGCAGGAATTTCGAATGACACGCGGTCTTTATCCCAAGTACACCACGCATCAGTCCTAATATCCCCGTCCGGGTTACAAATCGTCTCTTGGTGAATCTTAAACCACTCTCCATCTCCCTCGTACGCAGCCACAGTGCTGGGCGCTTTCGACATGTACACCTGCGCGGGGCCAGGATGCTTCATCGTCGCACCAACGCCCAACACCATGGCCAGCGAGTCACCGGCCTTCACATTCGCAGTGTCCTGCGCAGCTTTGTTCGTCGCGCCGAGGTTGCAGCGGAAGTCGGTGCTTAGGGGTGTTAGGTTGTCGAAGGTGTTGATGAATTTGGTTGGCATGTATTTCTCGGCTCGGGTGTTGGCGCGGACATAGGTGGATGACGCTTCGCCGTTGACGACGAGCTTGTCGAAGAAGTAGTGCGCTGATACTCCGGGCAGGGAGCTGGCGATGAGGGCGAGGGCGGCGGTTTGGAAATGCATTTTCACGGTGAGCGATGAATGGATGTTGGTAACGAGTGTAATGGAAAAGAGTGGACGAGACAATGGAATTGAATCAAACGAATGACAGGCCGGGCTGCTGAATGCAAGAAAAGAATGTGAGTTGGACGATACAACAAGAGACCTAGTATGCGAGTCCTCTTCATCTTATACATCATTGCCATGTGTATGAACGCAACCCGCAGTCAGACAGACTCAAATTTCTTCGAAACAACGACACTTCTTGACTTCCGCATATACGGGACGCAGCGCAGCATCCCCAATCGCTTCATCAACCCCAGTACTTCAAAGTTTCGCAGCTACCGCCACGTCGGAAGTTTTGAGCGCCTCGGTAACAAATTCGAGATCTTGACAGGACCCACCGGAGGCTCTTGGAGGCGTTAGTCGGAGCAATGCAAGTCCGTCCCGCTGTCAAAATAAGTCCCCACCCCCTCAGAAATCAACCTCCTGATTGTGAGCTGTTTAATTGAAAGGCTAGTCTCGTATGATTTTGTATGGACATATGTCATTGCTATTTGAGTAGCAGTGCGCGTCGAGAGAAAATAGGGCAGTATACTGTGTAGAAATAAAGATAAACTGATTTGAAGATCCAAGAAGTTACTACGGTTGTACATCCGTAGCTAAGTGCAAAGCTCGCAATTCGCACCAAGCGACACCCATTTTCGCATTAAGATTTCAAGTGAAATCGATCCAATTTCATCTACCTGTATCAACAAAGTGCATAGTTCAGGTACTAAGGGGTGGGGACATATTTTGACAGCGGCACGCACTTGTATTCTCCCGACTATATTAGGCGAAACAAACTGCGCTTGGAGCAATAGGAGATGAGTCGTGTTTCGAATACCGGTGGATTAGCGCGGTTCAACAGCTACCATGCTGTCGCTTGAAACAATGTCAGTTCCCTGCAGATCTACTTCGGGGGATTTTAAAATGAAGTGAGTATCGATAATGGGTAGTTTTTGTGATGAGTGCTGGCGCTGCATAAGAGCCTGATTGGCTGTAGACGATGCTGTTCACACGTTCTGATTGGCTGAACACACCAGTACAAGGAACGGGGACCTAGCAGTGCTATTGATCGCGAGTTCGAACGTTCAGATATGTCAACTTGCAAAAGCGATTGAATTTCCTAGCTCGCCGGAATATCTCTCTGTTGCTACTAGTCTGGGTCCAATGGGTTACCCCAAAAGAGGATAAAGGAAGCTCATTCTCTACTTCTAATACATTAACCTCATTATGCCTTTGCAATGTCAAAGACCAGCAGAACATTAATCTAATCCTAACATCCCGCAAGTCTCTACCGATGCACTTGTTGTGTTACAAAAGTCCCGCTTTATACTACCGACAACCCGGTATCTGCGTCGTAGATCCCGTTATACCTTGCCGATGTCTTTATATATTACCATGACATACATCCCCCTTATTAGCCTGCTGAGTTTCCGCACATAACAATCTTCTATTTGCTAGATCTACGGACCTCCACAAGCAATTGTCAAACAAGATAGGTCCATTGCTAACTGTGACGAACCACATGCAACTCTACAAGTTATCTGATATTATATGTTTAGCATCATGACTTCTAAACCGGAGATTGTTCGGAGACAGATGAGTTCAAGCCGTTGGTCCGGAGCTGTGTATGTCAATAGCAACATATAAAGCTATTCTTCTACCATTGGAGTAATCGACATCGAACACAACAAACACATATTTCCAACTAGGATCAACGGTCTAAACTTGAATCTACCTCCTCGATTCCATCATGCGTTTCAGCTCCATCCTCCCCTTCGCCGCAGCAGGCGTAGCAACTGTATCCGCCCAAACCGCCGACCCAGCCCACTCAATGGGCTTCATAGGGTGCTCCATGGCCGAAAACGTCGCGCAAGGCTACGTCGCCGTCAAAGGCCAACGCATGTGGGGACCTTACGGCACATCCGGGATGGTCGTACAGTCCTGGACAAACACCAACTCGCAATCCTGGAAGCTATTCGACCAACAAGCCGCCAAGTACGGAAAGCCCACCGCAGTCTGGGTGCAGATCTGCATCTTCACCAACGGGGCTACGTACAGCGAGGTCAAGCAGCTCATTGCGAATACTCGCCAGCATGCGGCGCCTAATGCTACAGTTTATATCACGGGTCAGCCGCTGTATGAGGCGGGACAGACGTGCCAGTTGGCGGGGCCGAAGGGCCCGGAGTCGACGGATGCTCTGGCGCAACAGGCGGCGAAGGATACGACGCAGAATGTTATCTACCCGGGATCTTTCTTGTTGAAGCCGGGGGAGGTGCAGGATGGTTGCCATGCTAACACTGTTGGACAGCAGTCACTGGGAAAGCAGGCTGTAGCATTTTGGGGTTGATTGGGTTCGGAGTGATGATTTTATACTTGTTGCTAGGAAACGTTTAGGACAACAGAATGAACTTTCTGTAAATAGTTTTAAAAATATATCAGTACCTCAAATTATGGTAATCCAGAACTAGAGTCGGTATTAGGGTTCCTTGTGTTTTTACTCAGTGATGTGTTGAATTCGTTCCATGACATATTGCGAGTAAGGATGCTAATTGATTCCTTTTTTTGAACATTGTTTCCCTCGGCCCTGTTGTTACAACCGCCCTGCATGAATAAAGTTAAGAAGTGGGTCTCCGACGGTCCGCTCCGGTTGTATACCGTTCTTCGCCTTGCGTTGTCGGTTGTTAAGGATTATGTCGGAGATGGGAAACGGGATATACGCCCTCTACTCGCCTTGCTGTCCGCTGTCATAGTAGACCACAGACATAACATCCGCACTGTAAGAAAAGTAATATAGCGAGTTGATATTGTCAACATCGACCCAAGTTACCTTTAGCACTGTTGACTACAATATCTTCCGAGAGTCCGATTGACAGAGGCTGTAGTGAACCTCCATATTCGCCCAGCTCCTGTGTCTGTGCAGCAATCTACAAACAATCCGTACGGGTGTTCTATGGGATTTGAAGAGGTTTTGCGCATGGATACTTTGACTATAGCTGTTGGATTAGGACTTGAGAGGCTGGAGTACGCCTGTCCGGTCGAATCCATTCTATTCACTGCTTCCAAATTTGCCCAAGGTTGACCAGTTCCATCGCACGAAAAGGAATCGATGCGATGTTCCCATTATTTTTCCAGTGAATTAAAATTTTGGCACCCTTTTCGAATACATGCATCATTGTAAAATAACAGACTCTATACAGTGATCCGCCACCGGAATCGCATACGCCTCCACGATAACGCACCTCATCCCCCAAGTTTCAACAAAAAGCCTATATGCAAGCCACCTTTATTCCCACCCCCCAAGCCCACCCAAATCCCCGGTCTCTCATCCCCCGCACTTCGCATTTAATCTAAATTTAATCTCGCTTCACGCCCTCCGCATCCGACATTGCTCGTCGCCTCCTCACGTGCCAACGCCCGATTGCGCGACCCGGTATACACAGTGACATTGAGCACGTTTTTATCTACCAATCGACACTGCGTGTGTTGGAAAAGAAGTAGTTTGTTGTAAGATTAATGCGCGCTTCGTAATTTGGGTAGATGAGGTGAGCGGGTTTATATGCCACGCTAGCCTTGCGGAATGCATTGTCCGCACGGGGCGTAGGGCGAGGGTGGGAGACATGGGAGCGCGAACGAGATGCGAATTGTTGATGATGTGTACAGAACGGAGTTTTGTTGTTGGGTAGTTGGATGTGCGCTGTATACTGTCAAACGTCCTGGATCTATTTAACTGACCCAGCTGCAGTCGAACCGAGACAGTTGAAGTCATAGATCTACAACTTCATACATCTCCAACATGAAATTTTCAAACTACGTCTCAGTAACTGTCTTCTCGATATTCTCGGTAGCATCGTGCATTGAAAACGACACCAAACCATTCTTCGACGCCAACGGCACAAAACCAATCCACTATGGAATTCTCCTCTTCCCTGGATTCCAAGCTCTGGACGTCTTCGGACCTCTCGACGTGCTCAACGGCCTCAGCCTCCTCTACCCCTTCCCCATGCGCCTCACCGTTCTCGCAAACGTGCTATCGCCCGTGAGCACGCACGTCAAGACGCAGATGAACCACACGATGGGCAACGCGCTGACCGACTTCGACCAACAGCTCGTCGTCGAGCGCACTTTCGCCGAGCAACTCGCGCTCCAAGCCCTCCCGGACATCCAGGCCCCAGTCACGGACCCTAACGTCAACGCGACGACCCCCAGCGAGAAAATTGACGTTCTGATCGTCCCTGGCGGCGCAGGCACCCGGCAAGACATGACGGCTGAGATCGCCTTCGTCCGCGAAATGTACCCCTCCCTCAAATCCATCATGTCCATCTGCACTGGCGCCACCATCCTTTCCCGCGCCGGCATCCTGGACAACAAGCGCGCGACGACGAATAAGCGGGCCTGGAAATGGGCGACGGGGACCGGACCAGCGGTCAACTGGGTCGGCGAGGCGCGCTGGGTCGTCGACGGGAACATTGTGACGTCCTCGGGGGTGTCTGCGGGTATGGACGCTACGTATGCTTTCGTGGGGTTGAACTATGGGAAGGAGGTTGAGGAGAATTTGGCGAACAGCGCGGAGTATGTGAGGTGGGTTGATGCGGCTTATGATCCGTTTGCGCATGTTTGGAATGTCACTGAGCCGTTTAATGGGACGGCGCCGGTGGTGGGGAAGTGTTGAGGGGGGTGGTGATGATACAGCATGTCTTCATTGGTTTTGAATTTTTAGAAGCTTTATTGGTGGCGGTTATTGTTGGGTGTTTGGCTTTTCGAAGACTATAAGCTTTGCTCAAGATCAGAATGGCGAGTTATAAAAAAATGAACTGTAATGTAATACCTTGACTCTCTTGCTCTTCCAGTAAATTGTGAACTGCCACTCTTATGTAACCTCCCAATATGGACGGTTTCGAGATCCAAATCTCTTTTCCTGCAATCTTGGTTGAATGCCATGGACGTTCGACTTCTAGAGACTTGAAAACGCTTGAAGGAACACAATTGTGCAATGAAAAGGAACTTCATAGGCATCAACGGGTAGTGTAATAAACAGTTACATAAAATGCAACCCAGTCTTTTCTTATCTATTGTAGACATATGCGCACAAATAAGATTTTTGCAGCCGCCGCCGAGGGAATAATGCTGAAAAACCGATACATGGAATGAGCCTCTCCATTTGAAATGTATGTCGATGATCATGATCAATAAGTAGATGAGCGCACGAAGAATGCAGAACGGAACGCTAAACGAGGACGAGCAGTGCGACAGGCAGGATCAGCGCGATGGAAAGGAAACCCGCTGCCGCGCTCCTTACACCGGCGCCTGGCTCGCCCGTTCCCTGAGTACCCGTCGCGGCTGGGGCTTGGGTGAAGATGTCATTGTCGGTCGGTGATGCCACAGGCCTTGTCGTCGTTGCACCCGCGGTTGCTGGAGTCGACGAAGAGTTGTTGCTGGCGCCAGTTGTCGCAATGGGGGCTGAGGAGTTTGATTTGGAACGGGTAACCTTGAAGACTGAGGTGATGACGACGGTGGACTCGAATTCTGTGGGTTCGGGTGTAGGCGTGGAGGACTTGACAATAGTGACGTTCTTGCCATCGGCCCCGAACCAGAAACTAGGACTGTCGAATGCGAAGCCGTTGGTGTTGGCTTTGCCGTCGATAGACTCGTAGACGCGAAGGAGATAGGGTTCATGTGGGTCGTCTTCTTGGGTGATGCGTGCGACTTTCCATTTGTAGGATTGGCCTTTTGCGTCGGCTAGAGTAGAATTAGCAACCAGATGTTCGCAGGATGGGTGAGTGTAAATTGAGATGCGTACTTGTCAGTTTAAGGCTACTACCCAGTCGCTGATGGATGTAGACGACATGCGACGTGAAGTTGGTGTTCCATTTCAGGGTGGCGGTCTCGCCGACTTGCACCGTCGTCGGGTATTCGCGCGGAAACACGAAGCCTCCACCCCACGGCAGATCATATGGTTCCTCGTTGATATCGTCGAACCCTCTCGCGGCGAGGATCGCGTTGTCATCCTGTCCCCGTGGATGGAGTAGATTGGCGCCAAAGAGTGCGAGACGCGCGAATATGCTCTTCATCTTATGCAAATGTGTCGAGAGGTTATCGCGACTAGGAGAATTTTCTAATCCTCAAGAGGGTTATAAGAAATTCTCTAGCAGCAAGGACAGGCCGGCTTCTCTCGTGCGGAACATTTTTCCTTGTGATTATTTGTCTTCCCTGCCGCTGAGGCTCCCATGTACCTGCATAAGCGGTGATTGGAATGGGCGCCAAACGAGGACAACGATTGGCGCAAATCGGTGTAGTCCATGAATGTACAAGTGCAACACTTTTGGCCCCTCGGCGGCCTGATCGCACGAGCTTGGGAGATGATGGATCGGCGGTAACTATCCCTTTATGCGAATTGCCATGGCACTGGTCATGGGTTTGAAGGTCTGGCGATTTTGGTGCATTCTCACAAGGCGGGATCGCCTGGTCATTCGGGTTGCCATGTAGTTGTTTCAGATTCGATGTGCATCATCTCACATCTATTGGTTTATGGTCTTTGCAGTTGAGATATTCCGTGTAAATGTATCCTTCTCTTCATCTTTCGATGTAGTCGTATCGTACTCTCTCCACTAGAACTGGTGCGCCGTGCCTCGGGAGGGCCGTTGCGGCTGAGTAGTGTAATTGTACAATAGTCGAGTGGGTACGCGGGGGCGCACAAAGTGAGTGCCCGTTACTTTCCATCAGCGCACTAGTCTCATAGCCGGCCAATTGCAATCATCGAACAGTTGCATCACAGTATCAAGTAAATGGAGGATTGTGAGATTCTGTTTAACGTGAGTAAGTGGACGTCAGCATTGAACGGAGCGAATCCAACTCACACTTCACTTACATGCTATGCGCTCCAGGTTCTGTTGTATCGTGAGCTAGCCTGGGGTTGGGGTTGGTAAAATCCCCAGGGTGATTTAAGATGAAAGCTGAATGTAATGTCGGACGGTCTTTGGTATTGGCGAATCCTTCATCCAGCAACAGATACACTTCGTTCGCTGGTAGCACCATTTCTCGATGCATGCTGCCTATTAGCACTGTTTGCCGTCTCAGTAGCTCGGCGAAATTATCTCTCCGCTTGATGACAGCGAACCCTGTTAAATTCGAACGCAAACCGTCAGTTCCTTCAACGTCGGTTTAATGCGGTTGCATATTCTTGGTTTTTCTTGCATTGGCAGTCTCCCATGTATTGATTTGCCCTTGAAGTATAGCCTGTCCCCCCTACCCTCCACAATCTCCTTGATGGAGATCTCGATTCCTCATTGCTCGAACGCTCTTATCGACTTTACAATGGATGCTTCGTTGGGTCTGCTGGTAGTTTCCATCATGTCACCCCGTTATTCCTTGTTCCTTGTTCCGACTCTTCTGATGCAACTGGTCTTTGCGGTCTGATCCTCGAAGCCGCGCATATCTGCAATGCCCGTACAGATTACCCACAGAGGTCTTCGCGTCGTGAAAATGTAGCTCGATACTCTAGTTCTCCCAATAAGTATCGTGGATCTCATAGAGCGAGAAAGGCATCGGATGGTTGCTATGTGGACTGGATGCGCGCGCCTGCGCCACTGGCGGATTTCGTCACGAACGCGAACGATGTTCGACGGAGGGCTAGTGCGTCGTGAGTAGTATGTGAACAGAAAGGTTTGTGTCTACAGAAAGCGGATAGCGAAAGAAGCTGTAAGGTTACGATAGACGCTGAGCTTTTAAGGAGGTGTGATGTGTAGTTATATTGGGTGCGGCGTAGGCGCATGCGGCACAGTCGAATACGACAGGGAAGCCGCAGCGGCGGAATCCTGCGAGCAGGTGATCACTCGTGAGGGCCGAGTAGGGACATCAATTGCGAATATGAGGGAGATTTAATGGATTGACGGGCTGGAATAGATTCTAAAGGGAGAGAGTTTGTGAAGATAGATTGATAGTCGCTGATCAAGTTTGCGTGTCACGGGATCGAGCATTCACCTCACTATGCGGGCGCCGTCCTTAGAACACTGCCTTCAATCAACACCAGAAGGAACAGAATCTCACACACACTGGGAGTTTCTTTCAGTAAAGGCTTCAAGTTGGTCGGACGCACTTTAAATTGAACTTCAAGCGCTGCGGCACACGAACCTCTCAGCGGAAAATCAATCCAAAAGCAGCAATCACTCAATCTCCCACTCTTTGACTTCACTACACCTACAGCCGCAAGACCCATATCCTCCACTATCTTTTCCATCAAGGATACCACAAACCCCACCATGGCCTACTCTCAAGATGATGACATTGCCGGTATGGGCGCCCTTCACGACCTGGGCAACACCCGCTTCGACCACGACACTGCCGCCATCGGCGACCGCGACTCTGCGTTCTTCGCCAACCGCCCTATCCACGTCGCCAAAGGCGTAGCGCCCAAAGGTCTCGAAGCCGTCGTGTTCAGCTGGCACGCACTGCAATACACCACCGAAGACAAGGACGAGAAGGAGGAGCTCAAGGGCGATCTCCACGGCGGCCAATTGCACCGGGCGAACAGGGCAGCTAGAGAGCGGGAGAATGGTCACCAGCATATGATGATGATGCACGGAGGAGGAGGTGAAGGACGCAGAGGTGGGAAGAAGAAGGGAAGGGGAGGGCCGATGATGGGTATGCCGATGCGTGAGGGAGCGTTCAAGCAGGGCATCGAGGGGTATACGGCTGCTATGAAGCCGCCGGGGAAGGATGTACTTCCTTGTGCGAAGGGGTTCCCGGAAGAGTTGAGTAAGGATCTTTTCTGGGATGGACCGATCGTGGAGTTGAAGGACCGCTGATCAAGTGGCCTTCTCTTCTCTTCTCTTCGTCTACTTTGAGGCTGAGGGCTTGTAAGTAGAGGAGAAGAGATACTTCACGGCAAGAAGGGCACTTGAGATGTCTTTTCATTGAAGTCCATACCATGAAGCTGAGAGAGGAGGAATAATCAATTCTGTACGAAAGATTAGATAGACTGAACTCATTGACGAGAAAACACTGCCCTCAATATGAGATATCTCTTGTATACCCGTCCATCTCTGTACTTAATGAGCCCATATTTGTCTTGTCCCGAGTCAATTATACCTGACCTTGCTTACTAAGAAGGCGTTTCTACGATGTTAGTAAGTCTGCGCCTGCAGTGAATTCGATATCACATGACGGCGCGTGTCGACGCGTACCTTCCACAACGAACAGCAACCTGAGTCTAAGCGGGTCCCTTCGCAACACAACAACCTTTTCCCTTCACTTCCTCACTTCTTCACCTTCTTCGCCATCTTCTCGTTTCTCCTGGAGAAGTTCACTTTCATACGACTGACCTACCTTTACTGGGAGAATACAAACCCTCGGATTACAAACACACTTCTCTCCTCGCCTCACTCCTGGACGCACCCTCCACCCAGTAACTCTGAACTTGATTGAGATCCTAAACAGCGACCATGGTTCGTCGGCATTACAAAAGTGGTAAGCGAGGCTGAAACTTCTCAAGTGCCTGCGATCTATTTGTCTGATGGGATCGCAGTTCTCTTCCGAACGGATGCGGATTTCGATGCCTTAAGCCGCATCGAGGATTTGTTTAACATGATGGAGCTCGAGCTTGACATGGAAGAGATCATCTTGGGTGAAGATCTTTGGAAACTTCATCTCTCTCTCTATCGCCCGTGGTGTACTCACACTGATGTTATTCTTGTGGAACTCAGGGAATTGTTTGACATCATTGCGCGTACGATGGAGAGACACATTCTCAGCGACACGCAGCAAGAAGAATTTAATGTACATGAATACATGATTCTTGGTGCCTGTGCAATGAGCTATGGATTCCGGCTGCCGAACCCCTCTCTGGTGTTGATGAAGGAGCTATACACCGAAGGCGAATTCTGCTCCGAGGTGATGCAAAGGTTCGAAAAGGCATTATTTGGGCCCCATGATTTCCAAAATGGCGTGCCATTCGACTTCGAATCAAAGGAACTGATCGAAACTACCACCGCAGTGGAAGAGAATGAGCAATCTTCAGCAGATGAGGAGTCTGAGATCGTCAAACCATTGGGTATTCTGCAAAAGAGCATCGAGGATCCTTGGAGATACCATGTGATCAATGAGATACGAGACATGCGCCTTAATCCGGGCGACTGCGGAGGATGCGGCGCCAAACAGAGCGGGACCCAGACATTTGAGCTATGCTGCGGATGGTGTGGAGAGCGGGTTTACTGCAGCAAACGATGCCAACGTGCGCATTGGAAGGCTCATAAGAAAGTGTGTGACCGGCACGACATCTTCTGGCATTAGCCTTATGCAAAATGATAGGGGCCAGGTCCGAAGGCACCATGCGACACAAAGATGGAGAGCAAGCGCTGATCAAAGATTAAGGAGGAAGCATCACAAAAGTTCGAGAGATAGACGGTATAGTTGAAAGTCGACTGGTTGTCACAGTCACATGTGGCAGGGCAGGCACTTCCAAGTTCATATCCCCATCACATGATGGATATGTTTGAGTAGGAGCATGGCAAAGGAGTCGAACCCACTGCGAGTGGTACTATGTATTTGAGGATTATGCTTGTGGGATACCTGTACGAATTCAATGACTTGACATGAGACTTGCAATTGCTGTAGTGTCGACCTTCACTACACTAATGGTTGGTAGAGATATGACGTCACACCCAGCCCCGTCGCCATCGCCATCGCCATGATCAGTATGTCTATGAAAATTGTTCTCGGGGAGACAAAAGACAAGAGGATAGAAGACAAGGAGATGGAACAACGCGCCTTATTACAAGATGAGCAAATGCCAGGCCAGGCACGACATCATCATGATCAGCACAATCCCGCAACTGACTGGTCCGCCCCGCGCGCGCACGCCCATCGATCACTCTAACCTCCATCCAACTTAACCGTCTCTTCCCCAACTCCCAGTTCGGACCGATCGACAGCCCATTCTTCCCCATCCAGCAACTCCAATAATCTTGGCGGACTCGATCAAGACACGCACGAGCGACCCTCTGCCAACTTTGGACGACCGACTGACGCAGGCGTGGACGCTATGCTCCCAGAGACTTAGCATCTAGGGAGGTTCCAGGCTGTGTCCTTCCAACAGTACTTGGAAAGCAACGATTCTTGGACGGCGATTGCAACGATGTGGGGGGTGGCGTCGATCTATCCAGGAACCAAAGTTCCCTCTGCCATCTTTTTCCTGGAGAGCAAGACGAAAAACTGGGCAGAGCAATCGATGGCAATTGAACAAGTTTCCTTTAACGGAAAGTTGTGCTGTGGCGAGACTTGTTGATCTCAGGGTCCAAGCCTTTTCTGAAGATGGTATGACGCAGGGCTGTCGATGATGATGATCTATTACGCTGTAAGCTTTGGTTCACGCCGGGGAGTTGAGATGGAAGTTGGCAGAGGTGGACCTCGAGTTCACAGAAACTGGGCAGAGTAATCGATGGGGATTTGTGAAGTTTCCTTTTTTGTTAATATTTGGGTTTTCGGATGACGATGGAGGTCGAGGTTGTGGGAACGTATGACGATTTGGTGGAGATTGTGATGATGATCAGTTGATGGGTAAGGTTTTGGCTGTGGTCGACTGGAGATGACAGCACAGTGGTGCTGGATATCAAATCCTATACAGGCAGACGTGAGGGTATCAGAACGTTCGAGTAAATCAATGCTTTTGCTCCCACTAACCACCGAAACCCTTCCACCTCTCCCAATCGAAACCGAACGCCGTAACAGAAACATATCGGTATATACACAACTAACCCATCACCGGCTATTCACAACGCAATGCTGCCCATCCTAATATCCCTCCCGCGATCCGCATCTACAACCTCAACCTCCCTCTCCTCATGTCTCCTACCCCAACCCCCGAACCCCCAATGCACTCGTAACAATGAAGTCTAGTCCCATCTAGCACGGCGCCTCACCACACCACGGAATCTCCATGCATGCATTCTCCCACACCTTCAACCCAAACGACTCGCCATGATGCTCAACAAGCTTAGCTACAGGCTCTGGGACGAATGCCGTGAATCTAGAAATCATACCAGTCAGCAACGCTTCCGACGAGCTTCTCACACAATCCGCCATTCCCATCTCGTCCTCCACAACTGAATACAAAGTACTCACCCGAACCCCGCCCAATCCCTAATCATAGTCCCGCCGCTGCCCTCCACCGCCGCCTTCACGACCGCCTTCTGCTCGTCCGTCGCGGTGCCGCCGTATGTTACTATGATGTCTTTTGTCGGGACTTCGGCGCAGCTTAACCCCGGGCGCGGGAGCTTGCATTCGTCTGCTTGGAGGGTGGCGGTGCGGAGGGTCGTGAGGAGTGCGAGGGAGGATGAGGATGTTGGGAGGGAGAGAGTTAGCGTTGGGAGGAGGAGGGTGAGGAGGGGGATGGTGAGATGCATTTTTAGGTAGGTTTTATGAAGATGGGAGGTTTGGCTGTTGGATGGTGAATGGGAGAGAGGTGATACGGTAAGGTGATGAAGGTGAGGTACTTATACATATATGCTCTTCTTCTCAATCCACCAACGAAAGAAAGAGAGAGAGAAGGGAGGTCATATCCTTATCAACGAACCAACCCATCCTTCCATGAACCTTCCACGGCATATAGTAGATCGCCACAGCAGAACCATTCATCATCCAACCCAAAAAGCAAAACAACAATCCCCTATATGAACCCAGCGTCACGACGCGAAACACGACCAACCACGCCCCCAACCATCAAAACAACCATATACGGACTAGATGAAAAACTATATATCCATCCCATCCCAATCCTCATGGCAGGGCGTGGCGTGGCATGGCATGGCATGGTAAAGTGTAGAGGGATGGGGGAAATACCGGGACGACATTGGAAAGGCAATTTATACAGAAATATATAAGGCAAAAGAACATCCATTGGGGTTTGAACATGGAAAGGCAGAGTCGCCCTGTGGTGGGAAATATAAGGAATATATATAAAGTACAGTGTAGGTTGTTTATTAGATTAGCCGGAACCCTTCCATTGTCCAACCCGAATAGAGGGAAATGTCTACTTGGCCTTTAAGTACTTCAAATGATTGTCGCTAAGAAAAAAACAGTAATTGGAATGATAGAATAAGATGCAAATTGCGGGAGTTGCATCGCTTGTGACAATTCCTTTTTTCCTTCTTTCTACTTCATTTTTCTGGGTAGATTGTTCTAACGTGTAGTGTGGAGTCTAACGTACCCTCCACACTAAGTACATCTCTCCCACCTACAAAATCACCCTTCACATCCACCTCAATTCTTCCTCAAGTTAACCTCTCCAGTTCAATCGTTCACAAAGAACACCGTGGCCAAACCCGTTCTCGATTCTCCACTCCCCACGTTCAGCCAGGGTGGGCCGCAGACAACCACATGCAAGCATGCATGTATGGCGAGGATCATAGATTGTACACTACAGTCTATCAACCCGGGTGTTTGGCGCGAGATGCGGGGGCACTTGTTCTAGAAGGAATTTCTGTTTTCTCTTTGCCTAGGGGAGGAGGGATGGGGTGTTTCTATATTGGTATCAGATGATCATTTTATGCGTCTCGTAGTTCTTGTCTTCTTTAAAATTGCGAAGGGATGTGGAGAGATATTTTGTAGTTGGTTTTGTATCGTTCAGTTATTGTTCTACTTTTAAGTGGTTATTTTAAGTGCAAAATATGATTATAGCTGATTTAGGATGATATTTTACTCGATAGATACGTGCACTTCTTACGACGAAGGAGTAAAGGTTTCTCTTAAAACGCTTAACGTGCTGTACACTAAACAACAACTCCTGAAATTTATAGTGACGACCTAATTGCTAAGATAACGCTGGATGTTCCCTTACCCACCAACAGACATAGGCACATATCTCCTTCCTTGTACTTTTCGCGGCGGGAGTAAATTAGGTACGTTGTCAATTCTAGTCATGCTCCAGGTATGGGTTGGGGAATTGGAGAAGCAAACGACCATGAGTACTACGCATGAGTTTGACGTAAATATCAATGAGGCGCGGGAATCTCTTTGCACTGCTATCCAAATTTCACGAGGTAGTATCACAACACATTTCTCATTATTACTCAACTATTCAGCTTCCTTGCGACCTCCTCTATGGCAGTTCCTTCTGAATCCTAACAACCCAAGCCCCCCTCTCAATCGTATTAATCAGAATAAACCCACTCGGGAACCCCGCGTAACTCGACCATGTCCCCACAAACTCCGCCTTGCCACCCCCAACCTCATTATCATCCTCGGGATACACATCAAACCACGCCACCTCCTTCACGCCCCTACCCGTCGGATCCGCAACAATGCTACCGACATCCAACACGCTGAGCCCGGCGCCGTAGTTGCTCTGATACGTGTAGTTGCCCCACACGTACTGGTTGTGGTCGACGGAGACGCGGGGCGCCTTGTAGTAGCCGGTCTGGCGCGGCCGCTCGAGGTTCGAGATGTCCCAGATGTAGGTTACGGGTTTTCCGTCGGCGGCTGGGCCGCGCTTCTCGCGCTCGTCGAGCTCGTCGTCGAGGAGCAGGTGGGTTTGCCAGGCGGGGTCGAGGACCCAGCCTTGGTGCGTGTACGAGGCGCCTTCGTAGGAGGTGATGGAGATGACTTCGGGCCATTTTTTGTCGGTCACGTCGTCTGTTGGGGGGTGTTAGTTAGGGAGAGGGAAGGAGGAGGGGGAGGGGGCGTACAGATGGTGAGGGAGTCTTCGTTGTAGCCGTAGCAGATCTCCTTGCCGACGTACTTGGTGTGCGGGCCGTTGTAGATTAGGCACTGGGCGTCGTGGACGTAGCCGTCATTGGCGGCACACCCGGGCGACGTAGGGTTCGTGGGGTCCTTGAGGTCCACGAAGATGAGGCCACTGCGGCAGGTGGAGTTGCGGGGCCGCGCGCCGACGATGTAGGCGAAGCCGGTGGCTTCGTTGGTGAGGACGTTGTGGGCGCGGCCATCGGGCAGGTTGCCGTAGAAGCTTGTCAGGCTGTCTTTCGGGTGGAAGGTGACTGGGCCGTTGCGGTAGTCGATGTCGAGGAGCTGATTGTCGGGTTAGAAACATGCATTAGATGGATTCAGGGGAATCATTACCTTTCTTAGATCGAAGATCTGGATGTGGTGGTTCACTGTCTCGCTGCCGATGACGATGAAGTTCTTGTACGTCCTGATTTCTCTCCAGCGGTTCGCCTCAACGCCCTGAGTCTGGGGGAGACGACCTAGATATCGGAGCTTTCCAGCAGTGGTAATCTATGTTCAAATTTCAGCAATCCAATTCCCCATCCAAACGCTTTCATACGAATTCACCTCCGCGAATGCCGCTCCATCAGCCTGCGCAATGATCGCAAACTCCCTGCCGTCAGGAGCAACCCACCCCCAAGACGACGACCCCAACCCGACCTCACTCCCCAGATCCGTATGCGACAAGAAATGATGAAGATTGATCTACTCTCACATTAACTTTCCTTTCTCACTCTCTACAACCCCCTCCCCAGAAATCCACTCACGTTATTACACCTATAAAAGTTATTCGGCTCATCCCTAAACGGCACCGCCTTTCCATCCTTACACTGCGCAAAGTGCAACTCCGGGTAGTACGGCCCCGCGAGGCTATTCATGACGCCGAGTCTCTCCTGCCTGTCCCACACTGCTTGCTTCGCCGCCATCAGCTCGTCGTGCACCTCGCCTGAGTCGTAGCGCTTCGCGCGCTCCGGGTCCTTGGGGATCTCCTTCGCTGCCACGAGGGCGAGCGGGAGGAAGGCGACGGCGCCGAGGAGGGAGAGCGTGGGTTTCATTGTTGGAGATGGGGGAAAGGGTAGGTAGGGGGAGAAGGGGAGGGGATTGAGAGGGGTGGATGGGGGGTTTATATCGTGTGGAGCAGTTCTACCACCATCGCCACGGGAGTCTGCCTCGTCGATAGTAGATTTCGTCGCGGGGAGCTATCCCAGGAGCCCAGCCAGGTACCTATCGTGGGCGAGCTTCCTCCTTCCTACATGGGTTTCTCGACAACGCCCCCGCAGCCGCTATCGAAATCCAATCTCGCACCCAGGGTCCCCGCTCAAATGGATGCCAATGTTCGATAACATGGTATGTGTATCTATATCCGGTAGGTGTTTAGATTGCTTCGAGCTCTCCATTGGACAATGGCGAGTGTTGTTAAGAGCGCGTGAGATCTAGGGCAGGGGTGCGTGGTGGGCTTGTATATGTCTGCGTCTGGGCTGGCCAAGACTCGTATGTGTGTATGTATTGTTCGTAGTATGTGTGTGATATCCATAATCCGTCCAAAGTGTGGTGGTGAGAAAACGCAGGGCAAACCCACGATGTCGCAATCGCTCCCTTCTCCTGCTCTTCTCCCGCAACGATCACAAATCCAGAAGGTCAGAGCCGGTCGGAATTGGGATAACCATTGGCGAATGTTGCAAAAGCCTTGGGCGATGGAGCAATACGAGCGTTCTCTTCCCTGACGAGCAGGTACATATTTCTCCCATATTAAAAACAGAAAGCTTGTTTCTTCCAAGGGCTTGGTAAACGGCCGGGGCTACCTAGTACTGTGTAGTTCTAGAGAGATACTTAGCACAAATGATAACGAGGAGGAAGGTGGAGAATCAAAATTAGAAGTTTGCCGAGCGCAAAGGACTAGGATAAGCAGTTAATATATGTACATACCGATTAGACAGACCTGCACTGCGTTTTACGTACGGTAGACGCGGTTCAAAGTTTAGGCGAGCTGGAGGGGTTAAGCCGTCTAGAACCGCACCCGGACGAACTCTTTCTCTCCTTCAAGCATGACATCGCCATGCTTGTGATTATATGTTTTCAAGAAACAGCAAGAAATTTTGTTTGGGGATGAAAGAACGGTGAAGTCGATGTGGCGCATCGCGTGGCGTGCGTGCGGGACGGATCGCATGGCGTTGGCTGGCGTTGGCGATCATAAGGCTGTTTCTCCATCTTATCGGAGGATTTCCTCTTCCGATGTCCAAAAACGGACTACTATCTCACGACTGACCTTTAGTCAATAACCAAACGTTCCTTTGTCAACTATGAGAAATGTTCAAAATGCATGTATTCATGTATAAAATAGGATAGGATAAGATATTAGCTATTGTCGATGGGCCTCTGGAGGTACGGTGGATGATGCCTTCATCTTCTCTCGACTGCATTGGTCAATTTAGCTATGCTCTACCTGGTGTCTTTCCCTCTACGCGTGATGTCTGAAGAGCATCACCTGTCTAAAATTGGATTACGTACCATCTCGCGACGAAGTTTAATTGATAAACGAATACTGCTGCTATTGCCGGTGACAAGAAGTGCGTGAAATGTGTGAAATGTGGTATATTAATAGTTTCCGTATATCATTAAAAGACTTCGAGGTCAAACCCTCCATATCAGGCCCTTCGCTGCCTTCACTGCCTTCGCTCGCTCGCTCACTCGCGGTACATGGGTATATAAATCAACATCTCCTTCTCGTCCTCCCTCTCCTCTCCTCTTCTCTCCCCTATCGCTGATCCCCTGATCCCTCTTACATACTCAACACCGCCGCCGCCGTCCTAACACTCACACTCAAATTCGCCACGACCCCCAAACCCTCTCCCACACCTACCACCCCCGCGTCCGTCAAATTCGCACAACCTCCCATCGCCACAGGCGTTAGAGCCACGGCGGAGCTCGACAGCAACCCCCTGCCCACAACACCCCACACCATAGCTCCAAACAGAGCAGCACACCACATTACCGCTGCCAGCAACGTCAGCACCACAGCGTCCATGACAAGGCGCTCCGGGGTCTCGAGAACGTATCCGGGGCCGGTGACGAGGTATTGGAAGTACGCTCTGTGGCATGTGTAGCGTAGGCGGTCGAGCGGGGTGGGGTTGGCGGGGAGGCGGGGGAAGGTTGTGAGGGATGTGTAGAATTGCAGGGGGGATTGGATGGATATGGTTTTGGTTGATGGGAGGGTGAGGGTGAGGAGGTGGAGGAGGGGGATGATGGTGTTGATGGCCATGGTTGGAAGGTGGTTATGTTGTAGTGGTTGCGGGTATATGGGAGAGAAGTTGAGTCTGGGGAGGGGGTTAGTTGGTTGTGGGTTTGGTAGACGGTTGGGGTGGAGGGAGGTACGTACAGTGTGATTGTGATGTGGTGAATTGTTATACAGTGTGTACAGGACGACGATAACAGCTTTCAAGCTCCGCGGTGTGATAATTCCAACGAATACGTCTGACGGATTGGCGATATTAAGAGTGCTGTCCTTCGATATAAACCCTCCCAAGTCTCTCAACCGATTCAGTCCAGCGGAAGTCCGTAGAAAAATCAATGCTCCTCAAAATCAAACTCTCACGCGTTCTGGCAACCTGACGAAACACCCCGGGGCCTACCGCCATTTATCATCCCACTCTCCAACGATGACATCAACCATCATACCGTCATGACCCTTCCGCCTCGTTTATTCCCTGGTGACTACCGCATACGCCGGCACCCACGGCAGACCCGGACTCTTCCTCCCTACCCTTCCAGGAAAAGACGAGGTTAAATCCGCTCACTTTGGCACGATCAAGGAACGGTCCGGCAGAGGAACCGGTGCTGAGGTAAGTCGATCGCGAAGATGACTAGCCCACGGAAAAGGTGAGGATGTTCGGAGAAAACTCGCCTATTGGGCGCATGGGCTGCGATCCGGCGCTTCCGCAGGCGTGACTACGCGCGATGGCGAGGGAGGAAGCGGGTTATGTCATTGTTCGTGGTGATGTTTAAGCAGGAGGGTTTTGGAAACTGGGTTAGAGGTGGCTTGTGCTGGTATGAAGGGGTGGCTTTGAGGGGACTTTGTTGGGTTTGATGGATGTAGGTGGACTCTGGAGCCGGGATGATGGAGGACCAAAGTGGAATGAATTGAGTGTGGGTTGCAACTATTGCAATACTGCTGGCGACTCATTATCGAAAACCATTTTCTGTTTCCAGACAACGAACACATGCGGCGCATTATTCGAGGCGTCGAAGAATCGTGATAGACAATGTCGTCCGGTCAGTGGGTCGCGAGCCAATAAGCTCTTTTAGTCGCGCAAGGACACCCGCCGGACTGCTGACGGATGCTGAGCAGGTCAGTATCCGAACCTTTTTCGACAATCGGTGCCTTAATAATATTCCTTTAATTATTATTGGTCGTATTTACAATAATGGTGCGCTTGCCCGTTTGTGGTGGTAATATCTCTTCTTCGATTGTCTTGAATGCACCTCTAGTTATCCAGTGAATAGCACGTCTTATGCGCGCGCAGCGGTGCGGGTGTTGTGATGTCTTCATAGATTTGGATATCTGCCGCAGCTAGCCCTGTTGCGATGAGCATGCGTGCACTCGGGGCTGAATAATAGTACATGCTGTGTCTGTTGTAACTCCTCCCAAGGGTATATAAATGTATGTATGTGGTGAACTCATTCGTCTTGCTCAACCTGGCGTCGGACTGACCACGTCCCTCTGATAGGCCCCCGCAAAATCCAATTGACCCAATTGTCCGTTGACTTGGTTAATCTCCGTGTTCAAGTCTTCTAGGTTTTGTGATAAGCTCGTCACTTCGTCGAATCTGCGATGTTTGGTAGCATCCGCTACCATTTCGGCGACCATAAACTTCTGCTCCTCGAGAATGATGAGCCTTTCCCGAAGCTCTTTCTCTTCCGACTCCAACGCAGACACAGCGCTACTGCTGCTGACAATACTGCCTGCCTCCATGTCATTGTATTTGATTGCTGCGAGTGCGCTTCCGGAACGGCCACTGCTCTTGTTGCCATGTGGTGCAGCATGCTTGAGCACCTTTGGTAATGAGCGCAGTGGAAGCATGTGTAGGCTAAGAAAGCTGTACGCCTGTTGCCAGACTGCTTTCTGCAGCTTCTTTTGTGTTGGCGACTCAGTGGGCAAATCCCGTATTCTACGCGCCGCGCTGTCGAATTGTGCGAACGCATCCATAAGCCTCTTGCGCACTTTAGTAGCATCCGTGAGTTGCTGTGCCGAAGGCGGGTTCTCTGGGTCCTGAAGTGCTACTAGCAATTTATGGAAACGAGGAAGCAAAAGGCGAATCCCCCGCTCGAACTGCGCAAGGTTCTCATATGCTCGTTGATCAACTGGCCGTTGCGAGAGCTCGCGGTCAAAGTCGGCCTTGCTAAACAATGTGTGATGGCATTCCTTGCACATGCGGACGTCGATGCTGATCTGGCCAGCTTTCTCGGATTTGCGAGACCCTGCAGCGACATTCAGCCCTAGCTCGGAAGAGCATCCCGTCTTTGGATCGCCGCACACCACACGCCCACACATGCGGCAATGGTGTCGACGGAACGTGTAACTCGAAAACTCCTGCTGGCAGAAGGGACAACTTGCGACTTTGATGTCGTCTTCCCAGTTGATAATCGACTGCTCCAGTGCTTTGCGTTGCGCCTTGGCTCCTCCGGACAGCGGCCAGAAACTCCCAGATCCTGAATTGTCGTCCGGCGGCGGTGGGTTGGCCAACAATTGTGTCAGCTTGGTCAGCCTCTTCTCCAGTCTGCTGGCCTCCATATGCGCTCTGTCTACTCTTTGCCTCCTTATACTTGCAAATTCCTTGAAGTGACTTCTCTCAAATCCGTGGTGATCGTTGTATCCTTCTCTTGATTTGTAGCAGGTTTCGCATACCCGACACCAGAATCCCCGCACTGGGTCGTGCTTTGCCTGACGCGATAGCTTCATCTGGTACATGGTGTGGTCTTCGCAGAACAACTTTCCACAGCTCCTGCAATTCACCGCATTACTTGTCCCACCCAAAGCCAATTGCGGTCCAGCAACTATCGGTCGTCCACATAAGGGATCTAAACATACGTCGCGCTGTCCGGGCCGTTGCCAGTGTGCTCGTGTGACTTCCTCGTCGGGGTCTCGGCGTACGACGACCGGTTCGGGTGAGGCGGCAGCGCCAGCGAGGGGCCGTGATACCGTTACGGGCGGCGGTGTGGGAGAATCGTTGGGCTCGAAGACGTCCAACCCTTTGAGTTTCTGGTTGAGCACGGCCAAAGGTTGAAAGCGCTTGGCCTTCTTCATCTGTGTTTCGAACCAGTTCTTGACCTCATCCTGCTCTTCCTCGACCAGGTTCTGGTGGTTATCGTCCAGATGTCTGCAATGATTAGAAAAGCAGTCCATGGCTGTGATTATGTACATGACCTACCGGTTGAGCTGCAGCAGGGTCATCTATTCATGTTAGCATCATTCCTGACCGCATGAAGTAGTCACAGTGCATACCATTTCCTCGCTGCATATCGGGCAGAACAGCCTACTGGAGGCACTCGCCGCGGCCACATTGTCCGAGTTCCCAAGCAAAACCTTGCTCGTGATATCCTCCCTTGTCTCTGCAGTGCTCGCGGGGCTATTCGAGGTTTGAGAACTCAAGGACAGAGAACTCTCGGACGGCGACAACAGGCTGGCATTGCGGCGGTGCTGGCTCGGCGGTTGCGGGGAGACAGCAGGCGACAGGTTCCTTCCACTACCCAGGACTCGTCCGCCGCCGAGGGACCTGCCCGAGGTCATGATAGAAGGAGGTTGACAGAGGAGGATGCAGAGATCATGGAGGTGGAAAGGAGGAAACCTTCGTGAATCGTCGCAACTCTCCTGGATCTGCCTAGTAGTAGTGGATGTGCCTGATGGCTGATGGCTGGTCTGGATAAGTAACTGTAACGGAGTTCGGGGTAGCTGGTCATCCCACGCTAATCCCTTTTGGGGCTGATTAGCTCAATGCAGGGATCGTATCGATACATCAATCCTTCAATAATGGGGCCAGAAATACTTGTATGCTATTTATGTAATTTGGACGAATTCGATGAAATGTAATGATTTAATCGTTTTGAGAGGCATCAATTGATCGTTTAACGGAAGTAGATGTTCGTGATCAATGTTATTTGCTATCAGACATGTGAAAGAGATGAGACAGGGGTTCATAAGGTGATGTCAGGGCTTGGCATTTAACTGCATCTTTCCTCTCCCAAAAGAAAAAACAATTAATTAATAACATTTTACATCTCCGTGCATCTCCTTCGTTCTTCCTTCAAACATTCGAACCAGACCATAGCTATGAAGGGCCCCTATCCCGATATACAAGGTGGAGGCTCGTTGATCCTTGCCTGGCAAGTCCGCAACAAGCGCATCCTCGTCGTGGGAGGAGGAGAGGTAAGATACCCTACAGCCTACCGACCCTTGTACGACCATTCACATTGACAAAGTCTAGGTTGCCGCTGGTCGCATCGTAAACGTCCTCAACGCCGACGCAAAAGTCACCGTCGTTTCCCCCCGCTCCGGCCTCAACGATGAAGTCGCCTACCGCATCGATCAAAAGCAGGTCGAATACATCGACCGCAAGTTCGAGCCCTCCGATCTCGATGGCGTCGACATGGTCCTGACCGCAGTCGACGACCCGGAAGCCTCCTCACAGATATTTAAGCTATGCAAGGAAAAGCGGATACCGGCGAACATCGCAGACGTGCCTCCGGAGTGTGACTTCTACTTCGGCAGTGTCCATCGCGACGGCCCGCTACAGATTATGGTCAGCACGAATGGCAATGGCCCGAAGTTGGCGAATATCGTGCGGCGACAAATTGCGGACGGTCTCCCGAGTAACATTGGGGCTGCGGTGACGCGAGTAGGAATCCTCCGGCGGAAGCTGAGGAAGATTGCGCCGGCACAGGAGGAGGGTCCAAAGCGAATGCAATGGTACGAACATAACAATGATCAGTCTATTGGTTGCAGCTGCTAATTTCCCCACTAGGATGTCCAAGGTCTGCGAACAATGGAGCTTGGATGAGCTCTGCGAGATGACGGAGGAGGACATGGAGGAGTTGCTAGGATACTACAAACCGAACACCATCCCAAGCCTCGAATCTGTCCGCCTTGGGGAGCCTGACGGAGCATACGATGGACCCTTTCTGATATAATCGCGCATGATATCCGCTCTACACTAATTTCTACGCACTTTTTTCCATGTGGTGCTCGGCCACGTGATATCGAATTCTTAGCATTGGGTTGGAACACCAGCTACAAGTCGGCTGGTGAACAGGAGCACCTTTTTTTTTTATCAATCTTGAATTTGTAAGACCGTATTGTAATATGTGGGTTTGCTATAATATCCAGGTAGATATGTTGAAATCAGCAAAGCTTTTATTGTTCATTTGTCCATCGTTAACCGCTTTCGTAATTACATACTCTCGAATATCTTCCAGCGAATATCTTCCAGAGATAAGACCAGCACCAGAAGACTTAGAATATATTCAACAAGATGCAATTCTTGATTCAATTCATCTCTTACCAGGTACTGTTTTGTCCCTGAAAACGGCCAATCAAGTCAAAGGTGGCCCAAGCGTTTTCTTACTTTCCTATTCCAGTCTGTTGCTTTCACTAACAACTGTCAACTGGCTACCTACGAGGAACTTATCACCATTCAGCCCACCTTAGAGCACTACCTACTGAAAATACCTGAGACGGTTCAGCATTGCCAACATAATCGTGATCAATTAAACACAGCATTCAAAAACTACTGATGCTCTGAAGCTCCTGGCCTTCAGTTTCCATCTCTTGCTACGTAGGACTGGCGTACCAACGCGAACAAAGAGTCCCAGAAGAAGATATATCATTTTCGAATCGTCCGCTATGCATCCACAAGACAAAGACGCAACCACTTCATCTCGAGATAGAGACCTCGCAACTCTTTCTCCATACGAAAAGACAGATTTTCAACTCCTGGCCAATGCGAATGAAGACTTCAGGCAAATATGGGAGACCAACAATCACAAACTCGATTTCCACGACCCCGAAACCCACAAGACGTTGACAAAAGCGATCCTACAGGAAGACTTTGGCTTGCCTATAGACCTCCCGGATGACCGGCTCTGCCCACCGATTCCGAATCGAAGCAACTACGTGGCTTGGATTCAGCGCCTTCTTGACTCCACTGCTCCGAATCTCCAGGGTGGATATGATCCGCAGCGTCAAGTCATAGGCCTTGATATTGGAACTGGTGCCTCTGCGATCTACACCCTTCTCTCTCTACGATGCAGACCCAATTGGACAATGTGCGCCACTGATATCGACAAGAAAAGCTTCGACTATGCGTCGCGGAACCTCGCCATCAACAACATGATGACACGCGTCAAACTGTTACAAACTCTCCAAGACCAACCTCTGATACCACTACAATACCTCGCTGTCGAGAAGCTGGACTTCACCATCTGCAACCCTCCCTTCTTCCTCAGTCACGCCGACATGCACGCCAGTCTCGAAGGTGAAGATCGGAAACGGAAGCCACCCGCCGTCTGCACTGGCGCGGAAGTGGAAATGGTATGCGAAGGCGGCGATCTTGGATTTGTCACGCGCATCGTGAACGAAAGCCTTGTATTGCGCGACAAAGTCACCTGGTACAGCAGCCTGTTTGGTCGAATGAGCAACGCGAAAGCCATAATCGATCTATTGAAGAAAAACGATATCAACAACTGGGCAGTAGGCTGCATGGATCAGGGCTTGACAAAGAGATGGGTCGTAGCCTGGAGTTTCGGCGATATGCGTCCCGCGAACGACATCGCTCGTATCGAAGGCATCGCGAACGAATACCTACCATTTCCCACTCTCTACAAATTCCCCATACCAATCCAAAAAGATCTAGACACCGCCATCTCACAGCTAAACAGCCAACTAACCTCCCTCGATCTTCGCTGGACATGGGATCCAGAAAAGAAGTCAGGGGTCAGTATCGCCGCGCAAAACGTCTGGAACCGCTCGTATCGTCGACTCATGAAAAAGCACCAGCAATATCTAGCCAATGGTGGTGACCCCGCAATGACTGCCCAAAGACCAGACACGACTGCCCTGGCGTGCAGGATCGAAGTGGACGGCGACTCGAGAGAGGTTCTCCTGCATTGGCTTCAGGGTCGTGACGTTACGCTTTGGGAGAGTTTCTGTGGCATGCTTCACCATGCCCTTAAATGATACACCGTTTGAATTAAGCCTTCCACCAAACCACACAGTCATCCAAATTGAAAAGACAGTGTCACGTGATACCAACAACCGGCCCTTCGTGTATACATATTACATGTACATGCACCACTGAACGAAATTCAATGACGTTTACGCCCCGACCTGGCGGTACGCATTCTACCAGGAAACCCCATCCCTGTAGATTCGAATCCCGGGTTTTTGTCCCATAGCTTGGCAGGGGCCGTTGATGGGATGGCATGGAGTGTGATGGGAATCCGTAGACCGGGTTTCCTGGACTGCTGGGAACATTTCGTGCATGGAGATGCATCTCCGCCATGAAAATAAGCGCCTCACCGATTTCACGTTTGCAGTACAAATCCAATGACATCAAATCAGTGTGATGGAGAAATAACAGACTAATCTGAAGAAACTGAGATTCAGAGCTATCAAAGCAGTGGGTATTATTCTCATTATGAAAGTGAGTGACGGAGTAGACTACAAACACTATTGACAGTATAAGATTTGGTATTTGGTATTTGGAAAGTAAAAGGATTGTTCATTGATGCAGTCTTGAAATCGGACGATACATGATGCATCATCATCGCTAGACCGTCATCTACAGAACAAAAGAGTTGCACGGTACACGCGACACGTCATGCCAAACGACGCCGCGCCAACGCTTCGACAAGCCGCAAGGAAAGATGCGAATCGCCTTACTCGTTCTCCCTGACATCGATGATGGTGGACTTGAACTTCCTGGCGGGGATCTTGCGGTGGAACAAGATGTCGGCCTCACGGTAGGAGCGGCCCTTGAGTTCGGGGAAGAAGAAGTATGCGATGATCCAGCAGATGAGCGCGGTTCCGCCCCAGATGTATCCGCACTTTCCGGCGATGTTCCAGCCCGTGGGGTTGAGCATTTGCGAGGCGAGGTAGATCATGGGGATCTCAGCGACGTAGTAGGCGGCGCGACCGACACCCGTGCTGAGGGCTCGAAGGCGGACGGCCGAGGTCTCAGAGATAGCGGTGTATGTGATGGGGCCCATGGCACCGGCGAAGACAAAGGAGATGATGACTCCCAAGCAGGCCTGGGCATAGTTGGTCGCGCTGTTCTGGGGGATCGAGGCGCAGACTCCGAGGAGGACGAGGAAGGTGACGTTGACGGCCGTTCCGTAGAGGTAGATGTCACGGCGACCGAACCAGGCGGTAAGGAACCAGGAGCCAATGTTGGCGACCAAACCGAGACAGGAGTTGATCAAACTGAGCTGGAAGGAGAAATCGGTCGACATGCCGGCCTCTAAGAACCGAATTAGCGATTTTTCCTTCATAAAACGTAATGATGGAAAGCGGAAAGTACTTACGCTCGAAGAAGAAAGTGGCCTGGTTGGCAATCAAATTGCCGGCAAAGTTCTGGGATGCGTACATGAAACAGATGATCAATGTTCGCCTGAGATCGACACCCTTCCAGAGGTCCATGAGAGTCGGGGTTCCGCCCATCTTGCGCTCAATCTCTACGGTTCGTTCCACCATCGCCAGTGTATCTTGGTCGCTCTGGGATGATTTGCGGCCGAGACGTTGGACGGACCTAAGCGCCTCCTCCTTGCGGCCCTTGCGAACGAGCCAGTATGGGGATTCGGGAGCGAAGAAGATGATAAGCAAAAGAGGGGTCTACAGTCGTTAGCTGGCTATTATCCATTGTGTCGGAGGTGCGTATACTCACGGGGAAGAGCCACTGAAGAGCGAGGGGTAGTCGCCATGCCCACTCGTCCGTTCGCTTGTTGGTAGCATACGTGACACCGGCGACAATGATACCTCCAATCGACCAACTCATCTGAAGTGTCGCAGTAACGACGCCACGGAGAGGAATTGGGACGACTTCCGAGGCGTACGCGGGAGAGTTCGCGATGAATATGCCCCACGGGACACCCTCCAAAGCCTGGCCAACAGTGAGGACTTCAAGCGATTGAGCCTACAGCATGTCTATCAGTCATTGCATTTCGAAAACAGGGAGTGGGGGTGATAACTTACAAAGAAGGAAACGAAAATGGTGGCGTTCATAAGGATAAGGCCGATGATACAAGTCCAACGGTAGCCGAGACGGTTGGTGATAGGTCCGGCAAGGAACACACCCACGAAGGCACCGCATTGGCCAGACTGGAAGAGAGCACTCTGCCACTTGGTCTCGATGGTTTTCTTCCCGTTGTGCAACACACCATACCGCTCCTTGAAGGCGGTTTGCGCGACGAAGTTGCCGTTCAAGAACATGTCGAACGATTCCATGACCTGTAAAGCAGATTAGCATCTCTCAATTCCATGTGCAATGCAGACTGCCCATGGCTGCAGCCACACGGGAGCTAGGGCAAACTTACGATTGTAAAGCAGAAGATGAACGCCCAAAAGCAAGCCATGGGGTGGAGCTTAGCAGCCTCCCAAGCCCCCATGGCGTGTTCACGGTTCTCTCCCTCGTAGGCATTCTGCAAGAGATCGTGGTCGCCCAGTACTGCATTGCTGCTCGCGGTTTCCTTCTCCGTCAGGCCTGCTTCGGCCTTTTCGACGCCGGCCGCATGGTGCTTTGGCTCGAGTTCCGACATGTTGCAGTGTCGATTGCTGCGGTTGTGTTTCTGTCTTGTCTTGTCTTGTCTTGTCTGTGTCTATGCCAAAAAGCCAAGGGTAAACAAGCAGTGGCCCTAAGAAAGCGACAAGAACAGAGCGGGCAGGCTGGGGTGCTTAAATGGAAGTTTCCCAAACAAACTTCACCTAGAGTTGCCTTGCAACGAACGTGCGGTTACGACTCAGATCCGCTACGTCGGGCGGCAATTGTACCAGGAGGGGAAATGGGCCCTGCCATTTGAGCTAGGTAGCAGCTACCTAGTTGGCCCCGAGGTGAATATGGAATATACCAGTGCCCGTCCTATCACCCGATGCCTTTTCTCTCACTTCACCCTGGAATCCTGGAGACGTCGTGCCAGCCTGCCAGCCTAGCTCTTGCGCTAGACGCCGTTGGACAGAACCTCACGATTTCGGCCATTTCTTGGAATTATTTCACAAAAGTAATTAGCTAGGATAGCTCTACTCTCCCGTCTCCAGCTCTGCGTCTATTTTCATCCCATCTCGTCTTGCGTGTGCGGAGCTGTACGCTGCTAAAGAGCATCGCATGGATCTCGGATTCTCGGGGTAAGTCTGTGCTACCAGCGTCCGGCCACCAAAGGATTGACCCTGGCCCTGGGGCATTTCCCCCCGCGGGGCTCCGCGACAGGTTACGGAGCGCCTGAATTAGCCAATCTGCGAAATAGTTTCTAGTTTCATTCGTGGAACATCTGGCCAAGGATCAGGACCATGATTTTTGTTTGCGGGGGTGGAGACAACCAGCCTATGTAACCCTGCAAGAATGGCATACGGTCTACCTACCTACGTTAGTTAGGTGGGTGGCTAACTTGGACGGTTGTGGTGTCACGGAGACACTATTAGTCTATTACCTACACTTCACTACGAGGTACTCTTTCATTCGCAACCTCAGGCCTGCACGCTCGCATCCTTCGGCAAGGGCCAAACGAAGGAAGGCCCATGACCAGTCGGTTTGGGTGCTGGATTGTCCTCCTTGCCTTGCTGATTGGACATAAGCAGGACGACATTGTCAGAACACGGCTCGCAGCCTTCGCCATACAAAAGCCATGCCATACTCCGGGGTAACATTGAGGGTCCAATACTCCGCACGATGATGATCACCTTCCTACCTTACGCAGGCGCGTGTGTATGTGTAAGTGTAAGTGTGGTGCGGGATCCACGACCGACCGTAGAAGTCATCTGGAACAATCCGTATCGCTCCAGCTCTCCGCCTCCGCGACGTGCACTAACGTACGACCCACGATTTATTGCAGCAGTTCAGACCGCTCGCGCAAGCGATTGTGGGTCCCCGCGTCTCGAGGGACAAGCTCAGCTTTTCCCAAGCCGCGGCATCGCGGCCGTTAGTTAATTGGGGAACGGAAAGCTCGAGGGCTAGGAAATCTTGTTTTCACTTTATGTTGTTTCCAGCCCGCCTTGCGCTTCCTTCGCACGAGGTTGGAGCTACGCTGCGAGTTGTTGTTGTTGTTATTCGACGGACGGACGTGTCGTCGAAAGAAGCCTATACTGCATTTCGCAACGGTTCCTTGGTAGTCTGAGCTTGTCCTTCTTGTTCCCATCGCCTTTTTGCCTGTGACGGGATTGTCAAGCCACAACCACATTGACCACCACCCGCCGCCAGCCCCCGAAATCACGCTTGGTCTGTATGGGGAACCCTTCCGCCTGAGCAAACGTCAAGGCGCGAATATCGTCATGATACAATGAATTGTTCGATGAGGCTCTTCAGCGGGAACGCAAATCGCGATTCGTTTTCGTGGTGGAGAAGGAGTATTAACTGCTTGTACACGCACTAGGTGTTGCCATCATACCATCGCTCCCCCATCCCGCCAATGGAAATGCAAGATGGGAATATTGTGCTGTACGATTTATTGCCTTGAATGTAAGATGGACACGGCTTGCCTTGCCTTTTGCCTTGCCTGTCAGACCTGGCAGACCGGGCTTCTGTAAAGCATAGGGTGCGGGTTATTGTCACACCACACCACAGCTGCAGCATAAATGATCTTGAGAAAATGTTGAGTTGGATATCAGCACATGTGAATGAGATTTCCCATGGGGATTGGACACGCAGATCTTTTGCTTTTCTTGCTTGACCTTTGTTTGTTGTGTATAACAAGACTCGCGCTCTCTCACTGCAAGTAGTAAAAGCTACTCCATACTCCGTACAATCTTCTCAAAAAGTATCGAGACTTTTCCTCGGAGATTGCGGACACTTCGCTTTCCATTCGTCCAAATTCCCACCTAGCGCATGGTTCCTATTCCTACTCGTAGCGTGCATGCGTGCGTGCGCATGTGCGTACTTTATAAGTACAACGATACCCTCGGCAACAAAGCCACCTCTTTGGCCTTCACAACCGGCTTTGCGGCGCTTTGGTAGGCTGCCACCGCCTGGTGGCGACGGTGAACGTCGACGTCCCAAACCAAACCCATGACTCGCTAGAACGGACCACCGCCCGCCCACGCCACCATTGCTTGTTTGCCATGCTCGCTCCGCTTCCTTTCCTTTCCTGACACTCCGGCGGGACGGCTGGGATGGATTGTTTCTTGCCCCATGGAGATAGCTATCCGGTGTGTTGCGGTGTGGTGCGGTGCGGAGGTTGTCGGGCGGTCAGGTGATGGGGCAACTACGTGCCTAGGTACATACCTAGGTAACTTGCCATCATCGCGTTTGTGTCGTCTCTCCTCATCTCGTCTCGTATCCCCGCCCGGAGTTGAGTGGAAGATATCTCGTGTTTTTGTAGATGGTAGGTATTCCGTACTACGATACGAGTGGGAGGTCTGCCGCTCCGAATGTTTTCCACAGCAGAGGCGAATCTGTACCCCGAATCTACCAAAATGCAGCGTCAGACTTTACCTCCGTGGATAGAACTCGGTGAAAGGAGTTAAGAGTGCTGACGAACACAATTCACTGGACAGCACTTACACCATGCTTGGGTACAGCCGCCTCGTTGGCGAAGACGGCTGGCTTGTATCCAGAGAGCGGTGCACTCGCACTTGCTGATTTCGACGTTGCCGTGTCGGAGGTACGGTCTGACGACGGCCAGAGTATGTAAAAACAACGCTGTAGCATGAACGAGACCGGCTCGAACTATGTATTTTGGAATCAATATTGCAAGGAAGAAGCTTGTGGTCTACACGAGACTCCAGAAAACGCCTCCGAAGAGGTTGATTTCATTTCTCGCTCCATTCACATCGTCAACGCCCCTGTCGATGTTGAAAGCCTTGTGCATGCAATCTGGACTGTTGCCACAGCAGGAATGCTGCGGATGTGTTCCAGAACGATTCATGCCTTGGTTGAAGGAGATGGACCCAGCTGGAGATATTGTACACATCACACTCAACTCACTGAGGTGTATCGTGTTCGTTCGACCCTAGTGTGTCGCGGTTTGGACAGTATGTCTGATGATGTTCGGGCGGGTGTCACTACTGCGCTGAATGAGGCAGGATTTCGCGGAAATCGGATCGTTTCATGAGTAATTTTTGTGGTAATGATGGGAGCTCAATTGCTAGATTCTTCTGTTCCTGTAGCGATTGTAAGCATGTAAGAATAGATCATAGTAGTGAGCAAGTAATAGAACAGATGACAGTCCCACCTTAAAGTACTTCGAATTTCTTCTGAACAGGTAAATCTCTAGAGCTAAGTCCCACTGCAAGCGTAAATTCACCCTCAGGAACTCGCCACGCTTGGTGAGCGACATCCCAAACACTCAGATCACGCCGCTGGAGTGAGAAAGATATGTTGATGCTCTGGCCCGCACTTACGGTTGCCTTCTCAAATCCTCGAAGCACCTTGGGTGTGTCACTTTCAGGTATACTGGCATAAAGCTGGACTGTCGTGGAGCCAGTACGATCTCCTACGTTTTCTACTTGGGTAGATACACTGAAGAGTTCTTCGAAGAGGTCAGGATTGCCATCAGGTTGTATGGTCCTCTCAGGATCCGGGAAAGCGGAGATGGTAGTATTGCCAGTTTTGTGGATCGACAATTCGCTGGTAAGTTTGAATGCAGTGTAGCCCAATCCGAAGCCAAACTCAAAAAGCGGAGTGATATTTCTAGCATCAAAGTGCCGATAGTCAATCAGGGTTCCTTCTGTATATTTCGCTTGCCACGCTTTGGAATCGGTTGCTTCTGGCCCTGTAAGATTAAGGATAGGTATGTCGTAGTCGGAATCCTTTCTTGGTATCGTATATGGTAACCGACCTGTTGGCTCTCGATCACCAAAGAGAACGTCAACAATTGAGTTTCCTATTTGCTCGCCAGGTAGATGCGCGGCTAGTATCGCAGTGACATTGTCGGATTCGGCCCAAGGAAGCGTATTAACCCCAGCAGAATTCGTTATAACAATGGTACTAGGACAGCGAGCGCTCACGCTCTCCACGACAGCCGTTGAATTCCAATTATTTTCGAAGGACGTACGATCAATTCCTTCAGATGCCCAGGTTTTGAGGAAGACGAGGCATACCTCCGGAACAGGCCAGATGCTGGTGAAATCGTCCTGGGCCAATCTTTCATTATCCAGTAGATACTGCACACGCCCTTTCCACTGGGAAGTACGGATGATAATGGCATGGAGAGGTGATATGATAGAAGAATGTCGAGCCGAACCGGAACCACCGCCAACATCCAAGGTCCCGAATTCATACCCGTTAAGGGTGCCAGCATATGACACGGATGTGAAACCACTCATCAAGTCTCCAGCTGCGTTGCCAAACACTCCAATGTTCTTTGGCTTCTGCAAGGGTAGCGTCCCATTCGAGTTCTTCAATAGAACCGTGCCGGCTGCACCCATTTCTCGGATAAGCTCAGCGTGAGTACCACGCACATCTCGAGCTTCGACAGCTCCAACATTGGCTAAAGGCACCTGCCGATTGTACTGAGCCGCCATGGCCAGGGCTGATGTTGGATCGACTGTTGGATATCCTTTGTCTTGGCCTAGAGCGAAGTAAGGCGAAAGGATCCTGCGAACCATATCATCCAGTCGAGACTCTGGTACAGTTCCATTCCGAACAGCAGCCTCTAAATTGATTCCCCACAAGGTCTTACCAGTTCGGAATCCGTCCAGGTCAGCAGGACCGGGCATGTTCATGTCTTGGCCAGCCAGAACTGCTTTTGCTAGAGATCGCGTTGCCGACCAATCCGAAACGACAAAGCCCTGGAACCCCAACTCTTTCTTGAGCAGTCCATCCACTGTATGGCTGTTTTCGCATGAGTGGGTGCCATTCACACGATTGTATGAGCACATGACTGACGCTACACCGGCTCTGATTGCGTTGGCAAACGGCCATAAGTAGAGTTCATGCATTGTTCGGTCGTCTATGTTGCTTGAATACGCATTGACAGTGACACCATCAATGACTGTTGCACTTCTCTGTGTCTCTTGCTCGTTCCCTATGTAATGCTTCGCATTTGCCTGAACTCCTTGCTCTTGAACTCCTTCAATTGTTTTGGCCATCGCCACGCCGGAGAGGTATGGATCTGGAGAAAATCCTTCCCAATTGCGGCCTCCAAGCGGATGTCTTCCAAGGGGTCCTGCTACGGGTCCGCACATATTAGTGAATAGGTCATCAAGGATCGAATTGTACATCTTTCTATAAGCCAACATTGCTCAGCGGGAGAGAAACGAGAATGGGGGTGGTACCCAAGAAAGACATTCGCTCCCTTCCCACGGAACTCTTGTCCAAGAGCCGATCCGCGCTCATACATCAATTGTCGATCCCATGTAGCACCGACAGTGATCCCAGACGGAAATACACTGATAAGATCATTGCGATTGAGACCGGTAGGCCCATCCTGAAGACAAATGCCCGTGAAATTGAGTCGAGGGATCGGAGCTATCACACCTATGCAGCCCATACCAGGAAACGATGCAGCTCCCGTCACAAGGTATGTTTTTTCTGAGATGTGGAGTTTTTTGATAAACTCGTCCGCTCTTTGTTGACCGTGGGCCCAATCAACAGTAGGTTTAGCTGTCCTAGATGAGTGTTCGCTTGCATGTGTAGGCATTGCAACCCATGCTGCAAGTGAGAAAAGCCACATCAATTGAGTGGTGAACATGATGGGAGTATTTCTTATTGAGCCAAATGGTAGTGGAATTGGTTATATGGCGTACTTCGGAAAAGCTCACATAGGCAGAGCTTCTACCTGTAGCATTATATACTGCCACGGCGAATCTCGAGACGCGATGTTGGCAATTGCTACCGCTGCCGAGATGTAAAAGTAGTCAATCGAACACGTTCCTTTCTTGCTCCTGTGATTCTAGTTGCCGTGCTCCTTCGACACGGGGTCCATTGTAGGTTTAAATGCGGGGAATTGGCTGCATGGTCACGATCGAACTTCACCCGGTAACTACTGGGTACGCTGATTACTTCCCTACACAGTAGGTACCTTGCCTGATGTAGCACATAATGAGGACATTTCAGGACAGTGCCGTATTCGGGACAATGCCGTATTCGGCGAATTGCTATACGCGTATTTGTACCCGGGACAATCCTGCATGAAACTCTAGCAAGTACACAAACAATCTTCCTATAGTATAATCCCTTAAAAAATAATAGCAGCTATAGTATACAGTTTAAAGTAGAAATTAAGTTTGCTAATATACCAGAATGTGGGCTTGAAATAGTTATAGATTTAAAATATCATGTCAACAGTGCAATGTTCTCTGCTGCGTACCCTTTTCACACCTAGTCATCGACGACACATGGTTGGAACATGCACTTGCAATACCACAATGACTCGTGAGCTTACTCGTACAACACGTCGAAATTTTATATTGGGAGATGATAGTATCGAGTGTCCAAAGGCTAAGGTTTGCCAAGATAAATATCCCGCGGGGAATTCCAGAGGGTGGGTTGCTTTAAGCCTGGCAGTTATGCAGCAACATGCGGCAATCGACCGATTTAATTCCCCGTGTTCGTTTATTGCTTCGAACTACCGATAGTATGTACTAGTCATGAAAAGACTTAACTACATAAATATAGGAACTTTAGAGACTCATTTTCCAACAAAGTTCGACTCGCTACCCAAAATATGGATTCTCAAGATTACCTTGACGTAGATGCTCTCATAAATGACTTGAGCCTGTCAGAAAAAATTGCGTTACTATCTGGTGCAGGTGCTTGCAGCACTGTGCCGAATGAACGCTTGAAAATACCGGTCCTTGAGGTATCTACGATCGCGTGTGCACGGTTTTGGTTCTCGCTAATCTGAATGGCCCAGACATCTGACGGTCCCCATGGATTGCGCGGAGGTGGTGGACGCTTCTACAACATGGTAAGTGGCTAGACACAACGCTCGATGACGATACATGGTACTCAAAGTCTGCGTTGCATACTGATACATACGTTCAAAGCCACCAGGTTATCAATTTCCATCCGCGACCGCCCTAGGTGCTACGTTCGATACAGAATTGATGTATGCCGCAGGTCAATTGATAGGGCAAGAGGGTCGTCGTAAAGGCGTTGGAGTTGCTTTAGCTCCCACAGTGTGCCTTCAACGATCCCCTCTGTTAGGTCGTGGTTTTGAGGCTTTTGGTGAAGACCCAATTTTGAGCGGTACAATGGCTGCTCACTATGTCCGTGGCGTACAAGACTGCAAAGTTGCTGTATCTCTCAAACATTACGTGGCTCACGACCAGTCCGCCAAAGCTCTAGAAGATGAGACTTTCATGTCGCAACGTACCCTACGAGAGCTTCACCTCCTTCCCTTTCAGATTGTACAACATCAAGCTAAGCCATGGTCGTATATGGCAGCATATCAACGCATTAACGGTATTCACGTGAGCGAGGACCCATTTTTGCTCAAGAAGATCCTCCGCGAGGAGTGGGGTTTCGATGGTCTTGTCATGAGTGATTGGTGGGGAACTTACAGCACCGCCGAAGCGCTCAACGCGGGTCTCGACTTGGAGATGCCTGGACCAAGTATTTGGCGAGGAAAACAGCTTGCCACAGCAGTAGACGCTCGCAAAGTCAGAGTGAAAACCATCGATCGAGCTGTCAGAAACCTACTCAACTTGATCAATAAGACACTTCATCCGCCTCGTCAGGATGGAGATGGTGAGGACACACCAAGTTCTCGAACTACTATTCGAAGAATGGCAACAGATTCCATTGTGCTTCTAAAAAATACGAGGCAAACACTCCCACTGTGCGCTGCTGATGCAGATACTTCTTTTGGTTTCATTGGCGAATTATTTGAGTACCCTGCGCATGCTGGGGGTGGCAGCTCCGAATCCACCCCATTTTATGTCAGCTCACCACTGGATGCCATCTCTGAAGTCCTGGGTGCCGGGAGAGTTCGCTACCAACCTGGATGCTACAGTGAGTCGTTTACTGGTTACTTATCATGATTCATGCTAATCTGGGACTGCTAGCACGGCGATGGACACCTAACATTAGGTCCGATTTATTCCTACCTGGGACTGAGAAACCTGGATTGTTTCTGGAATGGTTCGGAGAGGATCCACAGGACTTTCCGACAACACCGACTCTCCATACTAATACAACAACAAATACGACGATGTATTTCAGTCAATTGAAGATTGACAATGTTCCGGATACTTATTATATTCGCATCACTACCGATTACATTTCACCTCAAACGGGGACCTACCGTCTCGCTCTCTCCACATGTGGGAAAGCTAAACTCTTGGTCAATGATAATCTGGCTGTCGACCAATGGTCACGCCAGCCCCACAAGACAGACGATACAGCTTGCTTCAACAAGCTTACCACCGAAGAGATCTATGATATTGATGTTCAGAAGGGTGTCAAGTACAAGATGTGCATACTGATGACCAACAGGCCGTTGCAACCGATTGCTGGTACACCGGGGGCCGGAGGTGTCCGACTTGGCGGCCAGTTCTTGAGAAATGAAGACCAAGCGATTGTGGACGCAGTGGAGCTTGCACGTGAAGTCAGTATTCCCGTAGTCGTCGTCGGTCTTGGCTCGGACTATGAATATGAAGCCTCAGATCGCACTCACCTACGGCTCTCAAGGCGGCAAGATGAGATGGTCAGGAGAGTCTGTGAAGCAAATTCTCGAACCGTGAGTCATCCATCACTCGTGATCAAAAATGCGGAAGGCGTGCTGATTGGCTTTGTAGGTCGTGGTAGTCCAAACTGGCATGCCGATTGAAATGCCGTGGATCGACAAAGCCGCAAGTGTTTTGCACTGCTGGCTTGGTGGTCAGGAAACTGGTCACGCTCTTGCGGACATTCTCTTTGGAAAAACAAATCCCTCTGGTCGCTTATCTGTGACCTTCCCTAGACGACTCGAAGATAACCCTGCCTTCCTAAATTTTGGCAAGTCAGAACACTCGATCTACTACGGTGAAGGCGTATTCCTTGGGTACCGTTATTATGAGAAGCTCAACGTGCCTCCGCTGTTTTACTTCGGCCATGGCCTTTCTTATACAACCTTTGACTACAATAACGTAGTTGTCCCGGAAGTATTTCAAGGCGGTGCCGAAGGCACATTGACCATTTCTGTCGATGTAACAAATACAGGTTCCGTAGATGGTGCTGAAACGGTTCAAGTCTATGTTTCCGACTGCGAATCTTCCGTGCAGCGGCCACGCAAGGAGTTGAAGGGATTCACAAAGGTCTTTCTGAGAAAAGGAGACACGAGAACATGCCGCGTCACATTGGACAAATACGCTGTGTCATTCTGGTCCGAGAAGATTGATCAATGGGTTGCCGAAGCTGGAGAATTCAATTTCATTATTGCTCGAAGTTCCAACCCAGCGGATGAGTTGGTACAGAAAAGATTCAACCTTCCTGAGACATTCACTTGGTCTGGCCTGTAGTTGGTGTTTGCAAAGCAACCACGGTCCGCCCAAACAGAGACATATAATTAGAAGTAGTTGAAAACACAGTCACAAGTAGAATATATTGCCTTGATCATGTTAGTTGATACGGACGCCCGAACACTCCGTTACCAGTTTCTCCAGTTGGTGAAGTTTGCTGTTACCGGACTCTTGGGCAGTAGATGTGTCGACTGACACGGATATTGGCGCGTACATACAGGCACGAGGGTTCCTATGGCTATGTCGGACGATTCTTGAAACCATTTTCGACGCATCATTTATCATTGCTTGGTTGAAATAGCGTCGTTTAAGCCTCCCTCGGCGGGCAGGCTAGACATCGCCCCACAAGCTCCATCCACCCACTACCTATACTTCTTCCACGGAGAATTCAAGCACAAGCACATCAGTCGCTCTACGACTTCCAAACCTCACCTTGGAATGGAGACAAGGTCCGGGCAGAGCAATACAGCTAGCGCAATGCGTCAACATCAGCTTCATAAACCCGTACGATCGCGGAACAATCTCGCCGCGTGCGACGCATGCAAGCGACGCAAGGTCAAATGCGACGCCGGGGATCCATGTTCTAATTGTCGCATATCGCAGTTGACATGCGAGCATCAAATGCTGCCTCGCAAACGAGGGCGTCTATCGAGAGCGGCTGGCCCCTCGGCAGATACACCAATTCACAATGCGATGGGATTGGTGTTGACGCAAAGCAATGTCAACATGGGCCCATCTACCCCAGATGAGGGTTCTCATGACCATCTCCAGCTTCTTAGTGACGCCGTTTCCGATACCTCGACTCCTCCAAGTTCTTTGATAGAAGCCACGAGCCTGAATTCAACACTCGCTACCCAGGAGACAACGTCAAACATCCAGTCTGCGTTCTCAAGTCCTCTGCGCATTACAACCCGTCATGATTTTTCTCTGGACGCCGCGACGATTTCTCAAAAACTCATTCATGCTGTTCAGCCGTGCCATACCGAGACTATAACCGATTTCATGCACAAATGCGTCGATCTCTTCATGTTGTATCAGTTTCCAAACACACCAATCGCGCATGAACCAACGCTCCGGTCAGCAATTGCACTTTTCGATCGCACTTCGGTGATGTTGCTCGCATCACCGCCCTACGCCGACTCGACCTCTGTCGAGCCACTGAGACGATTTACCCTGGTCACGGCTATCTGTGCCCTTGTCATCTCTGTCATGCCTCGAGAGCTACTTGACTCCCCCAAGGACCTTTTCTGGCCATACTACTACGCATCACGAGCAATGCTGAGGCTCTATGAGGAATATGACTTGGAATTTCCCGACTGGTCCTCATTCTGCATTCGGACATGGCACTCGGCAGGATTGGAGAACACAACGGGTCGAGACGTAATCTCTTCACACATACATCGCGAAGGGACTTTCCTAGCACTGAAAGCTCGAATCTATGATGAGAAAGTTATCGGCTCCCTCCTTCCCGTTGATGCACGGCTCCTACGCATGAATTGGTGGCTGTCGTACCTGGCCGATAAGACTGCAGCAGCTTTCGACAAAGTGCCGTATGTCATTAGCGATGGATTTTGCGATGACAGAATCACGATTGACGAGGAGAAGGAACACGAGAATCTTCTTCTCGACCCGTCTAGGCCATGGAACCAGAATCGCTTTGAACATAGGCTCCTGCTCGGTTTTCAATTTAAAAGACGTCTATGGGCAGCAGCCGCAGACGTAGTCCACGGGATCAGACTGCACTCAAAAAATCATCGATCTGACTTTGCAGACAGCAGGCCAGATCAACAGTCCACTGAAAAACTCTATGGTCTGTATCTACATTTTTGTGGTATCATCGATGACCTTCCACAATGTTTGCAATTACCAGACGCTGCGGCTGGGCCCGTGGAGCCGGAAGTCGTGCAGTACCAAGCCTTGAGTTTCTGGGCCCAACGTAGTAATATACTCTCTGTGTATCACTGCATGAGAATTGTCATACTACAGTTATGCCTTGACGCCGATCTTGCTGAGGTGGTAGGACTTAATAATATGCCAATCTCGTGGGCCATGCGTAAACTTGAGATCTGCCAAGATTTCCTTCGCGAGTTATCACTCATACCATTCAATTGTTACAGAGTCCAAGGCGAACCTGCAGTAAGTAATGGCGTTCAAGGCATCACGTTGGCATCTGAAGTCGAATTGCTAACTAGGCTATTGAACCTAGGTCGAGCGAGTCCGTAGGGTTGGAAGCATTCTGCTGGCCGTCGTGAACGATCCGCCTACCCCGCCAATTGAGAAAAGAGCACGCACCCAACTCGAGAAGCTGTTGGACATCCTTTCCAGTTTGGACTCGAGAGCAACCGACCATCTTCAGGATCTGGAGAATAATGCCAACATCTGCTCATGAGACTTTTAGGAAGTGTTCTTTTGTTCAATGTTACGTCGAGTGCTATGAGGACAAAGGGGAAGAATGGAGTATAAATCTCCCAATGGCGGGATGCTCGCGATGTTTTCGATAGGATTTAGCAGAAATTTATGCTTTCTCTGCCTTATGACAATGGATTCTGCTCGCTACTTTAGTTAATATAATATTCTACAATGTCCTAAACATCATGACTATACACCTACCGCCTGCGCCGGAGAACTGCTTTTTGGGACATCCTGAAGGTCCAAGATTGCGGATCCTGGGTGGAATGGGGACGCCTGGGAAGTGGATAGAACGCACTGGAACTCAAAACGAGGTGTACTTAACTAGATGTACTTAGCTAGAGACTGTCAGATTGGTTAATGCAGCCAACATCCATGCGGAACTCACTTAGACTATTTATTGCGGCTCGCTCGCCACCAAATTGAATCTGGAAATAGGGGTCCTTCTTTGTTTTATTGTTTTTGCCTTCGGGTCACCTCATGTGACCGCTTGACCGTCCGTACAGGTTTGTAAGAAGGCTGCAAGACTTCGTGAAGCGTATATCATCTAGTCACAGGAGCAGAGCAGATGCCGCTGCGAATGGTTCACTGTGCACAAAGGAAGGAACCGCGTCTTCCTGTGTCTTTTATGATCCATTCACAGATGGTTCCGTATCAGAGGGCATCTGTACGGATCGCTTGGTTAGTTCTCGCGCGAAGTATAATAGGAGCAAGATCAACATCGAAAGGCGTAGAAGAGCTGGTCTAGATTAACATCAACGCTACGGTGATTCCTAGTGTAGCCCCATATGAACAGAGACACAGAGGCACAGCTATAATCCACGACTATTTTCTGGGGCATCGCGAAACATATCTGATATATGTAGATACACGATACCTCGTTACTCTGTATGATTCGCGTCGTGGTGAGCAACACTTTTAGCTTTCTCCTGGTCGTCATCATCGATGACTCGTTGTGTACTAGCCTTGCGCGGGTTTTTGGCCTGAAAGATGACCCCAAGCTCTTCAAGCGTCTTGCCTTTCGTCTCAACAAACAAAAGGAAAATGAGAACAATCTCAATCGCAATCCAGCATATGTATATGACATATAGTTTCCAGCCCAGTTTCTTGATACCAACACTGACACCAAAGGTATTAGTCATCGTCGCGATGTTCAGGAATACAAATTTGAGTGCTGAGCCCTTCGCTCTGGTTCGATTCTCTAGGACTTCCATAGGATAAAGGGTGGCCGAAGGTGTCATGCCCATGGCGAAGGCAATGCCGAAGAGATAGATAAACACAATAACACCGTACGAGAGATTTTTATCGTTCGGAGTCTGAGCTGTGCATGCTGTTAGGCCGATGTAGCATGCAAGCGCCCCTGCCAAACCACCCATCATCATTTTGCGGCGCCCGAATTTGTCCAGAATTGAAGAACCGATCATAGCAGCAAGCCAGCAAAGGATGGGGTTGATAGCATTGATTAACAGTTGGGTGTTTTTGTCCGTTATTCCGGCATTTTCGATCATGGCGGGCTAGATACACGGTAAGCGTCAGAGCTTTTCGAGTGCGTTGGGATCCACATACCATAAAGTATGACACGACGTTATTACCACTCCACTGCCCAAAGAAAGCAGTCAGGCAGACCAACATAAGTCTGTAACGGGAAGATCTCGTGGCTACAAGATCGCGATAGTCCCACCAGCTGGAAACTTTGGGATTCTGAAGTTTCTCGTCCATGATTTCTCGATACTCCAACTGGACTATAGGTGCATTCGCATCCCCGTCACCGTGATACTTGGCTAGCACTTGAAGAGCCTCATCAGTTCTATCTTTACTGATCAGCCAGCGAGGAGACTCAGGTATAAAGAAAACCAATATCATAGAAATCGCTGGCAAACCAGCTTGTAAGATAGTCGGTATTCTCCAGGCCCAGGAGGTAGCATAATGTCTGTTCACGTCATGTCAGTCTGGAGAATGCCTTGCGTGTGTTGCTGAAGATGTTTTTCAGGGGGAAGATTGGGCCAAACGACCATCACCAGCAGAGATCTCTTGGGGCTTGTTGGAGAGAAGCAGAGCATCGAACTCACCGGTTAGTACCGTACGTTGTCCATCCAGCAAGGATGTTCCCGACCCACCAAAAGTTATTGTATAGCCCAGCAGTGACACCCCGATATTTCGGTGGCGCCATTTCAACGACATACGCCGGTGCCGCAGCGTGGGCGATAACGGCACCGAATCCAAGAACAAATCTTCCGCCGATGAACGCACCAAGGCTGTTCGCCGATCCTTGTACAGCTGTACCCACGAGTACGATGAAACAACCAGTAAACATACAAACTCTACGACCGTACTTGTCATTGATGCCTCCACAAAACGGAAAAGCAGCGATCTGGGCGATATTGTAGATGATAAAGACAAGCCCGGTGGAAGTACCAGCGCCAGTGAGCCCGAAGCTTTCATGGTAAGGCTCCATTGCATTGATCGCGCCCATCAATGAGCCATCTGATTTTGGTAACATATTAGCATTTGTAGATTATTGAGGAGGCAGCGGCAGGGAGCTGAGCAGGCCTACCAAAGCCTTGAATGGTGGATATTAGGTAGCCCACCAGCATAAGGAAGTAGATGTGAAGCATATAGTGAGAGAGCATAGGTCGTTCATCATCCGCCAATATGGCTTCTGGAGAAGCCTCTGGCACTCGCTCTACCTCATTGACTAAGGCACCTTTAACGCTCGTCATGCTGGTATGGTGTCCAAGTGAGTCAATTAGACGGTGGAAAAACCAAGCAAGGGGATGTGCCTTTTTGAAGATGGATGTTCAGTGTATCCAAAGAACTGGAAAAAGGTTGCATTTAGACCTGCTCTGTACTCTGTTCAAAGAATATATAGTTGTTTCACAGATTCTCTCCCCATGGGGCAACTTAGTTCTCGAGTATGGGGTGATGCGCTATTGAGCTGGAGGCTTGGCAGTTCACTCCTGACGTTTAATCTCCACGGCGGATTTTATGGAAATTTCCGCGGTGACTCTACATAAATTCGGACTAGTATATTTTGCTTGAACTTTGTTTGAAGTCTGGAACAATGTCAACGCGAAGATCCACTACATTTAGAAGAGAAGCACTGCCTAGCTTAAACTAGATACTGTGCATCGGTTCACTTGCGGGGAAAAGACCGGGTGGATTACCCACATTGGAAACATAACTCTGGCTCTCGGAGAGATAATTGAGAAGGATGAAGAGTGATCCTAAGGGGATATATCCTCCATGGGCAGTTAAAGAAGGATTGTAATACATACACCGGATCCGGAGCATTGTCGTGCGGGAAACACCTGCCACTCCGCGGCTACAACTTAGGGAGGATACTATTGGTTTGGTACTTGCGATGAGCCAGAAAAAGATCTCCTTATTGGAAGAGTCTCGACGTGCCTAAAGGATAACGCGCGATTTGATTTTCAGTCATGCAGGCTGGTTGTGAGGTCTTCCTACCATGTCTGGGTCTGTCGTCTAAGTACTGAGACAAGGATCAACAGAACCGATGACACAGACTACCAATCAGAGGATGTGTTTTCGGCAAACATACTGTCGCATCGCATAGGTAGGAGAGCTTGCAGAACATTGAACAAACGATATCAAGTGCTGTTCTTGGGCTTGTTCGAATAGCGATGGTGGCGTGTAAGAAAGCTGAGGCTCTACAACTTCGACTAAGGAATATTGAGCGCAAATCAGTCTAATGAGCAAGTATGTCTCAGCGTTTGCGAAGACAGTATATCAACAAACATACATGTTGGCTTGGGTGACTGGCAAGTTAGCAAAATTTGTATTGTTGAACATGTGCAAAGCTGTACCAAGACTAATATGATCACATAACATACTACGGAAGTAATCAAACTTGTTATGGAACGGGGACTAAGTCTTGTTCTGAGGCTGTTTGTAGACCTTTCCATTTAAAGTCGTGGTAAGCGTTCCATTCGCGTTGAAGATATTCTCCAGAACGTTGATGGAAAGGTGAAAACCATCTTTGCTTGTTTCTTTAACGCCTTTGACAACTCCAGTCTGCACTATCCGGGAGTACCAATCATTAACAACATCCCATTCCGTTGGTCGAGTTATCGTGGCGTTTTCATATCCGTTCAGGATATAATCACGACCATCGGAGTAGTTCTTGTACACTACTGTTACACCCTGTTCTGCACCAGTTTTATCCGTTGTGATAACCACGTCAGCAGTACCAGAGACGTTGCCATGGTGCTTGTAGGTGCCGCCTTTCACAGCATAACGTGATGGGGGTGGACTTCCAGCGACGTAAGGAGTTGCCCAAGAGATCCAGTCTGGGCCAGCTTCAAACTTGGGAATTCGTTGAGGCGAGCGACTAACCAGCCAGGCAAGCATGATGCGGCTCCTTCGACCACCTTGGGCGTTCAATACAGGACAAGGAAGAGGGTTTTCTCCACCACAGGCGGGAGCAGTCAGCAAATCTTGATGGTAAACAATACGTGTGCCATCCAGAGAGAAATGCGGATCAGCCTTCCCATTCCAATTCGGATCGTTGACAGCACCATTGGATCCGTCCCCAGCTGCGTTAACTCGCTGGCCAAAGTAATTTCCACGGTCCCCGTATCTATCGAGAAGATAAGGTTGGAAGAAGCGACGCTCGCCGTTATTTCTAGTTGATGAGGCAGCAGCGCTGACAACTAAATCGATGATAGGAGGAATCCCGCGCATGCCTGATAACCACATCTGACGGTCGGTACCCCTGGTGTCTTGGATGACGGTCCATTTATCATCTGCAGAGATGTCGACAGGGTCTACGTATTCCGGGTGAGATGTCAGGCGCCGAATCTTGCCAGTTTGGAGGGAGACTGCGAAGACATCAAGGTTGCATGATTCCCATGGGTAACCTAAGTAAGTAATTTCGTGACCAGTTCCACTGAATCCTCGAAGCTCGCCGATTATAATTGCATTGCGGTCTATGATCAACTCATCACCCTTGACGTCGATGAATCTACCAAACTTGTCGTTGTGGAGAAGGCTCACTTTCTCTAAGTCGTAGCGCGGCGCAAGGGGGGTACCAGCAGTTGGGTTTTTGGTAAATTTCAAACGACCATAGTAGGAGAACTCGCCGCCCGCAACAAACGAGCTCCAGGCCAAGTGAGTGTCGTCAGGGTGAAGACGAAGCTCACGTATAGCACCACCTGGTCCGGAACCGTCAGCAGCAACATTCCACCGAATGGGGTAGATGAAAGTTTTCTCTGGAGAGACACGATCGTCAGTAATGTCATAGCCACCAGTTTCGATGATGTTGGGGCCAGCCAGAATCCGTTTTCCATCGTTAAAGGCTCGAGGATAGAGCATAGCATCAATGCGTCCAATGGAGTTCTCTGGCGGAACCCCACAGGTGATGCATCTCCAGGGGTCTCCGTTTGAAAACGTAGTATTTTGTGCGTTGATGATGATGATCTGCGTGCCATCGTAGATTGTGTCGGGCGCGCCCACAAAAAGTACAGAAGCGATAATATGGTTTTGGTCTCTGGTGAACGTCCCAGCTTGCATCTTGTTCAATGTTGTAGTGATACAGCCGGTGCCTCTTGGGTTTACCTCTACCGTGCAAGCCGCTCCCTCTGGGATGGCAGGTGGCAGGGGTATCTCGGTCACCTCAATAGGTTCTGGAGCTGGGGGTGAAGGAATCTTCGATTCCTCTCTAACCAAGATGCTAGAGGCACGAGTGCCAGCAGCAAGATAGCAAGCGACCGTGATAGTGTGAAACAACATTGCGAGCATTGGATTTGCAGTATTGACAAGTCGATTGTGATGGTGAATTACACGTTTATCACCGTACTATTTATACATTCAAATTCCAGAATTGTCATGCCCCGGCTGAGTCTATTCATCAATTCATTGACCGCGAATTTAAATCCCAAAACTCTACTTCGAGGAAATGTTCCACGAATCCGTGAATGTTATGATTGATCTTGTATGCTGTATTGGGACACTGTGCCAGCCTCTCCTCCCAATGTTTACCTCTCCCCGTGTTCCCCACGAATTTCATCCCTGGTGCATCATGCATCTCTAGCGGCATGCCATGCACACTACACGGACGGGATCAAGCGACGACAGATTTTGACCAGCAGGTTCGCATCATGCGCCTACTAATTGCACTAAGGGGTGGTTCGAAAACTGTTCCCACGGAGCAAAGACTATTGGCAGTATTGTACTTTGCCCGCTTATACAGAAAAGGTTCACGCATCTCGGTATTGGATCACATTTACGGTGGATTCAATAGCACTGTAAGCCCACTCGGCGTATGCGCCAGCTTTGGTCACAGTGATGGCCATGTTCCCGAAGTTGCTTAATGTCTCCACATCTCACATGCTAGAGATCATTGATCGCACGGATTGTGGAGGATTCAGTTCAACCTCCGTGGAGCCATTGTCCCCAAAATCGCCGAATATCAGGCTAATTAGATGATAGTGCACCGAGTGGTGCTTGCGTTGCTCTCTGTTCTGTTTGCATGGCATGCCCTTGTCGTAGCCTCTGCTCGGCATGGTATCAATATGCCGGATACACCAGCTGCACACTGAAAAGTACTCGACGGCTTAGTGGGTCAGCTTTTTGTGGGTTACAATATCATCTGCCTACATAACGCGTACACGGCCTTTAGCAGGAGTAATCATATCGCTGCGTCTCAAATTCCAGTGCTTCCTTGTCCATTCACTTCGATCATTCCTCAACCCATTTCTTCGCTACCGTGTTCACCCTCTCATTCGAATTCCTCCTTTGAACGTTTTCGATCATAATGGCCGAATCGAATAATGGAGGGGATAAACTCTTCATAGAGCATCCGCGCTTGATCAAGCATGGGAGTAGATGGGAACTACTCGTGGATGGCAGACCATACTTGATCCTAGGTGGGGAATTGCAGAATTCCTCGATGAGCTCTGCTCGCTACATGGATACAGTATGGGAGAATATCGCCAAGTTAGGTGTGAACACTGTGCTGGGCCCCGTCTCTTGGGAAGATGTAGAGCCTGAAGAAGGTCGATTCGACTTCACTGAGCTTGACGCCGTGCTTGCTAGCGCAAGAGCGCATGGTTTCCGCATTGTGCTCATTTGGTTCGGATCTTTCAAAAATGGTACCCATCTGCTTCTTACAAAAAATGGTTTCCGAGAATCAATACTGATCATTTTGACAGGAATGTCGAGTTACACACCCTCGTGGGTCAAGACCAATCCTCAGCGTTTTCCTAGAATGGAGACACGCAATTCTGAAGGCGATTTGGAAATTTCCAGCGTTATCTCGATATTGCACGACGAGTGCGTACAAGCTGATGCAAAAGCTTTCGCAAGGCTAATGCAACATCTGAAGACGACCGATATTGAAAGGACAGTGATCATGGTCCAGGTTGAGAACGAGGTCGGCCTCCTCGGCGACTCTCGCGATCGCAGTCAGAAAGCAGAACATGTTTTTGGATCACCGGTACCCAAGGCTCTACTGGAGTTTCTCCGCAACGCTTGGCCGTCGCTCCGCCCGGAGTTGAAAAGCAAGCTTTCAAAATTTGAGCGAAGCACCGACAATTTCATACACGATATCAGCGATACTAGAGCATGGAAAGACACTTTTGGCGAGAGCATCTACACAGATGAGATCTTCATGGCATACCACTACACTTTGTACGTGGAGAAGGTTACCGCTGCAGGCAGACAGGCCTATGATATCCCACTATTCACCAACGTGTGGCTCCCAAAGCCGGGGAGTACGTCTTCTAACGACGGCATTGTCAGTGGCGGTGGAAAGCCTGGGGAGTATCCGTCTGGAGGTGCGGTCAGCAGAGTTTTGGACATATGGCACGCATTTGCGCCAACCTTGGACTTTATATCGCCTGATATCTATATACCAGACTACTCCGGGATATGTTCAGTTTACTGCCATGGTGGCCAGGCTCTCTTCATACCAGAGCAACACAGAGATGAATACGATGCCAGGAGAATATGGGAGGCACTTGGCCGCTTCGGTGCCATTGGAGCCAGTCCGTTCGGCATCGATACACTCGATGTCGAAACAGCTGGCCTCCGTGCTCACTATGAATTACTGAATTCTGTGTCCAGTCACATTATGAAGGCCCGCCTAGAGCCCGACTCGATTACTGGCTTCTTTTTCGACGAGATCGATGCTAATGGGACTGATCCTACACCACCACTGATCAGGACGCTGGGCTCATACGAACTTCGTATAAGTAGGGCGTCCGTGTTTGGTCAAAAGGGCCCTGGTTGCGGCATCGTTATTGCATTGGACCAAGACCGATTCCTCCTGATCGGGGCGGGATACAACATTGAGTTCAAGTCGCGTGTTCCTTCGTCTATTTTCACCGGAATCTTGAGGTTTGACGAAAAAAGCGTTGTCGATGAGATGGGCACTCTACGGACGGAGAGGAGATTTAATGGCGATGAGACGAGAAGCGGAAAGTGGGTTAACATGCCAAACAAGAACCCTGATCTCGGAGGATGGATCCCCATTTCGATACCTGCTAGAACCATGATTGCTGAAGTCGTAGTCTACACTCTTACAGAAGAAAATCTAGGTAGTAGGTAGGTGCGAGGATGGACAGAAGAATTGGTCTTGTTAAAATTTACGATTAGATGGCCTCTCAATGGTTACATCCTGAACATCTGCCATGCACTGCCGTACCAGTCACACTCAACCTTGACCAGGCTAGTCGTGTATCGTATTCTCTACGCGATACGACACAAAACGCTGGTTTGCATCCGCACCGGCTAAAAGCGACCATGTGCGCCTGTTAGACAGTACAAGTACTTGTAGAGTTAGAGGTTACGTGAGAAGGTCAGAATGGTCGAGACTACACTTACCGGCGACCATTCGCCCACTCCTCACAAGAGATCGTAGTGAATTGGTGTCCATAAGACGGGGATTTCTTGCAGGTACGGTTTGCTTGTGGAAATAATCACTATCTGGTAGTTCTACATGCTATTTAGTGGCTAGTTCAGTTGCAATGGTACTGATGTTGATATCGACAGCTCATAACGAAGTGCAAACTTGAAATCACCAGACCTAATCACTGCTACATATGCATCATCATTGGATGTAAGCCAATCAAAAATTAGGAACAATAATGTCTCCACAGATTAGTCGATGGCTAAGTTCGCTTCTCCAGCTTCCGCGGCGATTTCCTCGTACTCGCAGTCCCAGATGGAGCCTTTGCATTCGTAGACCGCGTCTCCAACTTGAGTGGTTTCTTTCTTTCTCCGCCATCCGATGACAAGCGCTTTGTACTCTTTTCATCTTGGTTCGTGTTTAGTTTCCGGGGTCTGCGACGGTTCTCCTTGTCGTCCGCCGCCGTGCTAGGTCCTTGGGATTTGCCACTGCTGCTTTTCTTCCCAGCGGTCGCTACTTTCCCTTCCACGTCTTTGACATCCTTGCAGTCATTCTTCGACTGCATGCTAGGTAAGGCATTCGAAGCCCAAGATGACCATGAGCCGTCCTTCCCATCCTTCGACATACCCGTCAACTCCTCTTGACTAGGCATATCCTCCTCACTGATCTGCCCAATCATCTTCTCCAGAGTCTTCTTCTGCTCCTCCGTAGCCTCCCATCCGGGAAGATTGCCCGTAACCTTCTGAATACCCTTACCTGCCACTTCCCCCAGATTCCAAAACGGCCCATGCAGCGCCCCCGCCGCCGCTCCAATCCCCCCGCCGATGCCCCCCGTAATCGTCGACGTGACTCCCCCGACCAACGTACCCGTCAACGCGCCCAGGGACGCCCCCGGTGCGACTCCTAACCCAGTGCCGACGGCCATGCCCTGGAAGGTGCCCGACCGCATGTACTTCGCCGTCTTGCCGAGGGACTCGGCCTCGATTTGCTGGTCGATGGCGCGCTCCATGAGTTTCTGGCGCTCATCCGCATCGCCGGCTCCTGCGGCGGCATTTTTGAGTTCTGTGGCCTTTTTCTGCGCGGTGAGGGATTGGGAGGCGGCTTTTGAGGATTCTTGCCGGACTTGCTGGTCGGAAATGGTGTTCTCTTTTTTCTCATTCTCTTCTGGGTGGGAGCGTTTTTGGTTTCGTTTATTGTCTGCCATTTAGAATGTTCGGGGAGTCTTTGGATTGTTTGTCTACATTACTGTTGCTATTAAGGTTGAATATTGATGCTGATGAAATGTGCCAGGTTTGGCACTATGTTTCTAGACATGTACGTCATCTTGACTTAGCGTGTGGCGTTCGGCGAGATTGAGATCTTAGCATACGACGCAATTATTTCTTTTGCGATCGGAGTATCGTATGAAAATAGTCTTCTGTATCGATGAACGAATGTTTGGGTATTTTTGTTGGAGCATTGGGATAGGACGATACTTCTATACTGGGTGTACATGGTCCCTGGACAGACAGATATGGCCATTATTAGGCTCTCACGTGGGTCCTCAACCTCTTAGAAACCTACTCCAAGCGGCGAAGGTGCATCAACATTGGTAGTAGAAGTGGGAGCAAACTTGGGACGAAGGAAAAGTTTACTATCGGGGTCTACGAAGGCTTACATATACTAGAAGATCGCATTGACGTGTAACATTTATAGTATGATCACTTCCAAGAAGAAGGAAAATGAAGAAAAAAATGAAACAAATCGACCGTGTATCGTGATTATTGAAGTTCCTTCTCTACCTCAAGATGTAACTTCTACTTCTCCCTTCGAAATGTGTAAAATGCAGTATGATTGTTGTCTTCAATAATGGCTTCCTCTTGTGCCTGAATTTAAGTGGCTGGTGTTGGATCTGGACCTCGGCAATTTGGAACATCCTCAGCCTCACGCAATTACAGTACATTGAGAAACACCTTCGACCTTTTCGCTATCTCCAATATCATTCAAACCAAAAAAAAGAACTAAACAATACCCCAATCATGTCAGAACCGACATGGGCCCGCTACCTAGAATTCGTCAACGAATCCCAACCCCCAGCAAAGGACCTAGCCTTCTTCACCACCATACCCTGGCTGCAACCCTACCTAAAACCCTCCTCACCATACCGCCCCATCCCCTTCTTCTCCCGGATCCCAAAGTCAACATCCGAAGATAAATTCTTCAGCAAAGTCATCAACACCCCCTCCACCGTCTCTCACGGGTTATCCCTTGTCCTCAAAGGCGACAACTTCGAAACCCGCATTGCGGACTTCGCCGACGGGAAGAATGGCGAGTCTGCAACTGAAGAGGCGGATTTCGTGTACCTTGTTCAACTTGGAAGTGACTTGAGTGGGTTTGAAGATACGGCGCATGGTGGGGTTTTGGGGGCGCTGTTCGATGAGAGTATGGGGGCTTGCTTGGAGAGGTTTAGGCAGACGGTCGAGGGGAGGGAAACGCTGCTTTTTACGGCGAATCTGAGTGTGTCGTACAGAGCGCCGGTAGATGTGCCAGCGGTTTATGCTATTAAGATTTGGGTGGAGAGACGGGAGGGGAGGAAGTGGTTTGTGAAGGGGGAGCTGGTGGGCGAGGATGGGAAGGTTAAGGCTGATGCGAAGGCGTTGTGGATTTCGGCGAAAGCTAAGGCATCGCTGTAGATGTGGATAAAGAAATATTTTTATTAGAATATCGTAACGTCTTTAGATAGTATATACGTATTTTTAGTATTGGTTATGCATACTAATTGTGCATGATGATTTCTAAGAAGTGTTACTCGTTTGTCCATGACTTGTAAGGTCTTGTTTTCCATAATATAGTAGACAACAATCGTAACTACTAGATCAGCTAGCATCATCTATCTCTAATTTCATTATTCTCACAGTCTATTGTCTCAAGTATGTCAATTGGACTTCAATTGAGTATCTCCCGACGTGACTTTCAGAACGCACGGCTCAATAATGGTTCCAGACCACACACCCACGAGACGTTTCCCATCACTGATAGTGCCCTATCATACATGGTGAATACGTTCTTTAAGTTAAACACGCGACACCTTCTTCCTTCGTCCCTGATCCTCATCCTCATCCTCATCATCACCACTCCTTTTCCTTTTCCTGGTCGTACGACTAATCTTATTCTCCTTTCGCCTTGACCTTCCAAGCTCCTTCCGGATCGGCTCCATCATCACTTTGAACTCATCAAGCGCATTCATATCCGCGGTTGGGGTCGGCATCCATGCCTTACGCCAATGGCTCATCTGACCTAGATTGTATTCAGCGACGAGTGCAGGGACATCACTCAGTCGACAATCTTTCAGATCATGCTTGATAGCGAACTCGACCGCCGCAGTCAGAACACCACGATGTTCTCGCTCCGGGAACTTCACTTGTGTTGCGTTCCCCGCGAGATTCAAGAGATACGGGTTCGCTCGTGGGCGCCACCGGTCGTAGCACTCGAAAGCCCCGCCTGCTGCGCTGAGATAACGGGCGGTGCCATCCGTGACTCGTGGGCGGTCTTGTGCGAAGCCGTTTGCCTTGCAGCATTTCACCCAGGATTGGCCATAGCGACGCTTATCTGAAGCCAGAACCTTGTGTTTTACGGTATCGCCCTTGATGTGTGACTCCAACGGGAGTTGGTGGACGTAATTCTACGATGGGTGTTAGAATAACGCGAAAGTGAAGTTCGCAAGTTAAAACTCACAATGGCATCTGCGATCTTCGCTGGCATCCATCCGTTTGCCGCTAGACGATGGCTCACATTGTACTGTGAAATCGTCGCCGGAAGGAACTAGAATTCATTAGCATCAGTCATGGAGTCTTTAGGGCAAAAAAATCAACTCACGGCAACAATCTCCCACGCCGAAATGTCAATGTCACCCAGAACCGACAAGTCCGTGGTCGCAGGCGCCCAGTGGTTTCGACCTGCGTGAGGCGGTCCTTCAAACGCGTAGTCGTCTACCCTCCACTTGTTTTCCATATAGTTCTTGATGCGGAGTTCCGGCCATCGCCACTTGGTTGATCCAGATTGTTGTTCGCTTGGGAATTTATCTTCGTTATGGCGGAATTTACGTTCGGGTCCTAGGCCTTCATCGAAGCGATTCAAGTCTGTTGCGGTGATATGGCCATCGACTGTGCCTGGGATTCGCTCGACGTAGCCGTTGTTGAAGAAGCGGATGCGGTCGTTTTCTAGGCGTTGCTTGCCGGCTTCTAACTTGTCCTCATGGGAGGTCACCTGGTCGTAGGGATCGAAGACGGATTCTTCATCGGATTCTTCATCGGAGCTGTCCGTTGTAGTACTTGACGTTTGCGGTTCATAGTGGACGAACTGCGTCGTGCATTGGATCAACGGATCCTTCCTAACAGCAGAACGAACCTTCATCTCGATAGGTCGATACATGGGCCTGGGCCGTGAATCTATGTCACTCGTTAGCAATAACAACTTCGAGTGAGGTACGATGCCTCACTCTTCTTGAGCTTAATTACCCCCGTCGGCTTCTGTCCCCTAGACACAGCCGCGCGCCTGGGCCTTGCGGGCTGAGGGCATTGGATAAACTTCAACGATCCTTGATCATCGACGCCATCCTCAACTAGATGTTCAATGCCATCATTATCGTTACTGGTTACAACCGCATCGCTAGGTCCATACGCAACGGCGTCGCCTTGCGTGAACACTGTCGACAACCGTTCAGGACGAGATGGGCTCATGTGAGTTCCGACATTGACATGGCTTTGCGTGAACTCGCCTTGTGTGAACTCGCCTTGTGTGTCGACATCTATGTCACTGTTAGTTTCGACCAACATGGATACAGAAGCAGTGAACCATACCAGGGAAGAATGTATTGTTGTTGTGCCCCCACATATCATTCATCAACGGATCCCCGTCAACACCACCTTGAGTCCACGAGGAACTGAAGTCCTCTGCCGCTGCGACTCCATGGGGAAAAGCGTCCCATCGCAAGATGTCACCGTTGTTGACATTCAAGCTATGTTGAACACCATCAGGGACAGGAGTAGATAGGAAGGGGTTTCTATGATAAGGCGAGACAAAACCACGTTCTTCATTCCATCCGGCTGGAAATTCAACGTTGGGTTCGTCATTGTGCATGGGGGTTACCGCGCCCATCTGGATGGACGTGTAAGGCGTGAGGAAGATCTCGGCGTGTGATTGGCTGGGTGGTGGCGATGGATAGTTCATGGTCGATGAACACCAATAACCAACCCCAGCAATAATGCTTGATATCTGGTGTGTATTTGTTGAGACACCCAGAGAATCTTCCGAGCGGCTCCAAAAAGATTTGCTTGTATGCAAAAAGGTTGTCGATAGGTAGGTAGGTTGTGTTTTGGGTGTGAGCGTGCGGTGCAAGCAACTGTTACGACCAGGGTGTGTTTACATAGGGCACGGAAGCAGCGTGAAGTCCACAAGCGAGACGGCGGTTGCTAAACGCAAGTCACGCGTAGACAGGTCGCTGGAAGATGGCGAGCATTTTCATTGGCCGGCGGGGAGGAGAGAGAGCTGCCGCGCGCTGCTTGAAAGGACGGCCGCGACTACAGTGAACGTGTTTTGCTGATTGGCTTGCTCGAATCAATCTATGATCTCAGTGGGATGGTAAAGGGATTCCACCGTACTATCCCAGCACTGCTCTTGTCGATATGATGTCAGTCCAACTCATCATATACAAATCAGCTGAGAAACGACCGCCAAACCTTTCACCCCCACCAATCCCCCATCCTCCTCGTTCTATCGAACACCAAACTTCTACCAAGCGTTTGATTCTATCAAGTACGTTCCCAATCAATCCCAACACAATCGAAAAAATCCCAATCTTACAAACAAATGTACCACCGTGACACCGACGCCCATATACCACATACACGTCACGCGTCGAAACGGCGACCACCACGCTCCTTCGTGGATCATCCGTCACTTGTTGCTGTCGTGTTCTTCTCTAGAGATTGCCCTTTGTACTAGAGAACCATATTAAGAGACTGTATCGACCGGAACCCACGCGACTGAGTTGATGATAGGCACTGTCGTAGTTGAGAGGGAACGCGTGCTCGAGAACGGAGGTTCGCCTATCCACGCGTAGTGTCTCGCACTGCTTTGAACGGTCCATCTAAGGAGGAGGGGAGCCGATACTGGATAGATACCCTCTCTTTCCCTGTGTGGATGGGAAGGAAGGAGGCATTAGCTGTGCTGTGCGGATGTCCTCGTTCGTAGCTTTGCAGCATCTATAAGTACGAAGTGCTCAGAGAGGGCCAGTAGATGTCTCGATAGCATAAGACAAGTGGACATGCAAACAACATCACAACAAGCGGACATCAATGGGAATACGAGATTGAGTGAAATGCCAGTCAGTCTATTAATTGAATGTATATGCGTGTGAGCTTCACTCGCTCCCTAACCCACAACTCTACTCGTACACTCCACCGTCGACCCTAATCCCAACAATGCAACCACCGTGATACAAACAAAAAATGTTTTTCTTAAACAAAGGGCGAGCGAATGAGAAAGGGAGAGTTCTCTATACACAAAAGAAGTGCCGAAGCTAATTATCTACGCCTTGAGAGCCTGGAACTTCTTCTCTTGTTCCTCGTTCTTCTTCCTCTGGGCCTCCCGCTCCTCCTCGACCTTCCTCTGCTCCTCGCGCTTGAGCTGGTCGGGGCGACGGATGGCGATGTCTTTGGGTCGGTAGTCGCTGAAACCCCACTTGAGGCCCTTTTCGATGACGTAGCAGCCGACGTAGTCGAGGATCATCATGCTGGTGAGCATGAACTTGAAGTCGCTGGTGAAGGGGACGAGGCGGAGCTTCTCGTTGAGCTCGGGGATGAACTCGGTGGCGCAAGAGAAGGCAACGCCAGAGACGCCGAGAAGACCCCAGTACATTCCCTTGTTCTCGCTGATGCCCTCACGGAAGGGACGTCCTTGGTAGTTGATGGCGAAGGTGGAGATTTGCTGGATGAGCTGAAGGAGGTAGATGGCAGAATTGAGAAGGGAAGGTTCGAAGTCGCTCTCAAGATCGACGTTGGGGTCGATGGGGTCAATGCGCTGGACCCACTGCGAGACGTAGATGAGAGTGACAATGTGGATGGCGAACTGGCCCAAGACGGATCCGATGATGTAGACGTTGAAGATGTTGTGCTGGGGTCGCTCCTTGGAAAGCCCTTCGACCGACTAGAGAAATGTTAGAATACAGCGTTTACACAAGAAAGTAGTTATAGCTTACCTTTGCGCGAGAGATCGACAAGAAACAAACACTCATCATCATACCAGAAATAGTAACCTGTCCATCACCAAACTTGATACCATCAAGATACAAGACACTCAAACTGTAGGCGGAGATCAAGCAGTTGAGGGCAAGAATCTTGTACATCTGAATAGTGGCAACCAGGGTGCATCGACCTTGACGGATGATGTTGGGGATAGCGATGACATTAGCTAGCTTGGACGTGAATGGAGCGGCGACGGAAGCATCACCAAGCTTGATGGTCGGGGGTTCACTGTCCAATTCGGCGAGCTCAGATTCCATCATCTTGGAGGTGAAAGAGTCTGCGAGACCAGCAGCCTTCTGTTGGGCGGGAGTTTGAGCCGGCTGAGCCTTAGCGACAGCACCGTTCGAAGCATCCGTGCCATTGGGCACGGGAGGTGCAATGCCCTTCCTCTCTGCGTACGCTGTCATGGCCTTCTCGTAATGGGGGTTGGTTGGGCCAGGAGGATAAAGATGAGCGATCATGGCAGGAATCGGTGGCGCGGGTTGGTTGAATCGCTGCATCAACTGGCATTGTTTCTCGTAAACCTCCTTCATCTTAGTGTTGCGGAAATGCTCGGCGATCTTATCGAGATCGTCTCGAGAACCGTTGAGGAGAGCAACACCAATGTGAGCTTGTTTTAGAGCTCCCACATCGTTAGTACCGTCACCACACATGAGGGTGGTGTAGCCGGCATCCTTCAAACCAAGCAAGATGTCTTCCTTTTGTTTCGGCGAGACGCGAGCATAGACCCAAGAGTAGCGCAGGAGCTGCTTCCACGCTTGTTCGCCCTTGAATTTGGCGAGCGCGTATCCGGTTACACAAATATCCTTGGTCTTCAAGATTTCCGCGTCTAGTGCCTTTGTGGGGTCAACTGGAATGCTGATCTTGTCGTCAACGCTGCGCCAGACGAGCTTCTCGCCAGAGTCATCATTTTCAGGTGCGTCAAGGATAAGACATTCGCGATCCACAATTTCAACCTGGCGTGCGACGTGCACAGCAGTGAGAGGGTTGTCACCAGTGATCATAACAACACGATGGCTGGACTCGTTGAGCATGCGGACGGACTGAAGGGCATCATCTTTGAGGGGACATTGAAGAACCAAGAAACCGGCGAAGTGGAGGTTGGATTCGACATTCTCACGCTTCAAATCGTTGATGCGGCTCATGCCAATTTCGTTGTCCTCGGATAGATACTTGTATGCAAGGGCAAGGACACGACCACCGTTGCGAGTAAAGTGCTTGTATGTCTCTTCGTAGCCTTGCGGGGAATCTACCAACATCTTTCGAATGGTCTCGGGGGCTCCCTTGACACCAACGAAGGTGCGTCGGATCTTGCGCTTATTCTTCTTGTCGTTGACGAGGACGGTGGCAACAGAGCTCTGGCGCTTGAGAGCAGAAGAGAACTGGAAGCGACGACGGATCTGTACGAGCTCGGCGGCGGAGCTGGGAGCGCCCTTCTTGGTGGTAAGAGTATCATGGGCACCAAGGGTCCATCCAAGAGACTGGAGCGTAGCCTTCTCCATAGGTTCACCAACGATTTCTCCTTCATCAAGCTTGACAAGTGCGTGAGCAGTAGCGAGGACAAGAGTAGTCTCAGTACCAGTAGTATCGACAGCCTGGAGGCCGACATGTGCGCCATCTGGTCCAGCCTTGACATCAGGTTGTCCGAGAGTGAGTCCAGCGATTCCATCAACGACCAAGTCTTCGCCAGTCAGGGTACCGGTCTTATCGAAACAAGCGACGTCAACACGACCAGCGAAGGGAATCCGGAAGGGTTCGGTACAGAAGATGGCATATTTGCTGAGGGCGGCGAGAGAGGTATTGACGGCCAAACTCAACTCCATGGGCAACTCTGGAGGGACAACACTAGTGATGATCAAGACACAGTCCAACATGAGCTTGGATCGCTTCCTGTCCCTCCTTACACCCTCTTGCCAAACATACCAGGACGCTGCGATAGCGAACACGCACAAGAAGAGAATGAAGAGCAGAGCCTCGACGTTGTTGGCCGATACACGTTCGGTAGAGTAGATCATGGTTCGCACAAGAGAGCCCTGGGAAGTCTCGAACCCAGTCTTGACAACAATAGCGACAGCACCCTTGTCTGGCGGCGGTGGGACGCCAGATGAGAGCTTGGAAACAGTACCAATATCATCCTCTGCAGAAAGACCGTGCGATACCTGAAGAATCTTGGTTCCTCCGTATAGAAAAGCGTTCTTGTCAAGACCTTCCGGCTCGATCAAGGCATCTCCGGGACGGAGCTGGATCGATTCCTTCAGGACAGGTGTACTCTCTCCGGAAAGCATAGCTTCGTTGACAATGGCCGAGCCCTCGAGAAGGACCATATCGCAAGCAACACCAGAATCTTCCTTTGTCCTGCCCACGCTGACAATATCTCCGGGGAGGAGTTTGTCGCTTTGAACCTCCTCCCACTTATTCTTCCTGTATACCAGTAGATCGTAAGGCTTGATGCTCATTCCGCGGAACTCGTTCAAAGTACGCTGCCTCTGCCAGACGACAGTGCTCTCGAAAGCAACCAACATGAACAGTGTGAACAAAGAGTAGTACCAGTAATCGTCCAACATCCACAGACCAACACAGAAGACCTGGAAGACGAAGAACGGCGCAACGGCATGCTCCTTGAACAGTTCTGTGAAAGTCGGGACGGGAATATCGAAACTGTTATCGCCATAGTGCTGCTGGATTCGCTCGATATCGGTGGGGGACGTCAGACCCTTCGACTGTTGGAAAGTCTTGAGCTGCGGCTTCGGTTCGGAATCGAGGGGGTAGGAAAGCGGGGCAAAGCTGCCGTTCTCGAAATCATAGAGGAAGCGGCGCTTTTGAAATAAGAACGAGATGCTGGGCTTTCCGCCGATGTTGTCTCGCTGGAGAGTACAGATCTCGGCAGAACCGGCGTTTGCAATGGGGATAACCTTGATGAGCTTCGCGGTCCGCACGTCGCGGGCGGAGGTGGTGGTGAACGCACTTCGGAGGTTAACGTTCCAGAACGTGGTAAGCCAAATCAGAGCTTGGATTGTGACAATGCTTCCGACCCAAACGAATGTCCATTCCGAAGACTGAATGTGCTTCTCGTAGCGAACGGGGGATAGGAAGATGGATAGGAATATGGGCCAAATCAGAAGGAATGGGGCGACGTAGGCGTGCAGCTGCAGAGGCAGCGGGTTATGAAGGCTCGCGGCCTGTATTTGGGGGTTGTCGACGAGCGGCATTTCGGGGTGGGTTGGGGGTTGAGGGGAAATGGGCTCGTTCGTCGTGACGAAATAAATGTCGACGATGCATCGTGAAGTCGCCGCATCGCTCGCCTCGGTGAAGGGTTTCGCCGAGTCCAGTCTTGGCAGTGACGCTAGAAGGTTCTACTTTCCTAACTAGTCAATTCATCATTCGCGTTTCTTGCGGCTATTAGTCCAAACCTTATTTCTAGATGGGATCATCCTTCATCCTTATGTATCCTCACTTGCACCATCTTTCACGCGGAACCACCGTCATGGTGTCTGGGGTAAGGTAGCACGAATAAGTGTTCGTCTCTGTTTTTTGGTATTTTTCTCCAAGATTCTTCTCGGCCTAATACATACCTAAATTATAATTGTACATTGTTCCAACTGAAAGACAAATCCCAAGATAATGCAGATATTGAAGGACAAACCGTTGAAGCAAAAGACCGACAATCATGTGGTGTTATAATTTGTAGCACACTGGGGCCAGCAATCTCCCCAGTGGTCAAATTGGTCCTGGGCCTGAACCTTTCTTGTCACCCCCGCTCCCTCTCAAGGTCGTCGTCCGGGATCTTGAAATTGGTGACGTTCCCCTCCACACATGCACCATCAACATTAGAAGGCTCCTTGACACACCCCATTGCTCCAATTGTATGGCTCCTCGATAGATAGGATATTTATATTGGGTGCCATGCATACGTCCATGTCCCGCCACAACCCTTCGATCTTACCACCGAAGAATCGCTTGGGCCAAGCAATGTTTTCCATACGCCACTGAAGGTCCAATTGATCCCTAACACCAAGCTCCTCGGCGACGGAAACGAGGTTGTCCATCCACCATTCTCGTTCATCGCCGGACAGTACTACACACGCGACTACTAGTACCCATAAAAGCAGTGGCAAGAGTTGCGAGGCCATCCACGTCTCAATGCATGAGATACCTGGTCTGTCCAAGGCCGCTCGTAGTCTCCCGAAGTGAATGCCGATGAGAGTTGCTTTGATGGGTATGTCGCGGAGGCCGATACATACAAGTATCTGCGTCGTTGCAATAAGAGCGTCACGTATTGAGGCGTGGTCGGAAGCATCTGGTTCTCTCTGTATTATATCCACTCCGCCGTCCAGAGGTTGATGATTGCTTTCATTGTCGGTTTGTTCGGCTGAACCGGGGCGTACCTGGGCGATCGAGTAGACAGTATGATAGAGGAAGTTGCTCATGCTTATGCGACCGGACTGATTGGCCACAGGCGCAGGAAAACATGAACAGAGAGACTTGAGTCGACCTAAAATGAGTACCCATACCCATCCTTCTGGAAGTAGAAAGAGAGCCTGAGGTCCTGCGGAGAAATAAGTCCTTGCAGGAAAAGGAAGCTCTTGCATATCGGGATCTAGCATGATCCTTGGGAACGTTGGTTTTGCACGAGCAACGGCCGCTTCATGCAGGTCGGCCCTACGGATATTTAGAACACTTGCACAACGTACATGGTGAAACTATGCTTACCATACAATACCCCGTATGAGCCCATCATTAGTCCGGAAAGAATCAATGCCGCCGCGAGCTTTGGTTATGTCTTTCAACGCATTCATATGGACACTTGCCTCCTCATAGTCTCCGTGTAGTTGCTTTTTGCACATCAGTTAGTAACAGTATAGGCACATTTAGGAGAGTAGTGATACCTCAAGGTGTACAAGTATAAGAACAAGTGCAACGCATTCATCTGATTGACTGAACCCATTTTTTGCAACCTCTCCCTTCAGATGCTTGATCGCTTCAACCTTGTGCTTGTACTGATCGACCGTGAGATCGGTCATCCCACGCACCATCCTACCATACAATGCCCATGTTGCCAAGGTAGCATGCAAGAGACCTATATCGTGTAGAACAATCCGCCAAGTTTGGCGTGCGTCTGCTGCTATTGAGTTAATCGAAGTACCCGATTTGTCTTAACTATGTTAGCCAAGCTATTCGCCTGACCAAGTCACACGAACCACGTGCTTAAAAGGAAGAAAACTTACAAAGTTTGAGCAATCTGTCTAGCTGCGCAGTTCCGGGTATGGGTAGGACATCGAACGGATCGAACCAGTAGTTCAGATTCGGGTTGAACTGCAAGATAGACCAAAGCGTCCTGATCAAATGCTGGCTCAATTCCTCAGGTGAGCTTGGACGGCTGCTGCTGTACGATTGGCTCGTCGAAGGCTTCCTTGTTGATGCAGTTGTAGAGGTACAGGACTGGTCAGATCGCTCCGCATAAGTAGTGGTCGGCCCGAAATTGCACAACTCTTCCAGGCCATCCTCTGATTCTGATTTGATCTCCTGGTTCTGCTTCAACTGCGACTTCTTCGGTTTTCGATCGGCTTTTGTCTTCGGTGGCTCGCCGGGCTTTTCCACCCTGAAGCGCTGCTTCAGATCGGACTGCCTTGACTTTAGTATCGCTTCTGCGCTGCGTTGGCTTTCCTTGCCGCCCTCCAGTTTGCGATCCTTGGCTGTTGTCATGACGGTCCGTCGGATCTCCAGCCTATCTGCGCGCTCGATTTGACGGTCCCCATTCGTCTTCACGAAGAACTTAAAATTGCGGGTCATATTGGGTAATGGCATGGTGGAGTGAGTTGATGCTTTGGTATATCCCAGACATGGGGATACTGGATTCAATAATGCCGATGAGGTCAACGCCGCCTTCGCCTCATCGGTACCGCAGGATTTTGACGATGGCGGCAGGCAGTGGACAATGCCACCCGAGGTAGACTCCAGAATAGCCATAACTCTTGTGCCTGTGCCGCAGCCACAAACTTTACGCGATGGAGAAACTTTGGCAATGCCTTCAAGTGAAAGAGTGCTTCACCAGACTTATCACACCGATTGTATCACACCTTTGGGGGCAAGCGCTGTGTTTAACTGAACGACCTGGCGGCTATGAGCCGCGGGATGGCAATGTCTGGAAAGCTGAAGAATGCGGGTCTAATTGGGGCCAAGCCTGGAAAGCATTCCTCAAATGCGTGTCCTACTGAAAGAGGAACCAGCGCGTCGGTGCTGCGTCTGGTACACGAACCATCCGTGTGTGGAGCGACACGGCGCTTGCGTAGATATGACCTGTCGCCTCTTGAACATCGGAACATGTTCTGGTGAGTCCATGGAGGTGAAGATGGGGCCATGTTACAACCTCGAGTTGATAGTGCATGGTGTTGTTCCCGGGTTCACCCCCCACCAAACCACTTTCCCCTCCTTCCTCTTCCCCTTCATCTTTGTCTGCTCCCGGTTGCGGAATCCTTGACGCAAAGCAACCCAATGTGACTGGCAAGGTTTCCCCATGCCTATTTGTTCAAAACACATGTTTAGTGCAAACCGCGCCCGCCATTTACGACCTCCTGCATGCCATAGGTGCAACAACCGCAGGCGCACAGCTAGGATGTTGCCGCATCCCCGGACAGGGCTAGGCTCTCAATGGAAGGGAACGCGGATCGTCGATCGGATCTAGAATGGCGCGAAAACATGAAAATGCGAAAGGGAGATCGGAAAAGGACGAAAAGTGTTTCGAGGGTCAAGATGCATGCAGTGAATCGCGCGAACTTATGGGTTGCCATGTCGGCGGCTAAATGCACGCGTGGTACGGTTTAATGCATCGTCCTTGGAACAAGCTTTCCCGTCTCCGTCACTCGACTTTCTAGGCGTCTGGGGGATATTGTTATCAGCATGATTCCATCAAAGGATAATGATAAATGAGTGGTCCTGAATGGAAACGTAGCAAGTGCATGTCATAGCAATTAACATCTCCCCATCACATAACAAGGGAGGGCGAAATCAGGTGACGATTGCCATGCTGTGTAGCGTTGAAGGTACATGAACAACGAGAATAGTAAATTAACATTGTTTGGGATATCTATGCGTGAGAGTCCTTTCCCCCTCCATATGATGTGTCGTTACACTATTGGTCAGGCTGCCGACCAACTTACATGACTTACTGGAAATGAATGCACGGTCAACGTCAATCATTTGGCCTTGTCCTCCCTCAAACTAACAATCTGGTTGAGTACAATATTGTCCTCGGTAGAATCGGTATCAACACAGAAGTAAGCAGTGCGAAGAGCCTGGAAACGGATGAGGTTATCTGAAGAGCTACTAATGTCGAGTGAGTGCTCCTTGATCAGGTCTTTGATACCTCGTTCAATCACGGCATCCTTATGAATGACTTCAGACTCGGGGTTGAGGTCATCGGCGTAGCCACCGGTCTTCCAGTCCAGGGTATTGGGAGACTCGGACTTGAATAAGGAGTTGTACTGGCGCGCGGTAACTGGAACGGCGGTTGCGGCATCTACCCACTGGATGTGAGTCTTTGTCTTCTCAGTCGTCCAAGCTGCTTTGGTAGCTCGGATCTCAGTGACCTTGCCACTCTCATCTTTGGAGAACGTCGTAGCGCGGATTGGGAAAGGTACGTTGTAGAGACCGACAACCTTATTGGGGGCGAGCCTGCGGTATTCGGGATCATCTACCTCTCGGAAGTCCGATCGATCGATGTAGACCTCCTTACCAAGCTTCACTTTACGCTCTCCAGGAATTGCACCCTTGGGATCGTAGGGCACAGTGATCTCGACATCGTCTTCCGCTGCGAAATCCTCGATGACAACCTTAACAGGATCTAGGACAAGCATCTGCCGGGGGACGGTGCGCTCAAGGAACTTTCGGATGGAGGATTCGAGTCGGAAAGGCTGGATCTCGGTAAGGGCATCAGTAACACCCAACTCCTCTACGAAATTGAGTAGTGCTTTAGCAGGGATACCTCGACGGCGAAGAGCAACCAAGGTGTACAGTCGTGGATCATCCCATCCTCGGACAGCTGGTGGAATGATCTTCTCCTCTACAGTTCCGTCGGGGTTCTTCTTCTCGACCTTAGCACCTTCAACCAGCATGAGAATCCGACGCTTAGATAGGATAGTACCGCCAACATTGAGGCGACCGTATCTACACAAAAATTTAGTACCAGAATCATTGTTTCGTGTTATTTTGAACTCACTCTCTCTGCATGGGCCCTTTCTCCTCCGATTTAGGGACCTTCATACCAAGCTGCTCTAGCAACCAGTCGTATGAGATCCTTGACTGCTGGAACTCCGTTGTGCATAGAGAGTGCGAGATTTCCTCAAAGGCATCGCACAAGCAGTGAGTGAAGTCATACGTAGGGTATATCTTCCATCTGTCCCCGGTTCGGTGGTGATGGTTCTTCTCGACCACTCGATAGGCGGGTAAATCCCACATCTGAGGATTTCCTTCATTGGGGTCCGTCAAGCTTTGCTTCATGCGCAAATATGCCTCTCCGGGTTTGTATTTTCCATCGCGCATAGCTCGGAACTCGGCCAACGACTCTTCGACAGGTCGCGTGCGGTGCTCGCAGGCGTAGCGAGCGCCACGATTATCGGGTCCGCCTCGCTGGCGGTTGACTTCCTCTCCTAATCAAATCATTAGCGGACTCATCTTGAGTTCCATGGGACAGACTCACGGGAGCAGTGGCAGACGTAGGCCTTATCCTTTCTTATCAATTCCTCTGCCAACTCATACAGGCGCTCAAAGTTGTCACTGCTGTATGTGACCTGATGAGGCTCGAAACCTAACCACTTGATGATATCTAGAATGCTCGTGAAGTACTTCTCCTCCTCCTTTTCGGGGTTGGTGTCGTCGTAACGCAAGAAACAGACACCCTTGTGGTGTTTCGCAAAGCCAAAATTGACAGCGATCGCTTTGCAGTGACCGATATGAAGATAGCCGTTGGGCTCAGGCGGGAATCGAGACCGTACGGGCTGCACGGGCTTCTCGTCGTAGATTCGTCGGAGCCATCCTTCTGTGAAGATGCTTACAGGTTTCGCGGGTTCGGCATTGCTCGACTTAGCCTGGGCCTTGGGCTCCTTTGGTTCCTTCGGACGAAGGGCGTGTTCTGCTTTCTTCGCTTTCGCAGCTGCCTTCTTTGCAGCCTTCTCGAGCGCACGTTTTGAGGGGCCTTTGTCTTCCGCAGCAGGGGCAGCGTCTGCCACAGCTGTAGGCTTATCAGTAGGAGCGTCGGCCATGCTTGGTTGGGATCGAAGAGTCTCGGCGTGTGTTGGGAATTCAATTTCAGATGTAAACTAGGCGTGTATGGTCTCTAGGCCCACGATTGGGTGTTTGTGCGACTGTTCTGTCCGTCTATTGTAGTGGAGTTTACGCTGGAGGGGCAAAGATGTGGATTTATCTTTAGCTTGACTCACTAAATTAACGACTGGGATGTATCTCGAACGCACGGTCCTCTATTGTCGGCATTTCCAACTTCCGACATTTTACCCCTCCACCATATACAAAGGATTGCCACGTGACCATGATTGATAGTCCCCTGGCATCTTCCATTACATTTGATGATTCACATCAAAATCTTCTTTCGTATCATGTTTCATTTATCATTGACTATTGTAGGTATCTTGAATGGTATCTTCAACTCACCTTTCATGCTGTAACGGCAAACTTGGGTTTTCAAGCCGGTACGTTTCCGGACGGTGAACGCAACACGTCTCACAAACTGTATAGGTTGTTGAGCAAGATTATTTTCTATCAACTTGAGAATACAGTGACTGGCAATTACTGATTACTTTTTGCTAAGTATCTAATCTCATATTGGCCGACTTTGAGATCTATCAATCGCAGTGAATTCACTCGTGTTACCTGATACGGTTAGCTCATCCCTGCCTTTGGCCACCAGGTATGTACCTAGGTAGGTATTTACACAACATTGCGTAACTTGGGTCTTTGACTGGTAACAAATCTATACCACTGTTTCCGTCTGTAAATCGGAGGTATAGTCTACGTACAACATCAAGGAAATTTTCCATGACACACGAAGACTCTTGGAACGACCTTGACAGACATGGTTACCGAAATCGTGCGTGGTCAGAGGTTCGTTGAGGGCACCCATGTGAGCTACCCAGTATTTTACATATTAATTCATCTCTATCCGTTCTCTCCGAGGCTTGACGTTGTCAGTATTTCCTCCCAGTGATCATACTTAACGGAAAGATCTAATTGATTGATAGAAAGTTAGGCTCATTAGTGTGCACACAATGTATCATCCCAGTGAACTAATCGTGTACGACGCATTCTCGGCGAAAAGTCCCCGATTCCTAGATTGGACATGGTCCTCACTAGTACAGTGGCGATAAATACATCATCCTGCAACTGCAACCTCCTTTCCCATACATCATTCACAATTTATAGACAGCAAGCACCCCACGGAATCATGCTAGTCAACTACATTCTGTATTTGGCCCTATCACTTCCATTTGCACGGTTACGGATAATATCGCATACCGTTCAGCACCGCTTTGCACGATGGTGCTGTTAGTCAAATGAGCCCGGGACAGTGGATTCGTATATTGCTCTGCGCACATGGCATGATGCATGCTGCATAGGAGCGGATCCGTACTGCGGCAGCTAGGCAGCGGGTAAATATAAGGCAGCGGCGCCCTGCAGTTATTGTGAGCAGCCTTATATTTTCCTACTTTCCTAAAAGTGTAGAATCATGATTGAAAGTGAGAATCGCAATGCTGAAGTAGTATTACAAGTCTGTGGATCAGTAGAGTGGTGGGTACTTCCAATTTTTTATTGCATTCAACGCGAGGCTTGAATTCAAGATAGGTAAATTCCCAAATGGGTTCACCTGTCGCACAAACGTCTGCATGCCCAGTGAACAGCCCTGTCATGGCAGTCCGATCGGCCATTGAAAAATTTCAGCCTTGCCAATCAGAACATATCAATTCCAGGATTGCCGTTGCGCTGCAGCTATCCGACACCATACAGAGCCTTGATAGTACCATCACCATGTCTTGCTGTAATGTAGAAGGAAGCGCATTGCATATACAGCATTTGTTATCTCTTCGGACGCATGGCTCGAAACATAACCCCGCCCGATCGTCCTTCTCTCAATAGTAGATAACACTGAACGATATAACTAGACATGGTCCCTTCGTTTACAGCCTCGCAAGTAGTATCCGCGTGAAATCTGGACCGAAACTCACTACAGTGCTTGAAATCATCCTTGAGGCTTTCAGTATGGGTAATGCAGCCCTATTTGCTGTCGGTACTTTTGTTGTCTTTTGTACCAGCATTGGACTGGTGGTAGCACTTCGTAAATATCGGCGGCGGAATGCTTTACTCCCTCTGCCTCCTGGTCCACGGGGCATACCCATTCTTGGGAACGTGAATGATATGCCCAAGAAGGACGAATTGGAGTGGCAGCACTGGCTTAAGCACAAGGACAATTACGGTAGAGTTCAATCAACCCAATCCCAAGTGACAGGAGATCGCTAAGAGGAGCCCACAGGTCCGATTAGTTCTGTCACAGTATTAGGCCAGACTATGATCATCATTAACGATGCAAGCATCGCCTTCGAACTACTCCGTGACCGATCCAACATCAACTCGTCCCGTCCCCACCAGACATTCAGCGGTGACATCGTCGGTTGGAATTCTTCCACTGCGCTGAGCCAATATAACAGCTACTTGAAACTTCACCGAAAGAATATCACTAAAGTCGTAGGCTCTAACATCTCAATTGCTATGTTTGACCGAGTGCAGGAAACAGAGGCTGCGCACTTTCTGTTGAATGTTCTCGCTAATCCGGAGGACCTTTCCGCTCACATTCGTCGGGAGGCCGGCACCGTCATTTTGAAGATCATATATGGCTACTCGGCGGAGAGTCACGGACATGACCCCTTCATTGATCTCGTCGGTAGAGCCATGAACATATTCGTGGAGTCGAGTGTCCCAGGGAAATGGGCGATCGACCTTTACCATTCTGTAAGCTTTTCATCGTCCTATCCCGTATTTCCCACAAACCGGATATTGACTTGGTATAATGTAGTGAAATACCTCCCGGAAGGATTCCCTGGCACAGAGTACCGCAAGATAGGTCGCGAAATGCGCGCCGTGGTGGATCAGTGCGTCGCACAGCCATACGCATTCGTCAAACAGCAGATGCGTAAGAAGCGAGCGAAAACCTCTTTCTTGTCCCAGGCTAATCAGGACTTTGGAACCGATCCAGAGATGGATTATGCCCATAAGTGGGCGGCCGTGTCGATGTTCGGTGCTGGTGCCGATACGGTAGGTCAGGTGCGTTGACATTGCACCTGCAAGTACTGACAATGCGGTGCAGACGGTGTCATCGTTGATGACGTTTTTCCTGGCTATGACTCTGTATCCCGAGGTGCAGAGGAAAGCCCAGGAAGAGATCGACCGTGTCATTGGGCAAGATCGGCTGCCCGTTGCAGCCGACAAGAACAGTCTTCCGTATATCTATGCCTTGATGCTTGAAACGCACCGATGGCATTCCATTGTGCCCATGGCTCTGCCACATGCTAGCACAACCGAGGACATATATAAAGGGTACCGAATACCGAAAGGAGCGGTCTTTCTCCCAAATATTTGGTGAACGCACACGCATCACTTCTGTTGTGTACACACATGGCTAACAAGAACAAAGGTGGTTCACGCACGATCCTTCTGTATATCCTGACCCAATGTCATTCAATCCGGATCGTTTTCTCAAGACCGATGGGCATGTCCCTGAACCAGATCCACGAAACTATGTGTTTGGGTTCGGTAGAAGGATTTGTCCGGGACGATATGTGGCAGATAATGCGCTGTTCATCACCATCGCACAGTCTCTAGCAGTGTTTGATATCAAGCCTGATGGAGCACTCCCAAAGGTTGCATTCGAGTCTGGGGCCATCAGCCATCCTGTTCCCTATCGAACAAGCATAAAGCCTAGAAGCGAATTGCATCGAGCATTGATCGAAAAGTCCCTAAAGAAGTATCCGTGGGAAGAGAGCGATTCGAAAGAATTGTTGGACATCAAATGGTAAGCGGTATAAATTAAGTAAGAAATCTGGGTCGTGAATTGCAAATTGGATTCAATGCTATTATATTCGGAATCTTTTCAATCTTTCATGACCTCCCTCCAAATATCCGCCAGTTCACGCCCAACCGCAATAACATCCCTCTCAACTCTCTTCCTCAGCATCTCCCATCTACCATCCAAGTCACTATTCTCCCTTACCCATGCATCATGATTCCGCCACTCCTCCGCCGTCACCCTGTCCCCCGATGAATTGCTCCTACCAGCCGGGTAGTAATTGAACCCCCCACCATTCTCGATCCAAACTTGAAGAAGCCCGGATGTAAAAATCTCTGCAATGTGAACCTGCTGAGGGCGGAAGATGAGATATATGATGAACGAATGCAAGATGAAGTGCTGCGTGCGGAATAGTTCGTGTTGGGTGAGGTGTAAGTGGGTGCATATGTCTTCTGTGAGATTCATGATGTAGTTTGAGGATTGGTGGCGACGATGTTGGGATAGCCGAGATGGGGAGTTGATGGAGTATCCTACTTCGCTGGGAGGAGGCCACAGCGGGAGGTCACGATCTGGTAGGGGGGTTGAGAGGAAGCGTCGGCGGATGCTGTTGGAGAAGAGATTTATTCTGGCTATGCGGGCTTTCGAACGTGAAGATGAAGGGGTGACAAGATACTTTCTCTGTCCTAGGCTCATCAGATTGCTTGAGATAGGGGCTGGTGTGGTTGAATCTATCAACCCAGCTATTTTGTTGTTTTCGGCATTGGCTTCGCCAACGTATCTCGATGCAATGTCTGCCACTGCCATGTACTGTCTGGCACTTGGCGCAGTGCCGTGCTTGTCAGCGAGAATGTGAACATATATACTCGGCTGGGACCTCGCTCTCTCCAGCAGAGTCACATGCTGGGCCTGCAGCTTGCTATCTAACAGAAACCGGAGCGGTAAGACGCCTTCGACAGCTGCCTCAAATAGTGGCGATGCCGACGATAGAATCAAGGCGCATTCCCGATATGTCTCTGGAGACTTCGTAGAAGAAACTACGGCACTGTTTCTGTACTTCGCTAACTCCACTGATAGTACTTCATCGATGAGCTGCGCGTATTCTAGGTTATGTAGTAACTTCACCCAGCGTTTCCGCTTCTCAGATATACTTTCAACTTCTGTCGGGAGCTGAACAGGATCATGGCTCATTCGTAAGTCATGTTCCTCTTGCTCTTGGTGGGTTGAACTTGATTTACTCATGCTAAGTAGATAAGTACGCGAGATTTGACCTCTGACATTTATGCTACAACTGTTCGCTTTCATGGAAGTATCGAGACTGCAATTCAATTCTCAAGCCAGTGATATAGTCTAGCGAAGGGCAATGTTGGAAATACACGTTGAACCCTAACCGATGTTGAATACAAGATTCACCAGTGCATGTCACTTCTTTATTATTACGATCCATATTTTCATCACAAGAACGAGAAAACATTGAAGAGAGCAAAAAGGTTCTAGTAAAAATCAAAACAAAATGCTTATATCTATGATTACCGGTGTTGCCACCATGTCTGTAATAACTCTAAATTCAAATGATCTCATTCCGACATCCAACACCATGCAAGAGGCACCCCCTTCCAATTCGCCGAATAGACCAAAAAGACCACCAACCGAGAAAATAAAATTCGATCCTAACTTTTCACCCATCTTCATCACTGAATTAGCACATTCAGTGCATATCCTTTACTGCCTCCTCTCACCTCTATTGGCCTAGGGAGCCCCTACCACTAGAGGATGGAGGGATGCAATGGCACCTTCCGCTGCAAGCATCAATAATCTTGGGGTTCCTGGTCCTGAGCTTGGGATTTCCTTCGGCGTTGCAGATGTAAGCCCTGTGGCAATTGTATCGCGCCAGTCCTAGACCTCGGTCAGAGCGGGGCTGAGCTTCACCACAGCGCAAAGTGTCCTTGGTCTTTCCAGCTGGGTTGGGCTTAGGAATGGCGGTTTTTCGGATGCACCTTGCGCCGAGTTGTCCACGCTTGCAACCGCCCCTACGGCTGAGAACAGGATTGTTTGGTGGTGCAATGGCGGCGGCTGCGGGAACTGATGCAGGATCGGTGGTGGTCACTGAATCCGCAGAAGCAGGGGGCAAGAGGTTAGGATCAGTTGCGCCTGGTGTGGAAGCACCGGGAGCACCGGGAGCACCTGCGGCAACGGGAGCAACAGGGGCGGGAGCAACAGGGGCGGGAGCAACAGGAGCGGGAGCAACAGGGGCGGGAGCAACAGGAGCGGGAGCAACGGGAGCAGCAGGGGCGGGAGCAACGGGAGCAACGGGAGCAACAGGTGCTACCGAAGCGACGGGAGCAGGTGGAGCGCCGGCAGCAGGAACGCCAGGAGCAGGAGGTGGCGTCCCAGAAGTACTGGGAGCAGAAGATGTACTAGAAGATCCGGGGAGAAGGTTCTTGAGTGGGCTGTTGCTCATGAAGGGATTGAGGTTGCTGAGGGGACTTTTGTCGTCGAAGTAGTTGAGGGGGTTGAGGGGGTTAAGAGGGTTGATGAGAGCAGAGGCAGCAGCACTGCCTCCAGTTTGCCTGGCCTCAACGTCGGCACCGAGGGCGGTGGAGGTCATAAGAGCGAAGAATACAGTAGGGAGGAGCTTCATGGTGGAGATGTTGTTGAACTCGAATTGGGATCAAATGAATGTTCTAGATACGCTGGTGGAGTGGATTCCGTAAAGAGTGTGTGTAAAGTTTGAATTCTGAAAAAGAATGTGGTTGCAGAAACTGCAGGAAAGAGTGACTGATCGTGATCGTGATGATGATGAAGATCTGTAAAGAAGGGATCCTGAGTTTCCTTTTATATGAAGAGCATGGTAAAGAGGTATCGCAGAACTGAGGAACCCACTGGAGGGTGCTTTGATCTTCGGTCAATAGGTATGCATTGCTGAAGGGGTAACACGCGATAGCCCGGTCCGAGCAGATCTATCTCTACATGGTAGAATATCTACATGTCTCATAGGTCTTCATCGGATCTTGTCAGAGGGGAGCAAATCTTTGTCAATTTGAGTTCATTAGGACGGATCTTTTCCACTACTCTGGAAGAAACGGAAGGGGAGGAAGGTGAGGCAGAGGAAGAAGAGCACATATACGGTGCTGTGGGCGGACATGGTGGTCTCGCATCTCCGTCGACCAGTTGGATAGTTCACACACAGAGACCATGTAAAACGAGAGATCGACGGGTTCTGAGGACACCGGAAATTGGCTGCAATGGTATTCCCCAGCGATTACCCATAGCTTTCTGGATTACCACCATGAGTGTGACTTCCATGTAATAAAATGACACCAAATAGCACCCCGAGTGCATTTCCTATCACAATCATCTCAGTGAGTGCAATAATGGTGTGTGTTGAAGGACGTAGAGAGCAGGAATTTGTCTAAATGCGGCATTCTAGATCGTGTTTCAAGATGTGAATCCTCCGACAGAGATCAGCAGGGTTTGTGTAGAACATTACAATTCTCCAAGTTGGTCCGGACCCACTCCCAATTGACAACGTGGAACGGAACCTTTCCCATAGGCGAATACGAAATTCATTACCACAATGAGCAACTCTACCAACGCCCAGACCTCCAATACTCCAGTGTAAGCGTTGACTCATCCCATCCAACCCAGCGGCGCCGCTATTCCGGCCGCCTGAGACCTTGTTCTTGGAATTGATGGAATATTGATAGCATCATCTTTGTCGGTGTAAAAGCCTACGCGGTGATGCGCTCTTCTATAGGGAGGTTGTAGGGTCACTAAATCGGTTACAGCAAACTCAAGCTTGTCGTGGGATGAGAATGATTTCATTTGTGCGTAGGAATTAGATACGAAACGAAGCGGAAATACAACGACCATTTATCGTTCTGTTTGTCGTCAACCTTGACTAATAACCTGTACAGTACAAGGATACCCTTCCGAAGGATGAGCGCCTCCCTTCTCCTCTTGATATGCTCTGTCCCCATCCACAGTCAACACCTTTTCGCATCCACTCCACCACTTCCCGAGAGCTCTTTCTGCAATGCCCTTCCCTTTCAATTCATCCCACTTCTCATAAGCAGGCTCAACGCGGAACGTCCTCACCGTCATGATTAACGTTATCTTCAGTTCGATAAGCGAGAGATTATGACCGATGCACATTCGTGGGCCCAGTTCGAACGGTCGGAATGCATCGGGTGGGGGATACAGTTCGTGGCTAGCATCCACAAGCCATCGTTCTGGGAGAAAATCTTCAGCTCGAACCCACACGTTGGGGTTACGATGGATTGTATGGTGGGAGTTGGAGACGAGACAATCGTCTGTGGGGAACTTCAGACCATTTCGGTCGACGAGGATGGGGCCGCCTTCGCGCATTGCGCCTGCTGGGGGAAAGAGGCGCATGGTTTCTTTAATGACAGCGAGGGTGAATGGAGTCTGGTTTAGTAATAAAGGATTTGCGCGGAGAATGTTCGAGGCGTTGGATGCATTAGGACCAAAGACGGCTTCGTGCTCCTGGCACATGTGATATCGAACCTCGGGGTGCTTGTACAGCATGTGGTAAATATACACAAGGACACTGGTAACAGTATCGTGGCCTGCGAACAGAAACAGTCGAAGTTGATACGTGGCAAAATCAGCAAAGTGCTTGTCCAGAGTAGCGCTCTCAACTTTGCTGTTGTTGTTGACTTTGTGATACTCAGAGAGCGTAAGCGTAACTACCGACTTTGACCGTTTTGAATCGACATCAGTGGCGGATTGACTGCTGTTGTGCAGCTCTTCAAATCTTTTTTGAAGCTCACCGCCTATAATGCGATTCATGATTTTGTCGTGCTTTCGTAGAACGAAGGTCCGAACAGGGTTAAATCTTGCTAGTGGATTTCCCAGTTTACTCCAGCTTATCATGGTCAACAAAGAGTTCACAAGAGGGTGCTCGTTTCTTTGGCAGTTCAACTCAAGATCCCTATAATGTTAGATCAGAATTCATCGTAGATATGAAGTGGGAAGGCAGGGTTACGTACAGTGCAACTCTCATGATGACATCCATTGTAAGCGGAGTTGTGAAGTTCTGCAAAGGCAAGACCTTGCCATCCAAGTCCCTCAGACGATCGGTAAAAGTTTGAACACAGTCTATGATGGCCGGAACCTGCTGCATCAGATACGCAGGAGCAAATCCTGGGTTGAAAAGCGATCGCCAGAACTTCCACTGCTCCCCATTCATTGTCAATAAATTGGGCCCTCCATTGATTGGCTCAAACATAACCCGGTACATAGAAGGCTTCGGAAGGTTGAACTTGTTCGCGGCCTGGAATGCTGGATCAGGACTGCATATGAACAATGTCGGTTTCAGGAATGGCCATAGGTCTAGGTAGAACATGTCGACGTTCCCAAGCTCACGTGCTACGTCCGAGATGATGACATTGATGAATGTATCTTTAGGAAATTTAGACATGTATCGCTGCAGAATGAGGAGGTGTCCCGTGAACCAGTTCCATGGAGGCATCGGCTGTCATTGTTAGTGCGTGACCTTAGATCTATAATTTCGAAGACTGACCATGGACATCTTGCGCAGTTCATTCACACGCGCGCGAGCCTTGTACGCTCGGTGCAAGGAAAGGAAAAGGATGATTCCTATAACCACATAGAGGACGTTGACTGGTAGAACCAAAAGGTACAAATTTGAGGGCATGATTTTCTTATTCTCTCACTATGGTCACGATATGGTAGTACTGGTGTATTCGATAGCACAGCATAGAAGCTTCAAAACAAGATGTGCGTGTCATAACACGAAAGTGTGAGAAATGGGCTTTGCATTCAGCATGTACGCTAAAATTCTAATTGGACAAGACTAGATGAGGAAATATTTGAATCGTTACCTGGTAAATTACGAAAAGAAAATCACAGTCTATTCGGCAGTGTCAAGCACGTCAATTGATTCGATCATTGCCACGCTACCATTGGGGGTTAGTGTCAGCACACCGGAGCCGATCTACAGAGCCAGCCGAGCGCCATTGTGGTGGGCTTATCCTGCTGACGCTGCACTACTATATGTGAATTGTATTTGGATATTGGGCGTCTTAATCCCTACCTGCCATGCTTACAGGAAGCAAATTGCCGTCTTTTATCTACAGGTATCCCGCCTTGGAACCAGGGTTCTGGTGTCAGACGGAGGTCCAGGTTCTTGTCGACTCCAGATCAGTAAACCATCATACACGCTTCATGCGACCCAGGCGAACCACTACATTATTACCGGGCCTACTAGAACAAATCAAGGGCTTTTATCATGGATGAATCGGCATATGCATATATTGACCTGTGGAGCTAAGCCTACATTCTCTTACATCTTGCGATAAACGATGCATCCCATCGAGGTATCGCAACCTCTAATCCAGCGCTCCAGTCATCCGGATAGCTTCAACATATGGTGGCAGAGTGATACTAAACCAAAGAATGACCCAGATATAACCTAAGACCATGTCTGCCTTGTCTAGTACCCACCATTCCAAACCCTTCCCATATCCATACTTGCCCTGGGACATTTGATCATTCCGCCAATCCGCCCCAATGATGCGGAGTAGTTGCAGGATATGGAAGCAAAGATCTTCAAAGACGATTCCACAAAACTGTAACAGAAAGAATCGGAATGCTCCGGTTGGGTCCAAATCTGGTCCACCACCACGGGCTTTGTATCCCGCTACCGCATGCGTCCACGCCGATATCAGGAAACCTACCAGTAGTTTCAGGTACGCACTCTCTATAGTACCTTTTGTTATACCCGCTTGAGATGTAAGCAGATTTCCCGCCGTCGTCATCTGTCTCCGAACCGCTTGGTGCCATGTTCGCCCCCAAAAGCATCGTAGAGATGCCATGGCACCGATAGGTCCCATCATGTAGGGAAAGGCTCTGGGATCTCCAAAACCAAAACCGACCATAAAAGTAGCGGGAATAGTGAATGTGAGCCATAGCTGTAGGTATGCGCTGATCGCATATGCCCACGTCGGCACAAGTAAGCCTATACTGAGAGGCGGGTGTCCCGTTATGGACGGAGATTTGCTGTTCGGCATGCCATTGGACAGAGCGAAGAGCATGACGGAGAATAGGGCAATTCGTTTAATCCGCGAAGCTAAATAAGCGCTGGGGCTAAACGTTAACAAGCCACCCGAGGCAGAACTGATTCAGGTCAAACGAACCTTTTGGACTCGGTACCTATGTAGCACACGTAAGGAATTTCCCAGTTCCAACCAATGCCCCGTGGGGTGTAGACGAGCTCCAGAGCCCAGAGTAATCTCTCCGAGAGACCGTTCGAACCGTTCGAACCGTCAACGGGTTCGTCCCGCAGCCTTATGCGATGGAAGTGTTCGCTTGCTGGTGTATGGGTGATGTAAATTTCAAATCCCTTCAGCAGTTGTGGTGTGATTGCCAGTCCTAGACCCCAATTCATAGCTGCATCTCCGGACGAAGTGTTGACAAGATTCACATATTGGAATACGAGGAGAACAATCACCACCATTCGAACGGGGCGGTTTTCGGGGAGGAGGAGGAGTGGAAGAGTCAAGGTTAATTGGAAAGACACCATAAGCGCTACAGAGAGCATCATGCTTGATGGAGTCATCATATGAAAATACGAAGTTCATGTACACTCCAATCGCTGTATGTAACCTCGAAATCGGAAAGACAGCCTGGTATCTGCTCGGTGTCCGAGGTCAGGGGAGGGTTGTTTTAAGAGAAGGTTGTTTGATTTCGAAGCAGGAGTTTGGTAGATATACTCGGTGATGTCAGATACGTCCTCGCAAAATACTGCTGATAGTCTGCTGATCCCCACGAATCTCCATAAGTCGCTACTATCATTACCATTCCTGTGAATCGTCCGAACAAGGGGCTTAGCCCGCATGTTTAGCAGGCAGCCAAGATTACCCACGTCAACTTGCCTCGGCCGCGTTGCATTGGGATAGTGCTATGGGGGGCTGATTGTGATAGCATGCAGGTCCATTTGCTGTTTAGTATGAGACATGAATAGTTTCTCCGTGTTTGGCACTGCAGCCGACAGATCTCTTAAGCCGCCATTCACCTAAGCGGCGTAGCCACCCGCAGCTACGAGGCGATCCCGGAGGCTAACTATCCACAGTACGGAGACAAGTTGATATGCCGGGGTATGATGAGAGTAAGTCATGGATGAGATACGTCTGCTGCCTTAATGACAAAATGTGTTTGAGAGCCCTGGTTTGGACCGAGTATGTGGACAGAGAAGAGCTAAAAGTGATTTTACAGGGGATTATCAACATCCCTTCTCCACTTGTAACTTTATTGGGAAAAATTCCAGCATAGTTTAGAGAAATACCATCATCATGTCTCTTTCAGAAGAAACACAAATAGCGTTTGCCTATTTGGCGCCTATTGTCATTTTCGCGGTGGCTAGGCAGCTCTACTTATACATTTCCTCCTCACACTCTGTATGCCTCCTTATATTGATGAACAAACAATTGCAGCATGCACTAAACGATTTGCCAGTCCAGAAAGCCATGGCGACGTTTTCAACTGTTCGAATTTGTTCGGCGGATCGTAACCTATCACATTCGTGGCGCAGAACTGATTGAGGAAGGATACCAAAAGGTATGAACCCAAGTTCTTCATCGCAAGCTCTGAATACAGGTTCACTGAGCATGTTTAGAGCAATGGCCGCCCGTACCGTATCCGTACACTCAGGAACAACCTTGTTATAGTGTCCTCAGATGAACACACTGAAGAGCTCGCGTCTGTGCCAGATACCATTCTCTCGCTGCACGCAGTTGCAAAGGATGTAAGATAGCAACCGTGCCAGCATGAAACAGTGCGCAAAAGCTAAGCATTCACTTGAACAGATGTTCGAGCCCCAACATACCATGTACGGATTCAAGGTTCACGACAAATCTCCATTGAACGGGAGCATGCATTCGCGAGTCCTGCGTACGCTTTTGACATCCAAGATCCCGTATTTGCTTCCGGGGTTGCGGGACCTGTCACTGAAGTGTTTTCGGCAGCAGATAGCACTTCATGGGAAGTCCAGCCCAAGCAAGCCCGGTATGTATGCTGATATCTTAGACAAGGATTCACTGCTAATATTGTCTGGTAGGTTTTCAAAATATTCCAACATTCGAGGTGTCGAGGAGACTTGTCTCTCAGATCAACAGTTATTGTTTCGTTGGGCCAGAACTAGGTATACTATGCTTTGCAAACTACACTATTCTGAATGTTATGCTAATCACCCGACTGCAGCTCAGAACGAAGAGTTTGTCACGGCGGCTGGGGACTTCGCACAAGAAGTTATGGTAACTGGCGAGATACTTCAATTCTTCCCACGTGCCCTTGCACCGTAAGTACTATTACGAACTGCACCTGCTCAGATACACTTCCTGATGATGCGAAAAGTATAATTGCCTCTCTGAGCACAAATTTCAAGCGGTCGGAGCGGATCCTCGTATCCTACCTCCGCACCACCATCCTCGAACGGATCCGGATATGCGAGGATAACATCCCGCACGCCCAACGCCCTGTGAGTCCACCCTTCCCGCCAATTGCCACTTTAGAAAAGAATCTCTTCCTAATCTACAAGAAAGGTTGATTGCATACAATGGATAGTCGAAACCATGATCCGTAAATCTGATTATAACGTCGACCACATTATTCAAGAGTTCCTCGCCCTGTGGTTCGGCTCCGTTCATCAAGTTTCGATGGTAGGTTCGCCTGTCCAATAACCATCCCACATTCGACTAACAATGGTTCCACCACCCAGTCCTTGGTATACGCCCTGTACCACCTGATCGACAACCCCACTCAAATTGGCCTTCTCCGAGAGGAAATGTCCTCAGTGGATGATTGGACAACATCTCTATCCAGCCTTCCCAACCTAGACAGACTTCTCGTCGAGTCTGCGAAACTACATCCATCGGACAGCATCTCGATGCGCCGAAAGGCGCTTCAAACGTACCGCTTCCGTGATGGCACTGTGGTGAACAAGGGGGACTGGGTTTGCGTTCCGTTGCGACGTTTTCCTGCGAAAATTTCTTCACATGCCATTCCATCCCATCAATCAAGTGAATCATCTGGGAAGACAGACGGTGGGTTGAATACATCCTTCACGAATTTAGGAGCAGACTTCCCTCTCTGGGGAATGGGGAAGCATGCTTGGTAAGTCTTGCAACACCCGTCCTCTATTGAAGTGAATAATAATCAATGCCATTACAGTCCAGGAAGATTCTACGCTTCCAGTATACTGAAACTTCTTGTGGGAAATATCATTATGAACTTCGACATCGACATCGATGCGGTTTACATGGAAGAGAAAAGGAGGACATTCATCTGGCGTACAGCTGTCGTGCCCAGGGCCTCCATTCATTTGGGAGTGCGGCGGAGAGATATGGAGGAAGGGGAAGTGAAGTCGCGTTGATATGTAGGATTAAGATTCTGTGTATTGCATGGTGTACATTTCATGTTCTTTTCCAATCTCCTTGTGGTAAATAGAGGGAAGGAGGCTTCATTTATGATGAGAAACCAGAGTATGTAGGTTGTTTGCTTGTAGAATAGTAGGATTTTTTAATTTCTTCATCATTGCCCTCTTATGATGACCTTCAAATCTTTATGCTCGGCAATTTGATTATCATCGATCCAATGCTGCCGTACAGTTTAAATCGTTATAACATAGGAAAAGGAAAAGTTAAAAGAATCCATAAAATCACTCTTAATCCAGTAACAGTACTATACATTGCTCCGCGTCAAAACCCAAAAGATGTTCTTTTCTTTTCCTCTACCCCTCCCTCCCAATCGGCCTGGCTTCATCTAACCTTTGGCTAATTGTAAGTTATGTCGTCTGTACAGCAAGTGCCATAGCTATGGAAGTCAGTAAACCATCAATAGAATATTGATCTCAGACTTACACTTCCTTTGCAAACTGGTGATCTCGTTGTAGTCCTCCTGGACCTCTTCTTCTTCCTTCGAGCAATCATCGGGTGACTCGACTTGGAATATGAGGAACAAATAGTGCACCAAAACGCCCGTGATGATGAGGTAGATGGCGCTGCTTGAGTACGCGAACGCGCCCGGCATCATGGGGATGGAGAGATTGATAGTGGAATCCATGGTTGTTCACTTGCTTTCCCCTGCGAGTAGACGATATAGCTGGAACAAAATTCCTTTCTTTGCGTAATTGGCTATTCAAACAAATGGTAGGTAGAGTTTAACTTTCGAAAAAGCCTGCGACGCCCAAAAGACAGCTGGTTCGCCGAGAATGATCTCCAGGTTGGACGATAAAACAAATCCAAATCCGGTGAAATCCGCCTCGCCGCAAATCTCTGTGTATATTCTCCAATATGGACTGATGCGTGCATGTATGCACGCACTCTTGCCTTCTCTCTCGTAATTGATTCATAGTGGACGTCTATAAAATAAATCCGCCTCCACACTCCACAGTCGCACACACTCAAACCCCGAGACACAAATCTGCTCAAGCCAGACCAAATCAAATCAAATTACTCTCCCCTCACACCTGTCACTTTCCCCTGGTCTCCTATGAGGAATAGATATTCACATGTGCATTATATCTCAGCCCCAAAGCTAGGAGGAGGACCACCGCGTCACACAAATACCCCCCGGACGAATCCGACGACCAGGACCACAAATATGCAATGCGCCCCCACAACCTTGTTTTCTATATGTGTGTCTCTGTTCGCTGCTAGCCTGATATCGCAATTGACGTGTTCAGGTTCAGAGTGAACGAATGGCATCAGATGAATGTGTGAACGGGGATCTATCTTACAGCGAACTAACCATGTCTAGACATGTAGTCCCCCTGCTTACTACCTGAATACCATATGGAAGCGCAAAGACGGCGAGCATCAGCATGTGTATGTACAAAGTGATGGTGTGTGGGCAGTTCCTGTGTCTCATGAGAAGGGCTGCAAGAGAGGCGGGTCGGAGGTGCACATTCAGGAAACATCGAGCGCGAATCCCGGTTCCATGCATTGCAGACGGAGGAAAGTCGCTCAGCCCTTTCTCTTCCTCCGATGAGTGGAGTGGTGGATAGATGCAGGATCGGGAGGGGGTCAGCGGGATGGTGGCTTGAAGGTTTGTGATTCATTCGATTATATCGTCATATCGCTTGAGTAGCTGTACTACGCCGCAGCAGCAGTGCCTGAGACGGGGAGAGAGCTGTATACAGGCAGCAGGCGTGCCGCGCATGTAATCAATATGATAGTCAACTGGACAGGGGTTGAGACATGGGTGGGCGAGAAGGACGGATTGGGTGATGGGTGGCTTCGGTTAGGGCGTTTCTTCCATCACAATCCCTTCCCACTCCAAGGGAATTGACTGGCCAATGAGGGCAAAGGCTTTCAATAGTAGTAGCTGTAATGTGAGTAACTCTGTAATTAGATGTGTATAATCCAGTGTCATCCTGCTCTTATGGCAATTATGAAGAAATTATTCTTCTGCGTAGGGAACATTCATCACTATTTTTCCTAGTCTTCCTTTCTGGTCAGCGTTTAGAATATCATGGCGACACCGATGAATGTTGTCCACGATTTCCCTGGCGCTGTATCTATGTCGTTTCTTCGTTATGCTGTTCTGTCTGCCGTCGTCGCATTGTTGCTCAGACGGGTATTTGGATGGAATTCTGTCACCTTAAAGAATCAGAAGAGGAAGCCGGCGACGGCGCCTAGTTTGATTCCATTCATAAGTCACACTATTGCCATTGCCAGTGGTGGTGAGAAGCTATTCTCGACATTCAAGTAAGTTTGAGCCAGACACACGCATCCCAGTTGATCTAACTGCTATTTTTAAGACAATACTGTGGTCTCACGTCTCCAATCCGCTTTCGAATGCTAGGACAGGACTTGATCCTACTCTCCGCATCCGACATCAGAAAGACAGTGCACAACCCGCACGTCTTCACCGACAACAAGCTGCGAGCCCGCTTCATCTCCAACGTCTTCGGCATTCCACAGGCTGCAGCGGACGTAGTGGGCGTCGACAACTCTGGCTCCGCGATTCGTCCGACGCCTGGGAGCAATGTCGCTCCCGACCGCAGAATTGTCAGGATGCAGCAGGAGACTGCGTTTGATTTCTTGCAGTCCAAGGACGGCATAAGTACTTTTCTCGACAAGTTCGTCGGGTTCCTCGAGCAAGAGATCGCCACTAAGAAGATCGGGGAGGAGTGGAAGGAATTCGACGATTTCTTCGACTTCGTAAGGAAGACGAGTTCGACGGCGGTCATGAATGCCGTGTGTGGACCTCGCCTTATGCAAAGGTGTCCTAAATTCGTAGATGCATTCTGGACATTCGACGAGAACGTTCATTTGTTACACATTCAGCTTCCGAAGTTCTTCATTCCTAAGGCGTACGAGGCGCGCCAGGTGTGTCTCGATGCGCTAAAGGAGTGGAAGCGCAATGCGATCGAGACAACTAAGGGTAATACGTATACGAAAGAGGACCGATGGGATGAGACGTGGGGACTGCAGGTCATGAGGACGAGGAACGGCCTTTACGATCGGTTCAAAGAGTATCACAGTGATGCAGCCAGGGCAGGATCCGATTTGGGCATCGTTTGGGCGTAAGTATACTCCAATGCCGCTTCAATTATGAGAGCACAGAAAGTTCTGACGATATAAATACGTAGATCAAACGACAATTTAATACCAGCTGCATTCTGGCTTGTCCAGGCCCTGGTCAAGTCTCCCGAACTACGGGATCGCTGTTTAGTTGAGATCAACGAAGCACGATTGCCAGCAGTGGACGGCGACGGACTGCCGAGGTTCGACACAGAAATTTTGATTAAGCAGCCACTGCTGCAATCGGCGTATCATGAAGTGCTTCGGACGCAAGTCACAAGTTTCATAGCGAGAGATGTAGAGCAGGATTTCGTTCTAGGCGATCACCTGCTGCCCAAAGGGTCGTATGCTCTCACCGTTCCTTGGGTAGAAAACCACAATAAGGAACGTTGGGAGAGTAGACCGGGAGCGACTGGCCATCCCGTAGAGGAGTTCTGGCCAGAGAGATTCTTGGTGCCGAAGAAAGATGGCGAGGGAGCCGAGTTCTCGCTCAAGGGGCTTGAGGGATCTTTCTTCCCATTTGGTATGGGTCACCATATCTGTCCAGGAAGACATTTTGCCACGCGTGCGATATTGAATTTGGTTGCTACTCTCGTGACTGCGTTCGAATTTGAACCAGTTGAAAAAGAGAGTTGGAAAGATCCAGGGCAGAACCCTCAGACTTTCGGTTATACGCCTTTCAGGCCGACAAAAAAGCTTCCATTCAGGGTCAGGAAGGCAGTGTAAGAATACGGTAGATAAATGTAGCGCAGTGTAGTGTAGATCAATTTTTGCACATCACATGTACGTGCGTGAGGTAGTCGTACGAATCTCACGGGATCGACAATATTCAGCCATGGACCTGAGGGTTCTATTGCATTATCGACGTAGAAGCATGGATGATTGAGGTGTAAATACCCTGCATTGATGCGATCCACTGCATCGGGAACATCGACTTCACCCGTGTCCCTTTCATTCATCAGTTAAATCGAACAAATGATATAAAACTCCGCCCACGTCCCTGAGTTCTTCGAGTGACGTCTTCCTAACCTCCACATTCCTTTGTCAGCCCTAGCCAGGCTACGACCTACGTGTAAATATTCCGTACCTTACTGTACCTCTCCACGCCTCCTCTCTAATTGATTCAACGTTGCGTATAACGACCATGGCCACAGCTGTCGACACGGGGCCGGAAAAATCCAATTCCAAGGAGCAAATATTGCCATCCATTGCTGCTACCAATGCAGACGCAGACTCGCCCATAACTGCACTCCCTGTAGGCCCCCAGAATGCCTCACCCACACCAAAGAAATCGTGGGCCTTCAAAGTGACGATCCTCTCGCTCTGCCTCGTCTCCCTCGTCGTGACTCTCGACGCCACTAGTATCGCTATAGCGCTACCCAAAATTGCGAACGAATTGAAGACGTCCGAGTACGTCTGGATGGCCAATTGCTTCGTTCTCTCCCAGACGGTCGTCCAACCGCCTTGCGCTCAACTCTGCAACATCTTCGGGCGAAGATGGCCCATGATCTTGTCCTTGACGCTGTTCGCCATCGGTAGTGGGATTGCTGGAGGCGCGAGGAATGTAGGGGCCCTGATTGCCGGTCGCACCATTCAAGGCGCAGGGTCTGGTGGATTGAACCTCCTCAGTGAATTGATCATTTGCGATCTCGTCCCGTTAAGAGAAAGGAGCAAATACTTTGGCATGGTTCTCTCTGTTGGCGCTCTCGGAACCATCTTAGGCCCTCCCATCGGCGGCGTCATCGCACAGCGAGACTGGCGATGGATCTTCTACCTCAATGTACCCGTCGCGGGACTTGTAATCTTGGTCATGTTCTTCTTCCTCCGACTCAAGCACGTCCGCGAACCGTCCATCCGTCGAGCTCTCCTCCGCATTGACTGGATTGGCAGCTTCCTCTTCATCGGCGCAACCTCCTCGTTCCTCTTCGGGCTCATCTCAGGCGGCACATCCCCCCAATACGCCTGGTCTTCCTTCCGCGTCATCGTCCCCATCGTCCTAGGCATCGTCGGCTGGATAGTCTTCTACATCTTCGAAACCTCACGCTTCTGTCTTGAACCCTCCGTTCCCTCACACCTCTTCCGTACCCGCAACTCCTCCGCCGGCTTCTACATCACCTTCACGTCCTCCATGCTCATGGTCTGGGTCGCCTACTTCTGGCCCGTCTACTTCCAATCCCTCCACTCCGCCTCAACGCAACAAGCCGGCACCAACATCCTCCCCTACGTCGCCTTCCTGATTCCCGTCTCCGTCGTCGCCGGCGTAGCCCTCACCCGCTTCGGCCAATACCTCCCCTTCCACTTCGCGGGCTTCGCGCTCTGCGCCCTCGGCCTCGGCCTCAACACCCTTCTCACCCAGCACACCAACACCGCAACCTGGGCGACCTTCCAAGCCATAAACGGCATCGGTCTCGCCATGCTGTTTCCCTCCATTCTCCCCGCCATCCTCGCCGCGCTGCCAGAGTCCTCCGCAGCCACCGCAACAGGCTTCTTCTCCTTCCTCCGCAGCTTCGGCCTCGTCTGGGGCATCACGATCCCCGCGCTGATCTTCAACAACGAGTTCGACCGCCTCGCGGCGCAGCGCATTGACGACCCGGTGCTCCGCGCCAAGCTGGCGAACGGCAATGCGTACGAGTCTGTCGGTGCGGAGACGAGCCTGGTTAAGGGGTTGGAGGAGGGGAGTCGTGAGCAGGTGGTCGATGTGTATACGAGGGCGCTGCGGATGGTGTGGATCGTCGCGGTTGCGTTTGCGGTGAGTGGGTTTTTGAGCGTGTTTGTGGAGAGGAATATCCCGCTCAGGACGAGCTTGGATACGGAGTTTGGGTTGGATGAGGGGGGTGGGAAGGAGACGGCTGATGTTGTGCGGGAGAAGAAGAGTGAAGGGAGGACGAACGATTCGTTGGCTTGATCGATGTTGTGTTCGTACTGTCGTGTGCCTTTGGCCCTCTCGAGAAGTTTGATTTATTAATATAGATGTATACTGTAGAAGATAGTAGGAGAGTTTCTCTGTATTACAATGTACACCGAAGTCCGCTTTCTACTAAGAAAATATTGAGGCACCTCATGGTATAGCGATTCCTCCGTTTCGCCGGCGATTTCTACATAGAGATTTTCCATCTCTATCACACATTTTGTATTCTTTCATTACGAGGAAGATGGAAATGATGTTGGAATATACTTAATTTAAGCTATCTATGGTATCTACTATGATCGAGGGTAGACTAAGTCCAAAGAGGCAATTTTTGAGTGTAAGTGTGCACGGTGGGAGAGCGGACCGACACTGGACTAGACGGATAGACCAACGGATACGAGACTACGAAACGGGGCATTGGCCTAATTGAGCACATCTTCTATCCATCCATAGTTCAGACCATCTACTTACTCTTCTTCCCCTCCTTCTTCTTCTCCTCGCTGTCGAGATACGCCTTGACCGCACGATCGATACCCTCCTGCGTGCTCCACTGCGGCTTATACCCCAACCTCGTCTTCGCCTTCGTCACGTTGAACGTATTCGTCATGCTAAAGAACCGTATCATCTTTCGATTGATCTGCGATTCCTTCCTCCCGAGCGTGAACAGCCAAACCGCCCACTCCGCAACGACAGCGATAGCGTAGTACACCCAAATCGGCGTGACGCGCACATCCTCGCGCCGCACGCCACACCCCGCCGCCGTCCCGACCGCGCGCACGAAGTCCCAAAATGGCCACGGCTCGTCGTTGGTCAGGAAGAAGACCTCGCCGTCGATGCGGTCGTCGGATGTTGTAGGGGGAGGAGGGAGTGTGGGGTCGACGGCGAGGAGTTTCCGCGCGGCGAGCCGGTGCGCGTAGGCGGCGTTGCCTGTGTACGTGAAGTCGAAGAGGTTCTTGCCGTCGCCGACTTGCATCTTGCCGCGCCCGGACTGCGCGTTGCCGACCATCTGCGGGATCGTGGTGTTGTCGCCTTCGCCGTAGAGGGTCGTGCAGCGCAGGGCGACGGTGAGGAGGCCGTGCTTGCGGTTGGCTTCGCGGATCATGACTTCGGCTTTGCCTTTGGTGTGCGCGTAGTACTGGAGAGGCTGTTAGTAAGGTGGGGTGTAGGGTTTGGAGATGTGGGGTGGGTTACTTCGGTCTGCTCGGGGAAGAAGCAGATGGGTACGTCCTCGGTCGCTCTGATGATGTCTGTGTACCCATTGTGCACGATGCCTGTGCTGGACGTGTAGACCAGTACCTTGGGGACGCCGCTCTCGTAGATGCAATCCAGCAGGTTCTGGGTGCCGAGGATGTTGACCTCTTCGAAGAGCTTGGGCGTCGCGCTCTGGTGCATCAGGTGCGGGGACGCGACATGGAAGATGACCTTGGGTTGCGCATTGTTCAATGCGGACAGGACGTCCTCGCGGGAGCTCACACTGCCCTTGTAGTATGTGACACCTGAGACGCGGTTGCGTTCAAGGGAGATGTCAAGGACGGAGAGGGAGGTGGCTTCTTTGGATTCGAGGAGCTGCTTGACGAGTTGAGAACCCAGGCCCCCGCAACCGCCGATGACGAGGACCGAGCCAAGGGAGGATGGTGAAGACATGATGGGTGGGTTGCCTGAGAGGACGCAATGTGCAGGAACCTGGGATTGAATCGCGACGGGGTGATGGGCAATGGGAGAGAGCGGTGAATTCAAGTCAAGTCAATTCAATTGCGTTGAGCTGAGGTGTCTTGGTGTTGACAATCATCGGAGACACAGTCGCGTCACAACAGGATGGAATAGATTAATCAACAGGCTGTATTATTGCGAGAAGCGAAGAGCGAGCAAGGCTGCCACACATCCAATGTCATCATCGTGTCTCTGCGTTGGCCCCCAAAACATGAAGATCAATACAGATTAACATCACTCAAACAAAGGGAGAAAGAAAAAATGACATAGACAATGTTCCTATGGCGAGATTGCGAATTGTGAATTGCGTAATGCGCGTTGCGGCACAGCCAGCTCCCTGCTCAACCCTACGAAACAAGGCCAATGCAAGGAGTAAGCATCTACGGATACTGTGTGACTGTCTCCATAGTTGTACAAGGTAATGAGAAACGACAAACGAATCATTGAACGATCTGCATCGCATCGGAGCTGAAGACATCTTCATATCCCAAGGCACACTTTCTCCACCACTTTTCGTCCCTGTATGACCACCCACCCAATCCACCCATCGTTATTCTCCCATCCAGCCTCCAGACATCCAGGCCCATTTCATGTGCTTATCCCTTCTAGCTATGCGTGAGTAGTTATTTCCATCTCCCTCATACTGCAAATGTACTGCACCCTGCTGCAAGTAGGCGAGAACCCCGGCCTATCAACATGCGGGTCTGCCTCTTTATCCGGGGGCCATTCATTGTTACAAGTGATCGTCCACCATCATTGGCCATTCATTGCCCCGAAACGCCACATGCATCATCAGCATCGCACGGCGTTTATTGGCTGTCTGCTTCGTGCCCGTTTTGGTGGCCTGTATCTACCATCCAGGTAGATGGCATCTATGTACGGACTACTCCATACAGACGAGGTGAATACCGGTGAACTGGATCGCAGTATCTATCTACCCGCATATAGTCTTTGCTCACAGTTTCGTGAGGAATCTTGCATGAGTGGTCTGATTTCGGTGCTACGACTGTATGTCGCCCATTTACTCCATAGTCAATTTATCTAATCAACCGTTACGCCAAAATGTTGTGTGATCATGTCTACAGCATTCAATGCACCCAAAACCGTACAACCACGCATGTATGCCTTCACCCCATCCAATCAACCCGCCATCAAAGCAAAGAAATCAAATCCTCACCCCACGCTCATCGCCCAACGGCGAATAAGCATCTCCGACCTTCTCCCCCCTCGCCGTGACACTATTCCCCGTGCCATCGCTCTCCCTCCTAAACGGCCCCAACTCCACCTGCTCGTACGGATGCCTGGGGGGCTCCAACACCTCCCCGCTGTCCTTCTTACTCTCCACAACCTCCCTGCTGGCAGCGTAGCCGCCGTCGTACTTACTCTTCGTCGCCACCGTGTCCGAGGCCCCCGACGAGGAGCGGAGCTCCGACCGGTGCCCAGACATGTAGCCGTATGCGGTGCGGAGAGAGGACTTCCCTTGCTTGACGAAGGCGGGCAGGTAGATTACACAGCCACAGATTATGGCGAGTTTCATCTCGACGGTGCTGTAGGGTGTGGGGTTAGCTGTGCGTTCGGGGAAGTGGGAGGGAGAGCGGAGCGACGTAGTACGTACCCGAGCATCGACATCAATGCGCCTGTGTGCAGTGCGTCGTTGTTGTTGATGTTGTGTGCGAGGAAGCCGAGGCGGATTATCGACATGGAACTTGCGCTGCGATGGTGTGTCGTCAGTAAACAGTAGTAACAGTAACGATCACGCAACCAATTCAATTGATCAAGCAAGCAAGGAGGCACCCCCCCCAACGGCCCGATCCGAGCGTGTGCATAGAGGAACAACGGCAACTCACATAAACCCAGCCAAGAACGTCGCCAACACACCGACCTTCTTCTTCGTACTGATATGTAGGTTCCACAGCTGCCTCACCGGGATAACCAGGACGTAGAAATCAGTGACAACGTTCAGCGTCGCGAACGTCAGGTTCGAAATCGTGACCTGTCTGTGCTTGCAGATGTGTGCGGTGAGCGCCTTGAGTCCATTACACGACGATACGTGCATGGCCGCCACCACGAGGTAGGGGATGGAGATGATGGTGCAGACGGCGAGGCCGAATTGGATGAGGTACCGCGAGCGGTCGTTGTGGCGGAAGAATTGGAGGAAGAGGAGTAGTAGGGAGATTTTCACGAAGTAGATTGTTATTACGTAGATTACTTCGACGGTCGAAAAGAGCTAGAGGTGATGTTAGCTATGAGTACGAATAATGGTTGGTAGGTATTCTGAGGAGAGGATGTCCTTACTTGTGTGCGGTCTGGTGTCAGGGTCAGGACGCGGATGTCCCACATGTGTCGCCCAAAACCGATGGTCGAGTCTTTGATGTAATGGGTCAGTATCAAGGAATAGACTTATCGTCTTGGATGTGATCAAACTCACTGTAGATGCAAAGAACCGAATGTGCAATGGATCCAAGCTGTATTCGCACACATCAGCATCGCGCCCTCGCTATCTTCCATTACACTCAATCGTACGTACAACAGCAACACAAATCGTGACTACACAACATGTCCTCGTTAGCTTAACCGCTTCCCCGAAGTGAGGGATCCGAAATAGGTAAACTCACAATCAGACATGTCGAATTTCTGCCTCGAGATGATCAACTTCGAATGCATGCGAATTAGGAAGACGAGGAACATGAGCCCCACTGCGATCGAGTTGACTATCACGATATGATCCTCCAGCGACGATTGAGGATTGTCAAAGTTGGGTCGACTGCCTTTGGGCGGCTTCATCGCTGGTGTGTCCCATGTGAGGGCTGCGAGATTCGGTGGTGGTGCCATGGTTTGGATAGTGACTCCGTATCTCTTGCAATTCCAAAGCTGCTCGAGCGCACCGCACGTATCTAAATGAGGCTATGTGGGACAACGATAAAGTAGAAAATGAGTGGTGCAACGATCGTGGTAGGCTCACAGATATCTCCAAGTCAGGCTGCGAGGAGTCAAATAAGCCAACCTCATTGATTATTTGAAAGACCATCGATTAGAGAATGCGACGAGTGGCAATGGTTGGATTCATCTCAAGCACCTACTCATCCATTCACACATGGAATGAGGGGGCCCAGCATGTCCTGCAGCCACAGAAGCGTCTGACAACTTGTGCTTACTCCTCCCCCATACAATGTGCCATGCTACTGCCGAGCTGCGATAGTGCTACCACGAGTCCTTCCACGCTGCGGTGAGGCTTCAACATTGTAAGTACCGGACTCCGTGTGAACGTAGATCAAATTAATCTTCATCTTCTTGGAAGGCGAGCGAGCAAGAGCGAGAGACCGAGCTTCGGCACAATTCAGCCCAGAACATTGGCAGAGACGATCAGTGTAACGCTGTGCATACGATGCGATGAGATGCCAATGGATTCATTTCCATTCGAGCTATCACGGCCTCAGTCTCAGCCCAAGATGTGATGTCTATCTCTTCACGCTCTCTCGGGGCCATTATTAATGGATAGACACACGCGGAAGGGCAGATCGCTAGCTACATGGATATTTTGCGTGGACCAGTGTAAGACAGAGACTGAATTGGGAAAGGCAAGGCTGACATGCATACTGTATTACCTGAACAAGACAGGGTATGAACATACGAGTAAATTCTCCCTTCAATCGTCATCCCATCCCGCAGCCGCTCCATCCCCAGACTATTCCATGACTGCAGCCTCGCTACCAGTGGTGGTGGCAGTTCGTTTGATACAATCACAAGCCAAAAGTGTAACCCTGTAGGGCTGCGACCGGGCCAAGCGAAAAGGCAAACGGAACTCCACCATCCAGGCAAATTCTGTATGGATGCTTGCCCACACGCATGGCTCACGTACGCGGCGTAGTCGATTTTCGGACTACGAAGGAAGGGGAATATGCGATCGGCGGCGCCACACCGCTGTGAGGGGAGCGTGGGTGGTTCTACAGGGGAAAAGGATGAAAACGAAATTGAGGGGCATAATAAGTTACACCCGTTGGTAATGTAACAATATTTGATCAACTTGGCAGTGTCTGTCTACCTGCATGACAGACAAACAAAGAAAAATAATTGAGGCACAAACAAACGGCATTGATGTTAACGTTGAAATCGCATTGCATCCTCTGCAGTTGGGAAAGGGACATCCTTCGACTCAACTTCGCTCTTTCAATGTACTAGAACTTAGTCCAAAAGTCAAAGATTTTGTAGTTCCTACGTCGCCATCATAGAAATGTCTTTCATCACGATCCTCGTTGCAGCGACCGCCCTGCTGGCGTGCTTCTGCATCTGGACCGTCCAACGAGTCGCGCACAATGAAGCCATCGCCAAACAGACAGGCCTCCCAGTCATTCGAGTCTACGTGACTCCGATGAACCCCCTCCGCCTCCTCTTCGCCAACTCCATCATCAAGCTTCTCAAACAACTACCTGTAGACGTCACGGGATACACCCGGTTCTACGCCAATGGCTGGGAGGCCACCGAGCGCTACAAGGCGCATGAAGATTTCGGTCCCGCTTTCTTCCTCGCGTCGCCGGGTGGCAACTATTTGTACATCTGCGATCCCGACGCCGTGCAGGACATCCTGCAGAGGAAGTCAGACTTTCAAAGAGATATCGTACGCATGTCGATTCTGAACGTGTACGGGAAGAACATATCGACGACCGAGGACGCGGAGTGGCAGATCCATCGCAAGGCGACCGCAGCCGCATTCACCGAAGCCAACAACGAGACCGTATGGAAAGAAGCGCTCGAACAGGCAAGGGAGATGCGAGAATTCTGGATGGAGACCCCGAAAAAGGCCGTGACGACGATTTCCAAAGACACGCGGACTTTCACCCTCAATGTTCTCGCTGCTGCACTGTTCTCCAAGAGGTATCCGTTCAAGAGCTTCCAGGCCGAGAGCGGCACGAGGGATCTCAAGGACTACACGGATCCCTCGATGCAATATCGCGACTCGCTCTCCCGGATCCTGCGCAACATCTTCCTCATCTTCCTATTCGGGACGAAAAGATTGAGGGAGGCGTGGTGGATGCCGAAAGCGTGGAAGCAGACCGGGGATGCCGTGGAGATATTCCATTCCTACATCAGCGGGCTCATTGCAGAAGAACGCTCGAATGCCACCCCGTCTTCGTCCACAAGAAAGCAAGACCTGGTCTCCAACCTCGTGCGCGCGTGCTCGACTGAAAAGGAGGACAATGAGCGTCGAGCCGCTGGTGCCACTGTGCCACCAGAGACGCACCGTAGAACTCTCACCGAGGACGAGATCATCAGCAATTTGTTCGTATATGCCTTCGCGGGGAACGACACCACGGCGATAACATTGGCCCACGCGGTAATGCACCTGGCAGGCAGTCCCGAGACGCAGCTGTGGATTCGAGAAGAAATTCAACACTACGCGCCCACTGTTGAGTCGCTCTATGACTACAAGACGTTCCCCAAACTGAAGCGCTGCTTATCCGTCATGGTACGTTGTCCTTCCCTACAAAGGACCAATAACACATGCCACCACAATAGAAAAACTAACAAATGTCAGATGGAAACCCTCCGCCTCTGCCACCCCCTCGGCCAACTCATAAAAACAACCGGCAAAGCTCCCCAAACAATCCACCTTCAAGGCCAAACAATCACACTTCCCAAAGGCCTAAACGTAAACATCAATCTCACAGCTTTACACACACTCCCCTCGACATGGGGCGAAGAGCCGCTAGATTGGAATCCCGAACGTTTCTTCGCCTCCAAGACCACATATCCCGAAGACAGCGGCTTTGACGCAGAGCTACTCATCCCCGACACGACCAAGTACTACCTCCCCTGGGCCTATGGCTCTAAGGTATGCCCCGGTAAGAAGTTCTCGCAGGTCGAGTTCGTCGCGGCGCTGGCAATGCTGTTCCAGAGGCATCAGGTGACGGTGGAGAGGAAGTTAGGGGAAAGCCAGTTTTACGCGGATTTTCGGGCAGAGAAGGCTGCGATTGAGATCGAGAAGAAGTTGCTGAATGAGATGAAGAATTCTGCAGAGATTGGACTTGTTTGGGAGAGGTTGTAGGAGGGGTAGTGGATGGAAAGGTTGTAGGAGGGGTGCTGGATCGATAGGTTGTAGGAAGGGTACTGGATCGATAGGTTGTAGGAGAGATAGTGGATCGATATGGTGTTGGTATTAAGTGATATCGGAATTTTTAACCCGCTGTGGAAGGCCGACCGGAGGTCCATCTGAACGGCGAGGGCGCGCTTCTGCCAGTCCTCGATTGCAAAGGGTGATAGCACCCGGTCCACCTAAATGACAACATGGGCGAAAGACTTGGCCAACGGGCGGGAGTGCACTACGGCAGATTTGGCCCATTGAGAGACGCGGGAGGGCAAGGAGGTACAGAACACGAAAAGGATGGCCGCAGCCATCACGGAAACGGGGAGAGGCGGTTTGACATTGCTAGATATTGTGTCTAGTTGGGAAGACAACTTGGCGAGGCTATGGAGGGTCTCCTCCGAGAGATATACAGTGACATTGTCGGCGTAAACGTCGACGAGGAGGAATAAGTAGAAGAATAAGAGAAAGAGAACGAGATACATGATGACTTTGTGTTTCGAATGGTGGTTTTATTGTTATGACTGCGTCTATCGTCTCTTTGGATTTGATGAAGGTTGGTTGAACAGATCAGTGGGACGATCAAAATTTAACCTGTAAACACGACATCCTTAGCTCCTTCCGTCTGTTGGGATATTGGAAAGACTACAATGAGTAGGTGGTTTCCATGGACGAACGTCCTATCACTGTAGTAAGTACTGTGTAGTGAGGAGGAAAGTTGATTGACTGTTGGTAGGTAAGAACCAGGTGATAACCTGCTATCTCGCTAGTGATTGATTACCTAATCCTCACTGCTTGATCCAATTGCCTCCAACACAGTCTTGTTGATTGACTGTTGAAGCAGGTGTTTGACTGATCGATAACTAGGGCAGGTGGACGAATGATCACTATTGCAGCTGCACGATCGATAACTTGGTTGATTGAGGAGGTTAATTAAGGAGGTTCGTGGTTGATTGATTGATACTGCAGATAGAACTCAACTCAATTAGGGTCGATATTATACGAGGTAGGTGGAAATTCAATTATTGATCGATATTGTAGGTGGAAATTGAATCGATTAGACACTACTATAGTGTACGGTTGTACGTAGGTAGGACCTACCTACCTACCTACCTACGTATGCGCAAGCTCCTTTCAAGGCCCTTTACGACTTACAGACCATTTTAAATAAGAATACTAATTAGCAGTGTGTTGTACTATAATGTAATCAGCGCAGTTCGTGTTGAGTAAATATAGCCTTACTGAGAGGAAACACTGTTTGAACAATAAAGACTAAGCGCTGGATCCGATATGGCAACGAAAGTAAAGTTTTTGCCTGAGGTAGTAGTTGAAGCAGGTAGCGTCCTTGCAATCTGGCCTGATAATATCTGCCTGTGGGTGCGCGTATGTTCGAGGGTCCATGGCATGAAGCCAGCTGTGGGTAGGGACTATTTTCGTAGCAGGCATCTCCATTGCAATCGTCGTACAGATCAGAATGTCTCTTTCGTACGTGACGATAAGACACTGTGAGGAGATGCTAGTGCCGCCAGCATCCGCAGGTTGATGAGGTCTGATTTCTAGCCTCCTACCATTTGCCCCATATCCATAGCCATTGTACAGCCGACCTTTACGTAGAGGGAGCGATAGAAGTAATGCGGTGAAAGGTTCTAGCGCATCGTCTTCTCCTGTCTTGTGGGCAGTAAAGTGTCCTGTTATACTGGACCTCGGTGGCCTGAATAGAGCTAACTCCGGTGGAGAACGCCAATGGCATGGAGGATATAAGGTATCGGCCGGTCCTAAACTTCGAAGCCGATAGAATAGTGTCCTGAGCTCTTCCGCAAGCATTCGGCCGTCTACCGTGAGAGAAAGCGCGTCAAGACGGCTGTGGGGTCTCCATTCCAGCTTGAGAACCACGTTACTCGACCTGAACTCAGCGGTTCTGAGACTGGCTCGAGGCCAGGTCGGCTCTTCTGATCCTGTGCAGCGCGTGTCGTGGATGGCATCATGACATTCAATTTTGAAGCTGCTGAGGCAGGCTTGCCAATCACCTCCATGCTGCGGCTGCTTCTGACGCCAGTCATCGATATGGGCCTTGATACTAGCCCAGGTGATATGAATATGCTTACACACTTGCACTGATCCCTGATGGCCCAGACACTGTGTCTCTCGTTCATTCAACGTGGAGCCCTGGTAGGCAGAAGCAAATTGGGATCTGTCGTGTGAGACTTTGCAGGCATAGCAGTAGAGCGATGAAAGGGGAGACCGGAAGAAATCTTGCTGAAATTTACAATCATCCCACAGCCGCTTACTATGGGCGTCGTTCCAACGCCTGCAGTTGTTGCACCTCCCATCTCTCCGTAGGCGCAGTCGAAGTTGCAGTCGAAGTTGCAGTCGAGGACCACTGCGTAGATAAAATGGATCACCGTAGTCATGCTCGAAATTTTCCTGATGCCATGGCCCTCTCCAGATCATTGATTGTCGGTTGAGGATGCGAAGAAACACCCTCGACACTATCCGGAGGCATAGTAAGGTAACCGCATCGTCGCACAGAAAGTAGCATATCATCAGAAGGATCTCTTCTGGTAACCTAGTAAGGTGACAGAAGCGATTATTGTAAACCTGTACGGCTATGAGAGGATCCATTCCACGCTGCAGCTCTTTCAAGGGGACTATGAGAGGTTGAACCTGCCGATTGTTCTGTTTCTCCTGTATTCTCGTGCCTTTGTCTGCTTGATGCGTCGAGCTTCTTGTTGCCGTCTCTGGGTCTAACTTGGGAGGAATAACATCAGGTATAGAGTTCTGTTCGATCAAGGATTCGCGTGCCTTTATTTGCTCGACACGTCGAGCCTTTTTGCGCCACCTCTGGACCCATCTTGGGAGGAACAACATGAGGTATAGAGTTCTGTTGGATTCACAAAGATAATAGAATTCTTCTAATGTGGTTGTTGAGCAAGCGGACAGGTCGACTTATAAACTTGGCCCGTAGTCTTGGAATCACATGACTGTCCACTCTCAACATTTTCTGCACCATTGATTAACTTCTTGGGTTCTGATCCTCTATGCCGGTACTGTCAATCTGGTCATTGGTGCAGACCTTTCTAGAGGCTGGCAATGGCCCAATGTATTCTACGATCCTCCGTCTTGGAATCATGAGTTGTTCAAAGGACCCTGGATATCCTCCGTTGCAGCCAAATCAACGGTTCGAAACAAGTTAAAAGGAATAGCGTGAAGAATCAAAGGTTCAACAGAATTTCGCGGCATGGTGCGATCAATTGATCTGATGACCAGGTTGGCCCGACCGCTTGGAGAGGAAGACTCCAAAAGAAAGTGAGAAGGATCTATCAGTGAACATCTTCAACCAAGTGTGAGAAGATGTATATCAGAGGAACATGAAGTTTGATCTCATTTTCCCCGTCGTTTGAGTGTCCTACAATCCACGCAAGTACACCTATGTTTTTGAACTCGTCCATTTTCAAGTGCTTGAAGTATTACCTGGTTATGATGAATTTTCTGTAATCCTGGCTAGATAATGTGGTGCAGCAGGATAGATCAGGCTATTCAGTGATCACGTGTATGGGGAAAGGCACTTGGCAGGGCATAGATAGATCGATCAGGGCGGCCGAGAGAGTTTGAGGCATCATCCACCTACCTCCGGAGGCATATCGAGAGAGTCAAATATCTACTCATTCTACCTATCCACCGATTGCGGGTTGTGCCTATGATGCTCCCTAGTACAGAGGCGTCTATACGCGACAATAGGTACGCAGAAGCGAATGATATTTAGGGATTTGCGCAAGTGATCGCTATTATGGGAGAAATCCCAGGAGCTGCGTGATGAATAAACAAGGAAAAGAGATCTATATAAGAGAATCATCTATACTCAACACCATAGAAGTACAAATTTATCATATAAAATTGAGTTATATTACGGCGCTTGTCATATCTACATGACTCACACTTATTGTCCCAACCAAAGCAAAGCCTCGAACAATTTCTGCATCTGCTGCTGTTGCAACTTCTTGGCCTCAGCACCCATCGAAGCTGCTTCCTGCAGCAACTCTTGCTTCGTCTTCTTCCTGTTCTTTTCGGCCTTAGCTTTCTCTTCCTTGGTCGGAACTAGACCATCATCGACATCACCTCGTCCATTATTCGCAACCTTGTCAATGAAGAAAGATACGTCTTGATGAATGTACCACGTCTTACCATTGCCTTTTCCATCTTGCTCCAACTGGGGTAGGTTGCAGATCTCTCCCCAGTATACATCCATGGTCGGATGTGAGCTCAAAACCATTGCATTAATGCCGGTCCCTTCGCCATCGGCCGTCTGAAGTTGTTCGAACCTTGGCCAAGGGAGTTTGAAAAAGAGAGCCTCGCCATCAAAATCGTCGGGTTTCTGCGTTCTCCTTCGCCCGAATACGTCTTCGGAAAAATCGCGGAATCCTGTGCATTGGTCTTTGAAGAGCCAGCATAGTCGTATCTGATCGCCTTCCTGGATCTTCTCGCCGACGCGTTTCGCGCCCACTTTAGCGATGCGCCAGTAGTGCAATTCGTCTGACCCAGTCATTGCCGGCAGAAAGACGCCCTGGCGGTTTCGAAATACCGCGAGCGAGGATGGTGTTGAAGTCGACGCCTGCACGGCAATCGTGTCGGGGATTTCTTCAACTGTTGCGGGCCCATTTGGAGCTTCAGCTAGCTTGATATTGTCTAGGTTTCCTCCAAGTGCGGATGGTGCGTTAGGCTTTGCGGGCTTGTCTTCCGATGCGACTTTAGTTGTCGGCTTGGCCTTCTTTGCTGGATTCGGTATTTCGATAGTGCCTTCCAGTGGGACAGTCTGCAAAGTTACGCGGGCGCCATGTGAGAGCTGCAAGACATCAGTAAACAAAGGCGTACATAAAACCGGGGTCGCCTACCGTTTCATCAAATGGAGCCACGATGTTCCACACGGTGTTCATGAACTCTTGATTGTACTCCATTAGCTTGTCCGTATCTTCACCACCGTAGCCAAGAATAGCCGGTGCGCGATACCTGCAGACGCCATGATTAGTTTTCCATCAGCTTTGAGCGAAACAGACTGAGAGGTCCTACCTCGCAGGCGAAAACAAGGGTTTTCCGTTCCCACCGGGAATGATTTCTCCCCAAACATCCGTAGCCATGTTTTTGATCACCATCATCTTAGGCTCGATGGTGGTCTCTGGAATATGACCAAGGTAGTATAATGGATCGTCGCTGTAAAGAAATGATGCTGGTGGGCTAGTGTCTTTCGGCTTGGTGTCCTTGGGAGTCTTATCAGTTGTCGTACTCTGCTTCGCTTGATCTGTGGCCTTTGCATCTGGTGTGCCCTTCTTTGCCTCTTCCGATGTCTTTGCATCCGGTGCACTCTCTTTCGTATCTTCCAAAGCCTTCGCATCAGGTTCAACTTTCGACTTAGGAACCCTCTTCACGTACGCCTTCGACAGCCTTGTCGTGTTGCCTGCAAGCCGTAGCCGAACCTTCGCTTCCTTCATGCCACCTAAGTCAACGTATCGGCTCAATGTAGGCACGGCTTGAATGAACAACTCCTTCACTGAGCTGTAGCCGGGAATCTGTGCTATGAAGTCGACCATTGAGGACAAAGCGTCACGCTGTTGTTGTCAGTCTCTCACTCGCCATTGAATGCGGTTCATTACTCACGTTGATAACTCGCCAATTGCCAGGATCAGCAACACTGAGTGCCCAGACTAGTGGGCTTTGTTCCGGTTGTCAGTCGTACTATAAACGATAGATATCGAAGTGATACACATACCTCGACGCTAGAATCGTATTTCCACCAACAGCTTCACAGACATGCCTTTCGCTCTTATCCTTTTGCGCAGTATTAGATTGGTTGATCTTCCCTGTCTCGTCCTCATGTTTGACCCCACCGCCACCATATGGCGTTGTGACTTGTACCGAGAAGGAATTCTTCAGCTGTTCCTTTTGTTCCTGATCGGAGATGTTTGATGTTTCATTCATAATCCTGGTTGTCTGTAGACGACCGCCAATTGTGAGCCGAGCGGAGAACAAGTGACCGAATTCGCTGATGAGGTATCTCATATCGACAATACTTTTCGTCTTTGCGATTCGTTGGATGGCGAGTTTGAGCTCGGGTGTTGGCTCGATATCCTCGGGGTCGAGAATAATATCTGCACGAGGGAACTGATCGACAACCTGTCAGCTATGCATGTACGAGAAGATCGTTAGTAGCATACCAGATAGGAGGCAATCAGTGTCTTTTGGTAAGTATTTTGGGTTCTCTTAGCAGCATCGCTTTTGCTACTCGACTGGCCTCCGCCGACCTTCAAAGCATATCCACCCCAGCCGGCAGACCTACATTCATTTCAGTCAACTGTATCCTTAATAATGGATCGATAGGCACTTACAATGAACCCTCAGTAGTTTGAGAGCTAAAATCATTCTTCGCCATGCTGGTTTCGAATTCGTGGCTGGAGACGGTGACTTCAACTCGAGAGTTATCGCTGACTTGGAACTTAGGAATTGCAAGGATTGGGACATTTTCCAACTGGGTCTTTGCGGGCGCTGACTCGGTTGCTCCCTTCTTCTCGGCTGCTTTCTCTGGACTATTTGGTTGATAAGCATTTGGACCGATAGCTGTTCTGTCTGAGTCATCCATTTCCCGTTTAGCCTGCTCTCTGGAGCGTTCATCGTTTTGCTTCGAGGACAGTTCAACAATGTCATCTATGCTACCCGCAGGTAACTTTTTGTTAATCCCTGTGTGCGGCAAACTTTGTTTAGGCTTCGATGGCTTCTTCAGGAAGTTGGGAGTCAATTCCTCAATGGTCCTCGTTTCTTTGACACGAAGTTGAAACGCTTGCTTGAGGTTAGAGTCTTAAGCTAGTATTGCGATGTCTGATATTCTAGACTCACCAGGCTTGCGAGCTTGTTGAATCCTGTTATTGGCTTTATCGACTACCCAACCGTACATCAAACCACAGTTTGTTATAACTTGCTTCCATTGTTGTTCGTCGAGCGTGGATGCTGCGCTATTAGGAAGGATTAGATGTCACGATTTCTCGACCGTTGAGAATGACTTACTGAAACTTCAAATTCGAGAGCGCAGTCGGATCTATGTTAATGAGGTCATCTTTGAATGCGCGTTCTGAGGCAGCTTTGTTAAATGCATCTGCAGTCTTATGCCCTTTGAAGAATTCCTATCACATTGGTTAGTCAAGGCCGAAGTCAGCAAGTGAATGAATTCTCACTTCGCTTTTGGTCAGTTTGGAGCCCCCTTCCTTGTATGGTCCTATTCCGCTGGTGAGGTCGGTCTCCGGCTTCTTCCATGGTTCGTTATCTGAAGTAGGACGCTTGTAGTACAGGGTGACGGCGGGTATTTTTGTGTCCTTCGTGACCTCGCTTTCCTGCATTCTCGGTGCCTTGTAAGTGAAAGGTTCCTAGATTAAAGAGAAGCGGAAATAGCATATACCTCTATATCTAGATATTCTGAAAATGTCGTTTCTTCCTTCCCTACTGTTACTCCAGTTGGGGTACAGAACTTGTGCTTGCTGGGATAAGCGGACCTGAAATTTACACAATGTCAGTTATTGTGATATAATGTGTGAGTTTGGATGATTACATTATCTCGTTCTTGGAGAGAATGATTCTCAAGGCCGCTAGATTTATCGTCTTTGGGTCAGCTTCACCCAGGTCTTTCGCAAGAAGAGTGCCACGGCTGACAAAGGTCCCAGATCCATTGTCGCCAGCGTCCCATCGAATGATCTTGATCGAAAACGACTTTCCCTCTAGTAAAGAGCTCAACACTGTCTTTGGTTTTGACTTGCCAAGCATTATGTAGAGGGTTCTGGTAATCAGTGGTTTAGGCTCTTCTGGCTTTTTCTGTTCTTGTTGACCCTCATTGCCTCCTTCCGGGGCGGGCTGAGGAGCCTTCTGTGGTTGGGAGTGGAGAGTGACGTCCTTCTCGTCTTCATGATTCAGATAGCGCACTAGATAAGTGCCATCTCCGGCTGCGGAACCATCACTGTAACAGAATGATTGCTTTCCATGACTTCATGAACGCTTAGCCCACGATCGGCACTTTCTCATTTGTTGGACTTACGCATCGACCAGACCACTATTTTGTATTGCTGCATGTTGCCGCACAGCCGCGAGAGTCGGATTGTTCGGAAGACTGTCAAATAAATTAGATCAAGGCTCATCTCGTCATGTTGTGGCAGGTGAATCAACCAACCTTTCGATAGAGATTGTAGCAACGGTTGAACCGATAGTGAACTTCGCTGTTTCGTCTTTTGCTGGCTCAAGGACAGTCACCTTAAGCACCTTGGAGAATCGCGGTCCGTACAACGATTCGGTGTTCTCGGGGGGGCCCGCTGGGCCACGAGGGTCTACAGGTACAGCAGCCTTCCTCTTCCGTCCTCTTTCGTTAGCTTCAACAGACAGGTCAACTTCCTCCTCCTGTGGATCATTGTTGCCTGCGTTTTCAACTCCCTGTCCCTCTCCTTGGGCTTGTCCCTGACCTTCTCCTTGGACTTGCGCTTGACCTTCTCCTTGGACCTGTGCTTGGCCTTCCCCTTGGACTTGTGCTGCTTCACCTAATTCCCCCTCATTATTGACCGGTGCCTGTGCCTGCTCCATACTTAGGGTTAAACAAAACGCTTGATCTGTCTAGGAGGCTGGCGACAATGAAAAAGAAGGGAAAAGTGATTTGCGAATTTGATGAAACGAAATTTTGCAAGAAGTGGGTTTCAATCTCCTCTTCAGTCGAACTTCTGAATTGCAAATAGGGAAATTGATAGGGAACCTTTTCATGATAATAGATCATGGGGTGCCTCGGAACCTAGAGACTTTATTGCCAAACGTCCCCGGCGCAGCTGAAGGCAAGCCACGCCAATAGCTCCATTATCGTAAAGCATCGTATCCATTTCACACGTTCCGAGATGGCATCCGAACGACAAGGCGACCTGGAATGTCGACAACAGCAAACGAACATCCAGAAAGGGTCCAAGTCTAGCCAGGGGAAAGCGGAGAACAGCAGACCTAGAACTTTAAATCTGGACTTCAGCTCTGGAACGACTTTTGTGGCGTTGACCGGGAAAGGCGAGAGCCGCGATGGACTTGTACCCGAATAGGCAATCAGACATCCCGCTATTCCCTTCTAGGCAATGAAAGTTGTGAACGAGGCCGAATCGGGCCATCTAGGTCGACTCGGCTAGGGCGCCACATGGATCGCTAACACGAACTCGTGAACCTGTCGTCACGCGTCGAGGCCCGAGATGCGGAACTGGAGATGCTGAAGTCGATCTAGATTGCTATGTCACGGCGCCCATGTGGGGCTTCCGCTGCCATGTGAACGGTGGAGCATGGCATGGCGCCGGCGCGTGGCTGGATATCGATTTCACAGGCTCAGAGTTGAATAGGAGGCTTCCGTGCATGGGAATTATCGAACGACACGGCGTTAACGTTGAAGGGGGCTTGGGATAGTGTAGATATATCGTGTAGCATCCGATACTTTGCTTGTTCCCGCCAACATTCGTTCCCCGATACCTATCTTCACCTCTGTCTTTTAGGAACGCTCATTGAGCCGACAACGAACAATATGCCTCTTCTTCTAGCACCGTACAATGACTCTATGAGCCTGGGTCAAGGATTCAATTCCTACACGCACGAGCTCTGTATTGATAAAGCCGTCACTGTCGAGCAGGAGAACATCGAGAGCGAGGGAAGCCCTGCACAAGTAAATTCTAAGTGCTTCACATTGCTCCTAGATACATTTTTCTGACTGTCCAACTCTAGGATGTAACATATACCTCCCGCTTCGTCGACAAACTGAGCGATGTCGTCAATTCAATGAACATTTCCTTCAGCTCCTCCATAAAGAAAGGTACAGTCGAGTCGAACGGAAGCACCAGCGCCATCGATGAGACAACATTCAAGGATTCCAATCTCAATGCCGTCGTCCGAGTCAAGGTACGTGTGATTGACTTTGCGCATCTGAACCCCTATGATCTGGATGAAGTGCTGAGACGAGTACAGGTGACGAATCAGATCATTAGTGTCAACACAAAGGCGGAGTTCAATGAAATCGCAGGCGTTATTCCTGGCACGCCGCAGTTCAATGACACATACGGTGATTGTTACATTTCCGGTAATTACCACTCAATTGACTTAAGATCGCCATGGATCATTAACATCACTGTCAGGATTCATCGAGGGTGGTGAATTCAACGGCATTGTGTCGATCAAAATCCTCGACTCGACAAAGACGGCGAAAAAGATAGCTGAGTATGTCCTCCCACACCCTCCATCTATGACCCATCCATTAACCATGGAAATTTTTCCAGAATCAAAAGCGCCCTTGCATCTCCGTCTAACGACGAATTGACGCTCGATGCCTTTGGCGACAATGTAAACTCGAACCTAACGGAGAAGTTGCGAGACTCGCAGACTACGATTTCTGTCAGCTGGCAGGGAGGCGGTCAGATCAAACATGGTATGTAGATTCCACGCCGTCACTTAACTTTGAGGCGTAGTTCTGATTCTGTGCATAGCGGAAACTCAATGGAACATCGACACAATGCTTGCTGCCGCTGCGGCATTCCCATCCAACGTCGCTCAAAAGCCACAGAGGACATGGTACGGTCTCCTTCCTCCCACCCTGATTTCAATATTTAAACACTAATACGTTTCCTTAGGGCAATCCTAACGAAGTACAAAGCCAACCAGAGCTTCGTAAAGAAGATGGCCGAAAAGAAACACGAGATCTCCAAGGTGCTACAGTACGACCAAGTATCCACTTTCACTGCGGAGTTATTCGACGACTTCATGGACTACAAGGTCCTCTTAAACACTCTGCAGGACATAATCAGCAATCGCCACGAGTATACCGCGCAGGCGGGCGATAATGCAATTGAGCTTACCATCGCCAATCTACTTGCGCTGAAAGCAGCGTTCCGAGCCGAACAGTCAAAGATTGTCCAAGCTGTACGTCCTATTTCATTCGAACAACATTGCTGCAAAGCTGACTGATATCAAAGACCGAGGTCCTGAGTCGCGACCCCAGCATCCTTCTCCGAAAGGCAAACTCCCTCAAAGGAAGCGGTAGCACCGCGGTCGACGACGTAATCAAGAAGGCTCTCCAAGCCAACCTCGGCCGTTCCGTCACCAAACGCCAAATCCTCACTCCTCCTTCTCCTCCAGCGGATGATGGTTCTACCACCACCGCAGAGCCAGACTTCGACTTCTCGTCTCTCATTCCCCCTGAGATCTTCGATGATATCATGCCCGTGAGTCACCCTTTCCCATTACATTAAAATATCATGCTGATCACCAACCTCTAGAAACGCATCGAGACACCCGAAACACAAGTAGGTCCCCTATCGGCCCTACCGACGATGCTAGGCCTCGCTTCCGCCGCACCACCACCACCAGCCACCGACGGGGAAGTAGTTGGCTTGCCCGACGGCGTGATGAAGCAAGCCAACAGCACGCTGCAAACCATGCTGGACCTCAAGGAGCAGGAGCTCGAAGACTCCGTGTCGAAGAGAAACCAGTACGCAACGAAGAACCAGACCCTCGAAAGCGAGCTGTCCGAGCTAAAGGTGAAAACAGCGGCAGACCAGATACATATCCAGATGCTGACAGGTGAGCGCGACACCCTGAAGACGAATCTCGTCAAGGCGCAGGAAGAGAAGGCGGAGGTGTTGGAGGCTGCGAAGAAGAGTGCCGACGCCGCGAAGGGAGCAGCGGAGGCGGCGAAGAAGACGAAGGGCGATGCAGACACGACTCATGAAGAAGAACTACGAAATATGCAATTAGAGGCCAACAGTTACCATGCGAGTTGGAAGAAGGTAGAGGGGGAATTGTCGACGGAGAAGGCGGAGGTCGAAAGGTTGAAGGGCGATAAGAAGGTTTTCAAGGAATTCTTTGCATCGCTGGAAAGATTCCAGGCTGTGGGACCTGCTGACATGGGAAATGTGACGAGGATGGCAGCGCTGACCTTGTCGGTCAGGGCGATGGGGGATAATTGATAATATGTCGTCGTTGGGCCTTTCATATTTCCCAACGTAGGACACATTTGATATTCATACCTCGGGCTTCGACTAGCCTCTATTGTCTCTATATTTTCTAGGGAGGGAATGCATCGTTTAAAGCAGATGTTGTTACTTTTAACAATCTTTGATGAAACACTGATCCAGATCCCTTGCTTGCCATGACCCTTGTTCTGCGTTGACCCGTAACTACGCAACGCGCGTATACACATACCTTCCTATATCGTTGCGTCTAGACATTGTGATGTGGCAGGATAGGTGAGGCTATTCGGAGATCACGTGAAGGGGGAAGAGCACTAGACAGAGCATATACACCGTATAGATTAAGACAGCCGAGAGAGATCGAGGCATCATCCAACTACCTCCGATAGTCTGTCGACAATGGCGAATATCTACCTATCCTCTCAGCCTAAGGGGGAAGCCGGAAATAGTCCTGGGAAGGCTCGTGAGGTTATTTAACTGACTACAGAGACATTACAAAGGGCAGAATAACAGAAATCAAAGATATTTCTTTAGGCTTCGCAGTATTTCTACTATCTTTAAATATCAGATCAATTAATATTCTTTACTGGATACAAAGGTATTTAGGTGGTGATCGTAAAAACAGTGGATGATGCTTAAACTCTCATTGAGATTCTATTCTATCCGTCTATGATTCTCCTAACGAAATGCCTAATACATGTGACTCCCGAATAGCCTCATTCTTTCCTACTATGTATTCCATAGCAATTGCATACTTCTTGTATGTTCGTACGCTGAAGCTTACTTCTTTTCCATGCTAACTGTCCACTCGTGCAGCATCTGTGCAGTGACGTTGCTGCCACCACACACCACAATCACCACCGTACTGTCCTCCTTCAACTCCGGCAATACCTTCTTCAACCTCCCGCCATAGCACAGCGCTACACTCACTCCACAGGCCGGCTCCACCATTATCCTCTCATCATCCGCAAACCTCACACACCCCTCAATCGCCTCCTCGTCCTTCAAAACCACACTCGTCACCTCCTCCCTCTTTCCATACTCAAACGCCTGCTCCGCAACCCTCCTCGCGCCGAGACTGTACGCAATACTCGTAATCGCCTCCAGCGTCACCAACTCGCCCTTCTCCAACGCCATCGCCAAACTATCCGCGCCCTTCGTCTCCACCGCCAGCACCCTCACCTTCTCCCCCTTCTTATCCAGGCCCCTCATAATCCCAGAAAACAGCCCCCCACCCCCAACACTACAAACCACAGCATCTGGCCTCACTCCCCCGAGATCCTCCCAAACCTCCCCCACAAGCGTCGAATGGCCCTCCCAAATCGCCTCCCCATCAAACGGCGGCACGTACACCGGCTCCTCCCCCCTCCCCCTCGCCGACTCGAACACCTCCCCCCGCAAATGCGCATCCGCCTCCGCCCACGACGCCCCGAACCGCACGACCTCCTGCGCACCCGCCGCCCGCAGCTTAGCGACCATGTAGTCGGACGTCGTGAGCGGGACGACGACTGTGGCCGCGACGTGCAGGGTCGCGGCGGCGTGCACGCACGCGAGGCCCGCGTTTCCGCCGGATGAGGTGTAGAAGTGGAGACGGGATCTGTCAAGTGTGGGTGAGGACAGGTGCGAGAGCAGGAAGTTGCCGATGCCGCGGGACTTGAAGGAGCCTGAGGGCTGGAGGTTCTCGAGCTTGAGGTAGATTTGACAGCCGGCGTGTTTGGAGAGGTGGGTGGAGTGGATGAGGGGGGTGCGGCGCCAGGGGGTGGGGAGCTCGTTGGTGACGCCGTTGGTAGTTGTGGTGGTTGCCATGATTTAGGTAGTTTTCCTTTTCTCTTTCTTTTTATGAGGAGATCAGTGGTAAGTGGAGGTTTCCTGGTTTGTTTTCTTTTGCTTTGTTATGTCCTTTGGTCCTGTTGAGGCGAGGTTGGAATTCGTTCGTTTGTATGACTCCGGGTAGATTTTAAGATGTCGTTGAGATATCACGCCCTATGATGTACAAAACTGGGTCCTCTTCCGGGTGAACGCTAGGTGGATTTCAATCCTCACGGCCAGGCTGATGTACTTCTTATACGAATCCTTGTTGCAAGGTCTGGTTCCCTCAGTCAAATAGTCTCGTGAATATGGCGGGGAGGAATGAAAGTGATGATTGTTGACTTCAGTTTCTGTTTGTGGTCGGTGTTCCTTTGATTACATAAGCCGCAAAAGCGGCGAAGCTATCGAACTTTTCTCACGGTTTCACAGAGTACCCGGCAACTATAGTGTCATGATATGAATTGATAAGAATGTACTCCATAAAGCTGCTGCTATGAAGTAGATAGAAATGTACGATTTAAGGTAGGTTTCGTGAGATAGTAGCTGGCAACAACAACAGGGTATCATACGCCTTTCCAACAAAAACGCCCCAACCCACAAATCCAAAATCCCCTTCTTGCTTTTTCTATTGCTCTTCTCCGCCAACGTCATTCATCGAATCATGCGGAACATGTGGCCTTCAGTGTTGAAGACCCAACGATCCAGGCTCGTCTTCTCCACGTCCGAAAACGTCAAATAGAGATACTTCAGCGTCTCCGCCGCCCAGTAGCTCTCCTGCTCATCGATCCATCTTGCCGTTCCGTTGCCGTTCCAATCCTCAGGATTGACACGGAACACGTCGACCAACTGCGCGTAGCCGTACGGCGCCTTGCTGTACTTTTCCATCGCGCTGAAGGCCTCCCAGGCCCAGTCTCGGTACCGCTGCTCGCCCGTCATGCGATATGCGTAGAAGAGCGACTCCACGTACTCGGGTCGGTTCTTATACGCCGGGTCCTGGCTCCAGAATCCCATAGTCTTCCACTCGCTCTTGGCGCGGTCTGTCCGCGGCGTGTGCATGGGGTCGTCGTAGCCGAACTTGGGGATCCATGACCAACTCTCGGGGCCGATTCCTGATGGCGTGGCAGCGTAGGTGTGTCGGCATCCTTCCAGGAGGGCGAGGGCGAATGTCCGCAGTGGGCCTTCGTCGTAGAATTTGGATCCGAGGAGAAGGGCGCCGGGGGCGAAACATGCGAGATGGCCTTGTTCGTTCAAGTACCATTCGTCATTGGACTTGCCGATGAAGAGATGTTGTTTGTAATGACCGGGAGCAGGCGCAGATCGAGACGAAAGATACTTGCGTAGAGAGTACGCAGCATCGATGAATCGGTTCTGATAGACCTTGAGATAAGGGTCGGTACGGGGGGCCAGGAGGGTAATCTTGACAAGGTATTCATAGAAAGAATCATGTCCTCCGTCCCAGTGTCGATGTCGGGCAGTCGGTGCTCCCGTCACGATATCGATAGGCGCATCGGGGAGACCCCGCCACTTCGACACCCATTTGCTCCAAATCAGTGGCGCCCAAGCATTCGTTGCATTCTGGACGTAAATTGAATCCCCAGTCAGGCGTGTCAATACGCGATTCTCGAGGATAGACGACCCCGTCCGCGCAGGTCCAATAACCGTGTTATCCTTATCGTACCGATGAAAATCCTCCTCCTTCTTACGGATCCAGGGCGGGTCTGCGACACCCTCATGAAGTTCGAGATTGACTCGGGGCCACGGCATACCCGTGGGCGAGTCGTACGCAGGTCCCAGTGCATTCGCAAGCGTAACGGCCTGCTGGAGTATTTTGTCGCGTGCCTCTGACGTAATGACGGTATCCGGGATGACCCCAGCATCGGCGAGATCAACCAACGATACCAGTCCGCCGAGATACCGAATGGTGGTTTCAAACGGGTCGACGTAGTCCTTGGAGGTGTTGAAATCTATCTTCTGAATAAAGTCCACCGACATAGCCAGCTCTTCCCACAATCCCATGACCGCCAGCGTGGTCGACGCATCCACTATGAAGGCTCCCCACCCGTTACGAGAAGAGTAGTTACCTCCCGTCACAGGCCGGATATCATCTGCCCCCCAAGCATTCTCCCTGTACTGCCAAAACGTGTATTTCATGGCTTCGCGGACCTTGTTCGCCCTCGCCGTCTCTGCCTTGTTCGTCCCATTCTGCCACTCAGTGAATTGTATGTCGGCGCCGTGCGTCTTCCACCTCGAAGACAGCCGGAATGTCGGTTTCGAGAACTCCTTTGTCAGAAGGTATATAGATATGACGATGAGGGCTGCGAGCAGCTTAAACGACGAATTAGGGTTCCGTTGGAACTTCGCCTTTCCCCACCGACGGAAGCCGGCCATTGTGAAGTTGGGAGCTTTGTATGTCTACAAGAGAGCTCCGAGTCGCAGGATCAGCTGGCCCGTCGTGGTTGCAGAGGGAGCGAACTCATGAGAATGCGGGACCTTGGTAGATAAACCGGTAGAGCGATTGCGATGGATGGGGTGAGACACTAGAGACCCATTGCTTTGTGACGTGAGACCTCGAGCGTTAGCGAGCGACTGGAAGATGTATGTTTCAGGCGCGGTGTAACTCCGAGGAGAATCGTAGGGCGAACGAATATGTGTGTGCGTGAGGAGAGGAAGGGAGAGGAATCGAAGTGGATGTCGTGGATGTCGTTGCTTGGCGGGGCGGGTCATTTGCTCCTTCGGGGAATCCTACGATCCTCTTACAAACAACAACTGTGGAGACTCGACAACCGACACGATGAGCCTTTGGCAGTGAGTGGGATGCGCCGACTTTCTCAATGCGATCACTGACGGGTTGTTTCTAGATGGTACAAGGGCATTGCGCCCAACACGCGCATCCTCATTGGCGTCGGCGTTATGGCGTATGCGGGCATCGGCATGTACCTCTCGGACAGGGCGGAGGAGAAGTTCGGATTGGTGCCGACAGAGAAGGATAAAGAAGAATTAAGGAATTCATTGCCGAGGATTACAACTGTAGAGAGAGGGAGCAGGTGAATAAGTCGAGGGGGAAACAATGCCTCATGCCAGAATGCTGCTCCGGGTGCGACGCAGGCACAATTTGCAGTATCGTAAACTTCATAAAAGTCCACACGATGTCTTTTTGGATTCGGTACCTTTCGCTCTACAATCTCGCGATACACAGACATTGCCACAGTGCTCAATGTAAAAAAGGAGGTATGTATGGAGGCCTGCCCACTGTCATTCATCACTAACATCGCAGAGACAGATCACGAATTCTTACGATAAGTTTCAATGTATTAATGCCACTATTCGAAATAGGACACAGTCCTACCTCAACTCATGTACATATGCCTGTATGGATATCTTCTATAATGCAGTGGTATCACCATTTACGCGCTTGCTCTCCAGCTCTGTAATCAAGCTATCAATGATCTTGAACATCTCTTCCGCCAGCTTCCTTCCAGTATCTCTCCAGCTCTCTTCACACAGTCTTCCGAATCGGTCAGGATGCCAACGTATCCGTTCCTGCCGTAGCCACTCGTAGCTATACAATCCCGAAGCTTTGAAGAGCCTCTCCACGTCGTGTCTACACGCCCGCAATCCGCTAAGATCCGTCTTCGCTTCGATACATAATGGCAATGTGCAGGTCGCAATAGCTGGAGGGATGTAGGGGAACTCGGAGAGACGTTTTCCGCCTGTTTCCCCGTTTATAGCGGTCGGTATCGCAGGCTTGGGATTGGCATTGCGGATCTGGAGCTTCTTGGGTGCCTTTGCCTTTGCGCCTCCGTTGGCTATCAGTGCCGAAGCAAATGAAGTCGCTACCCCGGTCGCCCATTGCTCGTACATGGCTTGTTCTGCGGCGGTTGGCGGTGTGTCTGTCCGTGAGTTCGCGTCGTTTGGTGGTTCTTTTGCATCGTTCTTTGACTTCTTCTTCTTCTTAGACAGGTGGAAGAAGTTGAGGGCGAATGACGAAAGTGCATCCTCGCCGTATTCATCTACGGATCCTGCCCATGTTCTATCCTGACGGATGGCAACGAATTGATCCGTCGTGGTGGGATCCAGGGCTATAAACTAGAGCAGAGTCAGAACAGCCTACTCCAGGTCACCATACATCAATTACTTACCGCCAAATCCGACCAGTCAAATTCGCCCTCTGAGTTCCACTCATCCACAGTGTCAGACAAGACACTCCACGAGCCACTCGATCCGACGCGATACTTGATCTCCCCATATTCACTGATGGCGAAGTACGTATTCCCCGCACCCCAAGTCACCAACCTCGGCGGTCCAGCTTTCCACCCGGCAGGCGTGAGCCAACTCTGCAGAGCGGCCTCCAGACCTGCTGGTAAGCCCACCCACCGAATGAACGTCGGATCCCATGCTATGAATGAACCCTCTGGACCTAGGAATGCCCGGAAATGAGGTGTTGGCGTTAGACTTTTCAGTATGTCTTGCAATTTTTTAGGGGTATTGACGCCCCAGCCTGATTTCGTGTGAGCATCAATTTTGATTATAATGGAATGCAAGAAGGGGGATGCATACCTAGATTGTTCTTGCTTTCACGGTCTTTGAAGCTGAGGACCCATGAGTCGCTTTCGGCACCTAATGCTGCCCAGTGGACATCAACTACGCTTCCTCCGACTATTAATTGGTGTAGAGTTGGCGGTAGGTCGCGACTAAATGAATGTATCAGCACAGTAACCTACGATACACATGCATGCATATATCAACAAAGAAGCACAGATCAGAGCTATACGCACTATCTCAACCCCTCATACGATTTCGAGATGAAATTCTCATCCGGACCGAACGAGAAGAAAGACGTCCTACTCGAAGCCGTCTTGCTCATTTCGCGACACAATTGTGTGAATAGGTGATGCTCAACGCTGGATGTTTGTACGGTATGACGTCATAAAGAAACTACAAACAAGTGATACACAACAACCACAATCGAGGAGGCAGAGAGTTATATGCAAGACACCGATTTCGCGCATGAATATGGGACATAATCAGCCTCCACTCGCATGATTTACGTCCAGGGAAGATGGATGTTCTTTAATAAATCAAGCTGTTATTGTTTTTTCGTCGTATGAGTTGTCTTTTGGTGGTTGTTTTTCCTTGGTTGAGACCCTGGAGCGATCGGCTTGGCGAGTAAGTCACTCTCTATCTTGATGCCAACGACAACAACCTCATCCCTCCTCACATCCACATGGTCCTTGGTTGCTGTTCGAGCAGACTTGGGATATGTCTTATTATTCACTTGACTGATTGATATGCGTCGAGTATCTATCCGTCCCTCCATGCCATCATCCTCCTGTGACCTCTACGATACATGTGATACCTGATACAACCTCATCAACATGTGTGACGCCATATTCACCTTCGGGCAACGCGGCAGCCATTTCTTCCAGTGTCCGTCGAGAAGAGACTAGTAAGCACGCATCAGATCACTGTGGTCTCATTTCTCTATTGAGATAATCATGAAATTAACCCATCACCCAGTACCCGCATCCCCAAGAAGCTGCAACGCATCCTCGCCACCAAAGATATTGCCCATGTATATCACGTGACACTCGGATTCGAGAACAGTTTCATGATAACATACCGAGACCGCAATGGAAACGACCACATCGGTAATCAATTACCTCTCTCACACTGATAGCATCACCCTTCTAACGCCATCCCCCCAGAATTCCAAGGCCTCCCCTCAGAACTCACCACCTTCCTAACTGCCACACACCCAACAACCCACCTCCCCCTCCGGAGTCTTCCCTCCATCACCCTCACCCTAGGACCGGAAAACGAATCCTTCTTCGTCGGCGACGGGACCTCCTACCTCTGGATGAACCTCCCCGGCCCCCTCCTCTCCGCCCTCCAATCCCGCATCTCCAACGGCTCCTGGACCGACAAACCGCGCCTCGTCGCCCTCGGCGCGTCATCCAATTTCCTGCTAATAACGCAGAACAACGCCGCGGTGTGGGACCTCCCCGCGTACCGCACGCTCGGCGACATGATGCTGTATTCGCAGGGCAAGGAGCGCGGGATCGAGGAGGTGTGGGGCGTCGTGCTGCATGCGTACCGCTACCAGGGGTTTGTCGCGATGAGTAGGAATGGCACGGTGCTGGGGGAGAATCTGCCCGAGTGGAGTTTGAAGGGGTTGGAGGGGCTGAAGGCGCCGATTGGGAGGGATGTCAGGGAGGAGGAGGTTAGGAGGAGGCAGAGGGTATTGGCGGCGAGGCCCGGGCTGGGAGATAGGGAGAGGAGTGGGAATGAGAGGTTGAGGCCGCAGGCTACGTTGAGGAGGCAGTGGGGGAAGGCGGTGGATGAGTGGGCGGATGGGAGGAGTGAGAATAGGGGAGATGACGGTGGGAGGGAGAGGGAACGGGAGAGGCAGAAGACGTATTTCAAGACGCAGGCGAAGGGCATGAAGTTAAGTTTGAGCTTGAGTATTGGTATTGGGGCAGGCGGTTTGACAAAGATTCTGGGGTGAGAATCATGAGGCTATCTTGCATTTCCAATTATATGACCGTTGTCCAGGCGCAACGGATAGTTATATACCTCAGCATGTATTTTTTCATATCATCATTACTCTACCACCTCTTCTCCCGGCAGATCTTCAATTAAACTTGACGGGCATCCTTCGAGCCACAACGTGCAACCATTCCCGAGGAAGCAGCCTTCATGCGACACGAAAGGGCGAATGCTGGGGTTTCCATATGGTTGTTGAAACTTCCAGCCCCTAGTCATATTGTACCGATTATCTTAGCAGTCTATTTGATACTATAGCCTCAATGTGAACTAGACAGAAAAGGCTGATAACTAACGTTATGGATGTGTTCCACTAAGTATATTGTTTGTACTAAGTTAAACTTGCATCATCAATTCAAGAAGAAAATCAGAATAAAATCATTACACTACATTTTCCAAGCTTCAATACACTCTATCGACTGCCGATAGTCTTACCCTCAGGTTCATCATGCAATGAACTCTATAGAGGGAGGGGTGACGTGATAGGGGGGGATATTGTGTGTTTGGTTTTCGGTCACGTGATAACGATGAATGTTTTCATTCGCACTTAACACCAGTCTGATCATGATACTGACACGGACATCCAATTCATAAACTACAACACTGTCTTTAAGATTATAATATAAAGAAATAGTAAAACAAGACTTCGTGAAGAATTCGAAAAACATCACTGCCGCACCTCCCTCACAATCGCCTTGACGACCCCATCCACTGTCGCCGAGCTCAAGATGTCGAAAACAGCAATGTTATACTCAAAAGCACCCGCGATCCAATTCCTCAACTCCACCGCCGTCAAAGAGTCGATCCCAAACGTATGAATCGGCTGCGCGACGTCGATGTTATCCTCCGCCATAGACGTGATCCTCGCAACACGCTTAACCAACGCCTCCGCCGCAATCCCATGAGCCTCTTCATCCGACGCCGCCTTACCCAGCCTCATCTTCACCGTCTCCGAAGACGACACCACTCCCCCATTACTCTTCTCCGCCCCTGAACCCTCATCCCCATCACCAACCTCCAGCAAATTATTCCAAAACGGCGCCCTGAACCCAACCGGCAACTCCAACCCCCTCGCCAGCATCTGCCCCGGCGTCTGAATCCCCACGACCGGCCTCGCATGCTCCTCCTCCAAGCCGCCCATCTTCAACCCCGGATCGCAATAGTACTCCAAAAACGCCAACAACTCCCTATCCGACACCGCAACGTACTGCCCAAACCTCATTAACCTCTCAAACATCTCCCCCTGACCCTCCAACATCCCGATGTCCTCCGCAGGGCCGTAGCTGATCGAAAAAGCCTTCGTCTTGCCCCCGCTGCGGCGGTTGATGTGTCGCGAGAAGTCGTCGAGAAAGGAGTTCGCGGCCGCGTAGGCGGACATGGAGATCATGGCAGTGATGGCGCCGACGGAGGACGTCATGCCGAAGAAGTCGAGGGAGGATGGGAGGTGCGTGTGCAGGTGGAGCGTGCCATGGACTTTGGCGGCCATGCGGGTCTGCCATGAGGCGTAGGGCATTGTTTCGAAGACGAGGTCCTGGGGGGAGCGTTAATAGTGTACTTCAATTGACGGATTGGTGGAAGGGGGAAGTGAATGGACGTACCCTTCCTGACACCGCGAGATGCAGACACCCGCGCACAGCGGGCATCGAGGCTCCAGCAGCAGCGATCACGCGCCGTACGTCGTCCCCGTTGGCAACGTCGCATGCCGGTGCTGCTACCCGTACGCCCTGCGCTTCCAGCTCAGCGACAAGCTGTTTCGCCTCGTCGCTCCGAGCGCCGGAGCGTGAGAGCAGGAGGAGGTTCGTCGCGCCCTTCATGGCGAGCCAGCGCACTGCGCTGCGGCCTAGGCCTCCGAAGGCGCCTGTGACGAGGTATGTGGCATCACGGACGAGCGAGTACGTGTGTTTTGGTGGGAGTTTTGTCTGATGTACACAGATGTGTTAGTGAGTTCGTGTGCCTTCACTTCGGATTCGGGGTTGCACGTTGGACTGACCTGTATCACGTCTTCTGGATCGAATCGCAGAACGACATTACGCGACAACTTCGCAGTCGAAATGAATTCAAACGCAGCCTTCACGTTTGATGCGGTGTACGTCGTAATCTCACCCGCATTCCACGACGCCGCGGATTCCAGTGCGCGCGCCCACGCCGGTCGTAGTAGGTGAGGCCGGACGCGTGCGAGCATCGCGATGTCGAGGTTGATGACCGTCATCCCCGGATTGATTTGCGCCGTTTGACGGGCTGGATCGTCGATGTTGACGACTGTACCGAGAGGTGACAGGACGTCAAGAATGGGTGCATTAGCGCGAGTACTGAGAACCGCGTCTGCGCCTCTGCCGCCTGTGGATGCCATGAATGTGTACTTGAGTGTGGGATTCACGACAAGGACTTTCTCGACGGGGATGTCGTACTCTTGGACGATGGAGAGTTTATCGGAGTCGTTTTTCGCGAGCACGAAGACACTGAGGCCTAGGGCATGGCTGATGGATAATGAAGCCTGGAGGAGGGAGCCCGCGCAGTCGAGAACAATGATGTCCCCACGCACCAGCTTTGCCAACTCGTGTATGGCATAGGATGCTGTTATGAGGTTGTGTGGGATAGCGCATGCTTGCTCGAAGGAGACGTCGTCAGGCAGTGGGATGACGAATTGATGCGATGCTCGGACGTGAGTGCTGCAATGCCCTCGACCGTGTATCAACACCCTCTGACCGACTTCGAAATCACATTCTTGATGGACTGAAGTGACGACACCAGCGCATACTCGACCAAAATTGCTCTCGTCAGAGCGACCTGTCGCCACAGAGTGATCGAGAGCATCCAACCCTACAGCCGCCACCTTGACCTCAACCTCACCACCCATAATCTCCTCCTTCCCCCCATCATCAACTACAAACTCAAGCGTATCCAACTGGCTTCTGGTCCCGATGCCCAGCTTCATTGGCGGCAGCTCTCCGAGTCTCCGCTCCACAGGTCGATCTCTCGCCATGCGCGCCAAAAACTCCCCCGTCAAACTCCCCGTCTCAACCATCCTCTCCACATAAACCCGCCCCTTCTTCACGGTATAATCATGCTCGTACGCCTCCGCCCTCTCCACCGCCTCCAACACCCTCACCATCATGCCCGCCTGCTCCCCCGTCATCTCCCCGCTCGGCTCCAGTGCAAGAGTCGTGAACTTCATCCCCGCATGCTCCACGCGAATCGGCCGCGCGAACCCTTGCACCATATTGTACCCGGGAGTGTTGGACGCTTCGCCGCCGCCGTGGGTTACCCACAGGATGGTGGTGGCGTGTTTGAAGAGGCGTTGGAGCGCGGTGTAGTCGAGTTCGTTGAGATTGGGGAAGAAGGGGGTGACGGTGTCGAGGAGGGAGATTATGCGGTGAGTGGAGAGAGTGGAGGCGGAGAGGGAGGAGGAGAGAGTGGTGACGGTGCATGGAGACCGGGTTTGGAGGGCGAGGTGCGATTGTAGGGTGGTGGCGAGGGCGTGTTGGGCGGTGCTGGTGGCGCTGATGAGGATGGTTATGGGAGGCTGGGAGGTGATGGGGATGGGGTTGTTGGGGGAGATTGCGCGGGTGATGGCTATGGTGGCTTGATGGGAGGTATGATCGTGGAGGATGAGGTTGGTGTCGCTGAAGCCGCTGGAGGTGAGGGTATGATTCGATCGCTCTGGATCGTTGGAGCAGTCATCCGAGTCGCCAGACCACCACTGCGGTAGTACACCCCAAGTGAAGTTATCCACGAGATCGTGTGTAGATGCACCTCGTAGAAGTAGTCTACCCCCAGGCTTGAGTAGCTTCCGAACATTCGACAGCATGCCGCCATGTCTTCTAGTGACGCTCGACGGCGAAACATCAATCACGAGATCGAAAGACTCGCCTTCAAACCCTTGCGTCGCTACATCCATCTCGGGATCTAGAACTTGGAACTTAAGCTTACTGTTCAGTGCCTTGAGGGCCCCCCGAGCGATATCAACGGACGCGCCATCGACATCAGTGAAGTGATACTCCGAACAGCGAAGCTGTGTCATGGGCTCTGTTTCGCTGCTACTCAGAGCTTTGAGAATGAACGGCGTGAGAGACACGTTGCCGCCTCTGATTTCGAGGATCTTCATATCGGGCGTCTTGTGTGCGAGAAGCTCGATGTATTTGAAAAGTTGCTTGTAGTAGGATTTTGTCGAGGCTTGTCCGTGATAGTACGCGTCTACGAGGTTGTCATTGCCGTTCAGTGTTTGTCGGGGTGATGATTGATTGAGAAGGGCTTCAGTGAGGTTCTGGCCAATGTGTGCGATTAGCTGTCCTTTAGCGCCTAGTTGCGAGACTTGGACGCGTATGGTTTCAAGGTCTGTGTCTGATAGGATGCCCGTAGAGTCGATTTGGCTTTGTGCCCACTTCATGTAAGCTTGTGTGCGTGGAGATGTTGGCCAGAGTCCCGTGCTGGAGAAATGCTGTTGAGTGTGCTTCAAGCAATGCTGTATGTATCTGCGGAACAGGTCATGCGTCTCTGCGGATGTATCCTCTTTGGGATGCATCTCCTCTAGATACGCTCGCATTTGCTCCGCGTCATGCAAGTCCGGATCAACTTCCATGTGTATACACTTCAACGAGTGTTCGCTCCCAGCAGCCGGCTCCGCTTTCTTCGCAGCCCCAGCCACGAGCGTCAACTCGATGCCCTCAGCTCGAAGCAGCGTCCTATCGCCCGCCTGGTTGAATACCTTCGCGGAGCTCCTCGCATGTCTGAATGAGCTCTCATGACTCACCGTGGCGACATTCAAGTACTCATCTGGGTGGTTCAAGCCATGCCTGTCAATCCAAAGCGAGTCGAACTTCGTCGGCACGAACGTGCCCACCGGATTCGTCCCCGCGTCGAATAGGTTCGCGAACCGCAGATGCAGGATCGCGTCCAGCGTTGCGGGGTGCACGATCGAGTTCTTGCTTATGGATGAGCGGTACGGATGCATTTGCGCCAGTGCGCGGTGGTGGCTCGAGTCGTATTGGATCTTCTCGAGCTTTTGGAATGCAGGGCCGTAGCCGTAGCCCATCTGCCACAGGAAGTTGTAGAATTCGTTGCCAGAAAGCTCATGGTCGAGCTCGCGCACGAGGGTGTCGTAGTTGATAGCTGTGTCGTTGGCGAAATCTAGGGTCTGGGAGTGGTCGGCTTTGAGGTATACGGTGATGTCGCCCGTGCAGTTTTCGACCCAGTTGGTTTCGTCCGTAACGCTGCTTATGGTGAATGCGAAGGAGTTCTTGTGAGCTTCCGATGGGTGGAGGGCGATTCGTACTTCGATGTTACCACTCGCGGGGATGTTGATCGCGGCGGAGAATCGAGTGTCGCCGTATTCGTAGCCTTCGATCTCACCTAGAGACTCTGTGAGTTGGGTGGCAGCTTCTGCAGCCATCACTAGCATTCCCGAGGCGGGATATGGTGTAGCGCCATTGATCTATGTTGAGGTTTAGTTGTCGTATCTAGACAAAATGATCTAGTCTATGGTCTTACCTTATGGTCCTCTACCCATGGAAGCTCCTTGGTTCGAATGAAAAGTCTCCACTGCGGTGCCAGCGGTGACCAGCCCAAAGCCTGCGTTCCCAAGAACTCTTGGTATCCATGCGAGCGGAACTTGAAATCCTTGCCTATCCGACTTTCGTACCAATAGTGCTGTGATCTATCAAATGGATATGCGGGAAGATTGATGAGTAACGACCGTGGCACATCCATGGGATCGTTCAACCGCCTCAAGTCAACATCAGAGCCCCGACAGTGCAGAAATGAGACGAGATGCTGTATAGTCTCAACGCCCGACTTGTTTCGTAGGAGCGAATGGCAGTATTCAATTTCGGACCCGCGAGAGCTTTCCTTCAAGGAATCCTTGATGGAGCCTTTGAGTGCTGAATGTGGTCCAATCTCGATGAGCATGTCTACCGCCGCCGTGAGCAGGTGGCTTCTGTCAAGCTTCTTTGTGACGGACTTTGGCGATGTCTTCGTCAGGTATTGTAGAGCTTCGGAGAATCGAACGGGCGACACCATGTTTTTGACCCAGTATTCGGCGGTTTGGAGAGATTTTGCGTCTGCTCGCGTGCCACTGACTGAGGATATCATAGGAATCGACATTTTCGCCTCTGGTATGGCGCCGATGGCATCGCGGTAATCGGCGGCGATGATCTCCATCTGAGGCGAGTGATACGCGACCGGAACACTCAGCACACGGTTGAAGACACTGGCGGCATCCAGAAATACTTTCAACTCGTGGATTTGATCCTGCGGACCTGATACTGTGATACTCTTGGGACTATTGTAGCACGCGACGTGCAGAAACCAAGGACCACTGAATTTGGCTTTCACTTGATCGATGAAAGGCTGCGCTTCTGAACCTGATATTCCAAGGGCAATCATGCCGCCTCGCTCAGGACTACGCGCCGACAACGTACTAGCATAGTACCCGCGATGGTAAGCCAGCTCGATCGCTGTCTTTCGAGTAATGGCTCCAGAACAGTATCTGAGATTGATTCATTAGATGGGAATTTTGAAACGCGTCAAGATAGACTTACGCAGCAGCAATCTCTCCGGAAGAATGCCCCGCAACCGCGGATGCTGTTACTCTGAAATGAGCAAGAAGATCGACAATTCCTATCTGAACGATGGTGCACAGTGTTTGACTGATGACAGTATCATTAATATCCACCATTTTGATGACATTACCATCGATTAGGCCTTTTTACATTAGCGAAGTTTAAACTCTGATAGATTGGATTAACTTACTAGTAGCCAGCCAAGGGCAACCTGTCTTGAAAAGGTGCATATCTGACTTCTTAACACTGGCTCTAAATGCTGGGTACACCATCAGTTCTCGACCCATGCCAAACCACTGTGCCCCTTGCCCTGTGAAAACAAAACCTATTCGGGGTGGCTTCGCCTTGCTCTCCGCTGGCATTGAAGCTAATGAGGAAATACGCTTCAGATCATCATCCGAAGCAACGGATACATATGATCTCCATCGGAGATGTGACCGTCGACTGTCCAGTGTATATGCTAGATCCTCGACGGAAATAGAGTCTTTGTCTTTGCGATCGCGGTTTAAATGGTCGCTGTAAGTATCAAGCACACGCTTAAGCCCATCCTTGGTGTTTGCTGAGAAGAAGAGGATCTTCGGTGTAATCACCTTTCTAGTGAGCCCATCATAGAAATCTGTGCGATCGCTGCCACCGGACATGAACGAATCGGCGCGAGATAGAGGCTCAGGGCGATCATTCTCTGCACTCTGGAAAGAACGTGTTTGATGTTTTCCGTGCAGATTTCTCAGTCGGAGGAAATTATAGGCATCATCCAGAATGACATGGCTGTTTGCACCGCCAAATCCGAAGGAGTTGACAGATGCTCTTCGCAGTCCGTTGCTGGGCCATCTCATTATCTCCTGAGGGATCTACAACGTGTTAAATATACGGCTCCTCCGTGAGAATAAATGCTTACCTTTATGCTGAGATATTCGGGATCGATCTTGGGGTTCAATTTCTCGAAATTGGCGTTTGGTGGAATGTACCCGCTTTCGAGAACTAGCACAGTCTTGATGAGGCCTGCGATTCCGCTGGCTCCTTCAAGATGGCCGATATTACTTTTCACCGCACCCCTGCAGAGATCAGTGTCTACACTTTATACGCGATCGGCCATTGTAAACTCACAGTATCAAGGGATCAGAATTAGTCCTCGACTCCTTGAAAGCCCTTCCCAGAGCCATAGATTCGATCGGGTCCCCCAACGCAGTGCCAGTCCCATGCGTTTCACAAAATCTTGTAGGCTTCATCGAAAGAGCGGCCTTCCTATACGTTTCGCGAACCAAAGCCTCTTGTGCGAACTTGCTCGGCTGCGTGATTCCAGGCATTCGACCACCATGATTGCATCCAGTCGAGCGAATCACCGCTCGAATGGTATCCCCGTTAGCGATTGCGTCGTCAAGTCGCTTGAGGACTACGGTGCCGAAGCCTTCGCCTCTCGCGTAACCGTTTGCCCGGGAATCAAAGCTGAAGCAGCGTCCATCGTCAGAAAGCATTTTTAGGTTTGTGAGCATGGTGAAGTATTCTGGGGAGAAGCAGAGATTGCAGCCTCCGACGAGACTCTGTCGGCACGTTAGTGAACTTTGAAATGTAACCAGAGGTCAAGATGTAGATACCATGTTAGTATTCCCGTTTCGTAGATTCTCGCACGCAAGATCTAAAGCCATCCCTGAGCTCGAGCATGCTGAGTCAAGATTTACACTGGGTCCCTTGAGGTCAAAGAACCAGCTGATTCGGTTGGCGAGGATAGATGCACTTCCGCCTGTGGCTCCGTATGTTGGAATAGTTGCAGGATCTTTCGTCAATTGGGCTTGGTAGTCTGTCGTAAAACTTCCCGTGTATACTGAGGTGTTTGATCCAAGGAGCGCACTGAGAGGTATTCCAGCTGATGCTATCAGTATTCGATCATGATGATTGGAAGGGTTGGTGAAGCTTACCATTTTCAAACCCTTGATATGCTGTCTCCAGTAAAATGCGTTGCATTGGGTCCATTGCGGACGCTTCTGCGGGAGATATGCTAAAGAAGCCTGCATCGAATGCACGGATATCATCTTTGACGAAGTGTGACTGTTTTAGAGGAAGCTGGGTATAATGTCAGTGACGAAACCAAAATACCATGACACATTGGTATACCTCTCCCACCCTCCTCTCTCCATCCCTATAGAACGCATCTAGATTGAGTCTCTCAGATGGATAGTCGGAAGCTGCAGTGCGCTTCTCGTTGAGAAGATCCCAAAACGCCTCTGACGACGTTGCGTCCCCAGGACCTCGGAAGGCAAAGCCAATTATGGCAATTGGCGTTATGGTTTCATTCTCCTGCGAAAATTCTTCGTCATCAAAGGAAGCGGACTCGGAGAACACAGAGAAGTCTTCACTAATGGGACTGAGATCATCTGCTATGAGAGGCATTTTGACTGCGCATTGTCCGAGCGGCCTCAAAAGGAATGGAAGTGCCTCACAAGGAATGGAAGTGATATGTCTCCTACGAAAGGAATGATAGGAGACCCTTTGAAGAATCGGCAAAGGCCTCTATAATTACGCCTTGATGCCAATCTAACAAGGTCTGATACTCGTATGATACCATGACTACCTCCGCCACGTGCCGTTCGCCAAGTTGGCAGATAGGTCCATACCTTGCTTTGAACATGCAAGTTAATCGCTCGTAATCTTCAATCAGGTTCTGTCAAAAGCCTCAGAAGTGGATCTACAAGCATCAGTCGGGACCCGAAGGATGGCTAGGAAGCCAGCAGTGAAATGATAAAAGCCCCCGAAATGTACAGCTATGGATGTTGAAAACATGCCACTGCTAGTCGAGTAGTAGCACGACCAACGTCCTCTATCTCCCTTGCCTTACCCGACCGCGTGCAATCATGCGATTTCTTTGCCTGCATGGTGGGGGCACCAATAACAGGGTCTGTTACCTCGTGCATTCTGTATCGATAGTGATTGAACTGACAATGATCGGCTAGGTATACGAGTTACAATTGGGTAAGTGGTTTAGAACTCCACGTGTCTGCGTCCTGAGCAGCTCCTATACATGATACACTAAGAGAAGCTTTGACTAAAGCCACATGCAGCTGCCATCCGCCATGAGCTAGGCACGGAACATTCCTTCGAGTATGTTGAAGGAACGATTCCGTCCACGCATGCTGCTGGGATTGAGTCCCTAGTCACTACGGACGAAGAGTTCTTCATGTACTATCCGTACGATCCGTCGGTATCGGGCGTTGTGGAAGCAGTAGAGAATCTACAGACATACATTGAAGAGGAGGGACCTTTCGATGGGATACTGGCTTTCTCACAAGCATGCGGACTGGCTTCAACTTGGTCCTTTTGGAATCCACAGGTAGCACAAGATGCTGTGAGAGGGATTGTATTCTTCTCGGGGGATGCTGCAATAAGCGTACAGGGGCTGAGAGAGGGCCGTCTCGAATATCCGGATGTGGCGGTTGAGGGCAAGGGCTCTATGCCGTCTCTGCACGTATGGGGTGCAAACGATACAATGAATCCAGACAGGAACAAGATCCTGTTCTCACAATGGGACGAAGCCAATGCTACCCTATTGGTGCACGAGGGTGGACATGAGCTGCCTAGCGCCGGGATGAACTCATCGGTTGTTGAAATTGCTCATCAAATTCGAAGGCTGTGTGGCTAGGAATGTTGTTGGATTTGATAGTGACCGTTGAGGCACATGGTCGATTCTTTTGGAAGTATGCACCCATATCGTCTTCCACTAGGCATTGATAGCCGGGTGGCGTGGCGCCTCAAGTGTCAATCTAAAGTTCGCCAGATTGGTGGCTACATACACACCACGAACATAGAACAATGTATCCAATATCTCCTTCTACATTTGGACTTCATTGTTATTTGCTTGGGGAAATTTGTAAATCACTATGGTGAAGAATTTAGGTCAAGACATCAATTTCTTTCGGAATGTTCATATTTAGGCACTGAAAATACTTCAACTTTTGCTGTGTATCATTTTGCTCTACATTGACAGATGACTGGACGTCTCTCAGCAACGCAGCATCTAAGCTAAGCTCTAAAAGACAAAGCTCCCGACTATCCTCAGATTCCCAAGGATTCCATCGTATAATAGGCGAGTGAAAGGTGTTCGAATGCCAATGTAATGGAACTGCAAGCGATGAGATTTCCAAGATACACATTGGCATTCATAATGACCGACCCACCTTCTTTGTTTGGAATTAACTTATCCTCACTTATTGTCTGATCTCTCTAGCGGCTCTGCCATATTGTCCTGGCTAATGGAACTCCTTCATTGGTCTCTTGGCTATCCAAGGATAGAAGTAGGTCCCAAAGACGGACAAGCGGACATAACTCCACCATACATTGTAAGGCCTTTTGTCTGTAGTTTTCCAATGGACCCGTCTATGTACCTGACGCCAACAGACGTTGCGGCAACTTCGCCCTTTTGGGAGCTTCGTCGTATTTGAGTCCGCAACGAGGTCCAGGATACGGGAAGCATGGACCAACTCAAGCATCGAATCCCTACACTGATGAAGACAGGCCTGCATAGCATTGTTTTTTCACTATGATCGCTCATGGGGATGTTAAATGAACGCGCTTTCAATGTGACATTCATAATTTCTCTGAAGCAAATGGCAAAGAGATGAAGGCGTCTTCCTGTTGTCGGGGACCGAATGAAACTTGTTTCATGGCTCTGCCCTACTACATCGTATTACCCTATTCGATAGACGCGGGGAGGGTCTTGGGATGGACAGCTAATGCAAGCGAGTGGAGTTGGATCGTGACGATCGCACTTAGCCAAGCTGGATATCGACAAGCAGGTGCTGAAGGGTATGTCACTCTTATTGAGCGAGTGACCGATGCTACTCGTGAGTGACAAGTCAATGAAAGTTGAAGTCAATCATATAACCGAGCAGCATGTAATACATTCATGGCTTGAGATAGTATTGTGCCACAATATTCATAATGATTACAGCTACACCAAAAGAAAAACTCTTCATCCTCTACACAATCCTTCGCTTCTTCCCAGTACCAATGTTATCTGGTCGCTGCAATGCAAGCATTAATCTGCGTTAAGAGAAATTTTGTAAGCGGGTCGCCTTAAGAGTAGACTGATATCTATACGAAATCAGAAGTATTGTAAACAATAATGCACTCGTAGATAGGCTGACCGCGGCTCGGGGAGTGTAGATGGGACGGTGCGGCAGCCCAAGGAACGGGTTGAACACTTCCTCGAATGGCGTCAACGCGGACAGCGGTGCTATTTTTCGTTTCCCGAAAGCTTAAGTTAATTGTCAAGGTTAGTGAAAGTTGATTGCTCATTGACGAATTGTTCTGCCTCCTGGCTGGGGATGTTTCCTCCAGCCGTGTCGCCAGTCAAGCGCTAATCGCTTGGGAGATCTCGTATTCATTGTCCAACGCTAGGCTTGATCAGTATAACGATAATCCATCGTTCAGCTGAGATAACTATTGTACTTGTGTATAGACAATTGGCATAGATAAGTGGGCAATTGGCTTGTTTTGTCCGAATGTTATTTCGATGCTTGTCCAGAAATTTGTTTGATTGCAAATATGTTTAAGTTGCTGTCCCTGCAGTGAATAGGGAATCGTCTGTGAGTAGATGATCTGATTTACCCCATGCGATTTACATCGTATTTGCACAGGGCAACGATCTGCGCTAAACGCGTGGGAGTCCCACCATAATTACCAATCTTTGGAAGCGATACGGAACAATGGCTTCTGGGTCGCGGCCGCGTCCCGCTCCCATAATGTCTCCACAGCCCACCTGGGTTGGAAAACGTGCCATGAAAACCAACCGCGTGGTCCCTCAGGTACATATCTTTGGCCGAACTAATGTAGTGGAGTATGGAATATATTGGCTCATTGACTTTGTGAAGATTTCTTGACCTCCCAACAATCATTGATGATACGAACAATATTCATTTCAGAACAACCCGTGATTTGTCGAACAAGCATGTGCAGTGCGGCCAGTCATTGGAAAATGACAACCCGCCACCTAATCCGCCTTGCGATTGCATAGGCCTTGTATTGTCGTTGATCACCTACCGCGTCTTGCGTTTTGTTTGACAGAGAGTACGGACTTTCAATGTTGGACATGACAATGGAGGATGGATCACTTCAACGAGAGGGTTGCTTTTTTGGATGAATATCGCGGAATTGAATATCGCGATATTCATAGGCATGCCCCCCTTTGACCTATGGCCACATCTATTTACTCGAAACCATTGCGACAATGGCAACTAACCCCGAGTACCCTACTAGTGTAGGGCATACCTAGTATCAAGCTACGCACTCTTTTCTCCAGCTTCCATCTTGAGGTATGATCGCCTGAAAGGCCCGGTTGAGCGGGTGTAGATTTCAATTGTTGGCAGACAACAAGAATTCGGAGACAGATTGTAAATTGTATGGCCATTGGCCCTATCATAAAAGCGTCCGCATGTCGGAGAACATGTGTCGCTTACAGTCGTTCAAGGCAGAAATTCAGGAGTTTTGTCCCCGGGGTAAGCGACTTCACTGAGATTTACTTCTGTGCAACAATGGAAAAGGCGTCCCGTAGTAGCAAGATTAGTTGCAACATCCCTGTTTGATTGTTTCAATGAATAGCTCAACTTTGAATCCTCACTAGTTGGCTCATGGATCGATTGCCACGAGGTTCAACGGCTGAACTGTTGGCTAGATGGATAGCGGGTGGCGTCCCCCTCCTGTGCCGTCTCTTGCATGAGACGAATCCAGAAGGTCGGGGTACAATCTAACAAAAGCAAGTTCAGAAAGCGGAAATTGGAGTCGCAGTAAACACGACGCGACATTATCGCGACCGTTCATTAGTTGACGCCGTTGTATGCGGGTTTCAGCTGTTGTTTCTTGGAGATCCAGAATACCAGCCAATGTGGCTGGCGGACTGTTGGACCAGAGCATCGGGGACTTCAGGATTTCTCTAACGGCTAGAAAGCGGAGTCCGCAGCATGTGAGGCTTGTGACCAATTGAAATATACCCTAGAAGATACGCTAGAACAGATGGGAACTTACAAGATGTGGCATTCGTTCGGAGTAGTGGCTTCAGATTCTTGATTACCGAAGCTATCGATGTCCACTGAAGAGCCAATGTAGGAAACGAAAGTTAGAATGCAACCAGCTCCTGATCTTATTGTAGGCCCTTGGAATGATTTGAGTACACCCTTACAGGGCCATATTATATATGGAACTAGGAGGTTACAAGTGGTTGACTGACTTCAGACGAACTCTTTCCTGCCATTCCTTTATGAGTCTGACGCGGACCCTAAGTTGATACCTCAGTGGCTTCCATCTTCTTTTCGTTCATATTGAAAAGCCCTTCATTGAATGAAAGATGAGAGGCGTCGTGCCCGCGGTCTTGGAACAGGGTCATGAAGCCATCGTTGTCGGCGCAGTTTTCGCAGCCCTTACAACCTTCACGGTTTTCCTTCGATTTCTGACCAACATACAAACACGGTCAAAATTCAGTTGGAGCGAAGGTACATTACTGCTTGCACAAATTCTTTACATTGCGGAGTATGCAGTGCAGGCGTGGGGTAAGTAACCGCGCGAATGGAAGAATTCATCGTATGTCTAACGACTAGTAGGACTGGACCACGGGACCAAGATCAGGAGTGCTACGGATGGCAGACTTGCCATTTACTTGCAGGTAACAACGCTATATCAAAGTGCTTCACAGAGCAGCAATCTAACGTGTCCAGTCAATATACATTGGCGCACTCTTCTACTTTCCCGTGATCTTGTTGACCAACTTATCAATCCTTTTCCTTTACAGAAGGCTCTTCCCAGTCGAATCATTCAAGCGATGGTCGGCTATTCTCATGGTATGCCACATTGTGTGGTTCATTCCATCTTTCGTCGTCCAAACAGCCATGTGCACTCCACCGAGTGTAATGTGGCAGCGACCCGACCTCATCAAGGATAAATGCATACCATACGCCACATTCTTCATCGTTGTATGTTCGTTCGAGTTGGTACTCGATGCTGCCATCTTAGCGATGCCCTGCTTTTACATTGTGAATTTACATCTTCCGTGGCAACGACGAATGGAGCTGCTTGTAATTTTCCTCTTGGGTGGGCTGTAAGTGATCCCCCGTCATACAATGGGCTGTAAGACTGATAATGTATTTTCAGCGTCATCGTCACAGGTGTACTACGAATCAGACTCAGCATAGAGCCCGGATCCACCGCGATCGACTTCATGCACGACATCCTTTGGCTCGATATCCACGCCGGCATCGCACTCGTGTGTGCATGCCTCCCCACATATCGACCCCTCATCGTCAAGGCCTCGTCGGTCGTATCTGGTAGCGTAAGCAAGATCTTCAGCTCCAAGGATCAGTCGACGGATGCCAGTTCCAAACCATCGGACAGCAGCGCGACGCAAAAGCATGCGAAGATGTCGGACGGCACAATCGGATCGTCCCCTCCGATGAGGAAAAAGTATGACGAGCTTGGCAGCATAGATGAAGTTGGCCTCGTCGAAATGGAAACAAAGTCGGCGTATAGTGCAGTGTCGAGTATTGTTTGAACTGTTTGTGCATGAGTTGGGTACAAATTTGGTAAATAGAAGGTCTTGCGCCTATACCTGGAGTATTAGATACAGTAAGAAGAGACTCTTTGATCCGCATACTTATGTTGGCGCCGTGTCACTCCCAAAATGTGCTTTGCATGATCACATGATTTATGATCAGTTGCCCGGCCATATGTACGATTATCCGCGGTAGGATACGGCCGGGAAGTGATAATGGGAGCGTATCGAATGATAACTTTACTATGTGGTTGTCAATGACGGTTCTGGTCACCTCGTGCTCAACCGGAGCGATTTACAGATACTCAACCCGAATGGCCGGTCATCGTCAGTAATATCCTCACGACACGTCCAGGCATATGCCCAGATTCTCATTGCAATATGTCATGTCAGCAAACACAAATAGATTCGCACTCAACTATGCCTAGGATTTCTCGGGTTCCTGCGTGACAAATAACTGTATGTTGCTAACCTGTTAGTCTCTCGCCGTGGACTGGCGACAGCTTGATAGAACTTCACGGAGACCAACCCCAAAGGTATCGTCTCTGGGCTGTGGGTATCGAAGTCAAAATTAAATAGGTAGGCAAAGGTTGAATGATAATTACACCTGTCTCAAGAGGCATCGTTTCGTTGCTCACCAGCCATGCAAGGTGGCTGCAGCTGAATTTGCATGTGAATCACGTCTACAAGTGCATACGCTTTCAAAACTAGGAGCAGACCGAATGAGACGATGTGCATCTTGATCCTGTAGAATGGTTGGCGTGCCACTGATAGCTGTTCCCAGCATTTTCTCTTGAAGTACGCTGACGATGGCAAAGCTGGTCATACCATGAATTCTCAGTGTTGACGCTGCGAGACTCTTGCCATGCCGCCTCTAGAGGCAACCCATCAAATTACCATATTACAACCAAACCACGCTTGATCTTCAGAGTTCCACTTAGCAACAATCTGATGACGAATTTCACTGTGGATCATAGACAGAGGCAAGGCTCCCAGGATCAGAATACGGATTCGAGGGGCTTCACTGACGGGTCACGATGTGGCAGCTCGTCTGGGTGTATCTACAGATCCTCAAGCAATCTACCCTCATCTGAATCCAAATGTATCATGCTGGTGATCTTCAACTACGTGATTCTATGAGGAGCCTCCTCTTCCAACAAATCTCATCGAGACGGTGGCTCCCTCTCGATGTTCATGATGATCAATCCACCTAAACTTCTCGTCACGGCATCAAAATCACGCAGATAGCGGAGTGGCATCTCTAAATCAACTCACAAGATACTACATATACATTGATATAACATGCTACCTGAAGCCCGGCCAGAAACCTACCTGCGATCATCCCACATCCCCTCACGATATCATAACAAGAACACCTTACATACCCAGAGCACAGTACACACAGACAGCCTCTCTCTCCCAGATCCGCATTTTCCACCTTCACCTTGCCCTCCGAGCCACTTCCAGCCACCTCGATCTGGCAACGAACCTTCTAGCTCCGTCCAACCACCAGCCACTCTGCTCGAACCGAAGATCACCCAGCGTCGTCGTCGCGTCGTCGACGCTGGGTGATCTTCGGCAGCCGTTATGAGTCATACCTTAAGCGAGGGGGGTATATAAAGGCCCTCCGCCTTCGAAATCCATCAACTTTTTCCTCCACACAACACACAACTCGCAACTCACATTCGTTTTCGATGAGTATTCGAGCTTGAGCATCATTCCAACAACCTTCAGACATCATGACATCATCTCATCAATCATGTTATGTCTTTCCATCTTCAATACCACTTCCATCCTTTGGTCACATGACAACATCATTCACTTCAAGTCACATCACATGACACTCAACATCCACCACCAACATCATCCACCATGACAACATCCATCCACTTCAACCTTCAACAACATATCTTGTCTTCCATCATAGACTCACTTCAGTCATGTCGACATCCACCTCACACAACATCACTGTCATGTCACATATACCATCGCGCTCGCTCGAATGCTCTCGATCCTCCTCCGATGCGCCGCCGATACCATCATCGATGCGAATAACACGGACCAGTGGAACAATCGATCTTGTCGATTGTTCAGGATATATGGGTTCTACCAACACCACTTCCAAGCATCTTCCAGACGCAGTGAGCGAAAGGTCAAGTGCCCAAGCAGGCGCTCTGCCTTCCAGTTTTAGCGGTTGGTACGTACACTCGCCTTGGCTGCTCATTCAATTGAGCCTCTCACATGCTGGGTTTTGTCTTGAGTGTTCTTGTTGTGTAGTGGATGTTCATGTACCCGGCGGTCTTCACAGACTCAGGTCAACGGTACTTGTTCATCCTGTTTGGTCATAAGGCGGTGACTGGGTTTCGATTACCTATATGCCCGGTATCTTTCATGGTTTTGGCTGCTTAGCCTACGACAAAACATCGCGACATCGACATCACATCAACACATCAACACAACATCACATCAACACAACATCACAACATCATAACATCACATCATCACATCAACACATCAACACAACATCACAACATCATAACATCACATCATCACATCAACACATCAACACATCAACACAACATCACAACATCACAACATCATAACATCAACACATCAATATAACAACATAACATCACAACATCACAACATCACAACATCACATCATTACAACACCACAACCAAAACACACAACCAAAACACACACACACCACACACATACCACTCATACCACATACCACTCATACCACACACATACCACTCATACCACACATACCACACATACTGTTAGGATTGGTTTGCAGGGCACTTAGAAGTTGGCAATTAGCAATAGTGAGATCGAGTCAATTCTATTATCCCCAAATGATAGAGACGAATCGCTGAGGAAACTTATTGTTTCTCAGCCAGTGTTATAGGGAGCATTATGTAATCATACTAAGCTAATCTGGGCCACTCAGGCCTCTAGCCAGTATAGGTGGCAGGAATTGCCCCTTGTTCTAACACATACCACACATACCACACATACCACACATACCACACACAACCAAAAAACCAAAACCAAAAACCAAAACCAAAAACCAAAACCAAAACCAAAAACAAAACCACTACCACACACAACACACCAATACCAAACATCAAACCTACTTAGATAGAATCAATCACCTCAATATACTCATGCCTTCTCTACTATCTTATTGCACTTCATGCTTGTGATGTCTTCCTCTTTATGCCTTTTGTTGCCTTGCATATATGTATGTGATTCAAGTAATAGGTGCTATAATATGACATGGCATGATAAAGTTGTGTTAACTACTTCCGCTGTAGCATCTCTGTTGCTACTTGTAGCAACAGCCTATCTCTTACTCACCTAAAAGCCTGCAGTTTGCTGCTAATGTAGTTGTATGTCACCAGCTCCCTGAATAGTTAAGGCCGTTGCCTAGCTAGTGTTGTATGTAGAAGTCTGCAAGAGCACTAGCGTAGACAAATCCTAGGCTAGGACCCTAGAAGAAGACTGTGTAGACTGTAGACTGTAGGCTTTAGACTTGATTCACGATGCTTTGGAAAGTTCTTCTTTTTGCGTTTTAATATGGACTTTTCCTTTAGGCTGTCGTGGGGCTGGCTTCCAACATAAACTTATGATAGAACATGGCTTGATCTATCGCCAGAGCATTGACGATGTGCGTAACCGCAATCCTATCATACTACTTAGTTTCATTTAGGTGCCACTGATTAGCGCAGAACATATTGCATCTTTACGAACTTTTGCTGAGTAGTTGTTGAGGTGAAGAGGTCATCAGCAATCTCAACAGCACTCACTGTAACGAATATGGCATATGATAAATCCGACAACATGGCTTTCCTTCGCCTCATACACTAGAAAATAGAGACCCGAAAGGCAAGGTGGACCGCACATCGTGGATAATTTGTATCAGGTATTGGTGCAACTACGCCACCAATATAGCTACGCCGCTCATGCTTTGGTAGAGTCGCCAACCCCGCCTGACATCCCAATCACGACGTAGTCGCAGACTCCGAACACGATTTATCTACAGATTGTCATTGCCGCCAGCAAGGTTAACAACAGTAATAATTCTTTCTGTCTATGACAACGTACGTCTGTTGTGATCTGCTCCTTGTACGTTTGCTTCGTCACCCAAAGCCCTCCAAACCGAGCGTAAATGTGTGTCACAGTGCTGCAGTTGGAACTCCAATCCGTTTTCGATTCTGTCCGGTCCGAACTATACACTGCCGTATCTGGAATCATGGAGAAGAAAGCAGCTTTAAATTCGAGTTGAGATTTGTTATGGAAACCATGCATGATATCCCGGACTTGTTTTTCGCTTGATTTGTTAATTGGGCATTACACTAGAATTGAAGGGGAAAGATGTCCATTCCCTGCACGCGGACGGAAGTAGTTAATGGAAACAACGAATCCTCAGTCAGTAGTCCGCAAGATTAATGTATCCTTTTGAGAGTCATAATAATGATTTGGACTGTTTCGCAATGAGACTGGTACGATTGGTACCTATTGGATTCGCCAGTTCACTTGAGACGCTACTGAATGGCAGAGAGAAATTGAAACACTGCATAATGGCACCGAAGCATTCATACGCTACCCAAGTCATTGAAACGTTGACACATTGCTTCCTGAAAGAAATACATTTTATTTTGTAAAGCAGTTGATTGGGCTTCATATCTTCCACATCACTTCGCCGGTGGGAAAGGACTTGACTTGGCAAGCGCAAGTTATCCGGCGATAGGATTTCAGCGCCTCAAATACGATGCTAACAGTTTGCATTTGACCTGAGATTCTGACTCAGGATGCTACAGTGGGTGTGTTTAGTCGGCATCCTTCGTCAATGAAGAGCATATTCATTCAGGTGTTTGGTCTACAGGATTACATTTCAACAACGCAAACTTGAAGCCAACGAAACCAGAAATGTGTATAACAACAACAAAAAGTGATATAAATACTTCATATATCTGTACATTCCTCGCCTTCATATCCAACATCACACATAGTCAGATTGATCAGCGTTGGTCGCTTTTCCTTTTCCAAGATCTTCTGACTCTCACGTTTACCTTTTCTTACTCGACTTCAATCGCCCGTTCCGAACTGAGTCACTCTACTCTGTAATCACACTTTCTACGGCACCATATACTTTCAATTTTGTCTCCTCGTCTAGTCCATCACTACCGGTTCTAAATCACGAGCAACACGGCAATATGCGTTTATCTCTCATCGCTCTTGTTGCATATGGCCTCAGCCTAGCGCAAGGTCTTGCCGTAAATTCCGAAACTAAGTATGAAGCCTCCTATCTATTCTATACCAGTTTTCTAATTCTGCTTCAGTTCTATAACACCTGAATTCGACGGTAATGCCGCTATTAATAAAATCGAGCCCGTTCTCGCTCGTGCGAACAAGAAACTCGACGCCTGTTCTTCATTCAAGTTGAAACGAAAGGGAAAAGATGTTAAGCCCAAGAAGTCCAGAAAGATAACCAAGAAGAAGAACAAGCGCGCCGAGCTTGACGAACGAACAGACACTCCAATCTACATGGGCGAGACCGATTCTTGGGATTGGAGTGCAGGAGACACTGCATATTCAACTAGTTTCGCGGGATGTACTGGCCTCGTTCTGTACAATCATGCTTCTATTCTTATGGCTCATATCGATCCCGATGATGAAGATGACATAGATGCAGTCATTGACGAGATCGTGTCCCAGGCTAGGGACATCGGAATTGTGGGAGCGTCTGCAAAAGGTCATCTGTTCGTCCATGTCAATATGTCTGCAAGTAAGGCCAGAAAGATTGTGAGCAGAATTCGGAGGGAGTTAGGTATTACCGTAACCGTGACGACGTACAGGGAAAGCACCGCAGCAACGGCGCGTAACTTGGTTGTCACCAAAACTTCTACGCGCGTTACGGTCACTTTCGAACGAGGTGCTCAACCGCCGCGCAGCTAAAGATCCAGCATACGCATTGCTACTTCTACAAAAATAATCTTCTCTTTGGCGTTTTGGGAATGGTATGGAGAACAGAGATAGACATAGAATAGACATAGACATAGACACAGACATAGACATAGAAATAGATAAAAAAACATTTTCATTCTACGGACTACCACATCTTAGAGTAAGACTATCGGCTTGATAACTCGGAAAGATTTGACAACAGTTCATTGGAAGAGAGTATTGGCGCAAATAAATATTATATACATTCCTGCAGCTTTGGCAAGGAAATGTAGAATGAGAACCTTTACCCAACACTAAACCTCACTCGCCCACACTGTTTATAGCCTCTTGCAATAGTCCTACAAGATGAAGATGGCCTTCATGCTCTGCGAACTCTACAACATCCATCCACCGGAACCGAGTGGACATATTCTTTGTTTTTATTGTTGGATCAGCTCCACGCTCAAGCAGGAACTCTACCAATTCTCGATCTCCCTTCCGGATGGCAACATGTAATGCTGTCTTATTCTTTCCGAAATGGTCGCAGCAATGCCCCTTCTCTTCCTCTTCGTTTTCGTCTTGTATTAGGTACTGGGCGTTGATGTCTGCACCAACACTGAGTAAATACTCGATGATCGGTATCCTATCGGTTTCCCTCATGGCAGCGTGGGCAGCGACACCGGCTGCCTTTGAACCAGGTGAAATATTGCCTCCAGCCTGTAGAAGCCGCTTGATAGTGTCAAGGGAAGCATATACAGCCGCATGTTGCATGACTGTGTAGCCTCCAAAGCAAGTGCCATTTGGGTCGGCACCGTGTGACAGACACCATTCAACCAGCGCTTCATTTGTGATGACGGAGCTAACACATATTAGCCTCTACATTTTCTTCTTATGTCAAGCCAGGGCCCTCGTATTTACCCTAGTATTGGCTCTCGACGAGAGCGAAAGCTTTGATTGATGTCCCATCCGCGATCCAGTGCAAATTCTAGCGTTGCAGGATCACCGGTCCTGAGGGCAATTTGTGCTGCACACTGTGCAAGGTCTGGGTGGAATTCGAAGCCGTTGTCCAATAAGACTGCTACAAGATCAAAACGCTCCAGGCGAGCGACATCAACTGTAGCTCCAAGATGGTCTAGCCACTTCAGCACCATCGGCTGAATCTGAGTGGAGTCAGATTGGGCTTGTGGAGGATCGATTTGCGTTTGAGAAGCAGGCATTTTCCATGGTCGAAGAAACTCTTGTAACTCTTCCACGGACGGGCCACTCTTAAGTAATTCTCTGAATTGTGATAAGAGATCTTTGAGTGCTGCCCCGATTTCCGTTGTCGTTTGGGTGGTGATACGGACGATGTTGTGTCTGCGGCCTCGCATTTCTACTTTCGGCACGTCCCAGTCTGGGGATGTTGGTGAGCTTGGAATTGCGCTGAGATCGAGAGTGTTTGCCATGGTTGGAGTAAGGAAAATCGTGGATGAATGAAAGACTAGTGAACACGACTTGGCATGATATTTGCTGCTTCAAATGGAGGAGCTGCGCACAAGAAGGATATATAAACCCCAAAGCGTGCAACCGGATACACCACTCCTGATACAACCTGATTGGTCCTGCCGGGCGTACCAACACTGGAGCCGTAAATGCATCACGTAAGCAATGGTCCCTCGCTCGGCATGCATAAACTGACACGACATTACTGCTCCTTCGTCCTTCAGTGCTGCCAGGCAGCCCTTGTGGTCACATTTGCACGCAATGTAGGTGTAGTAACGTGACCTAGAGTGATGAGTCAGCCACCTCAACATTAGTCATCCAACAGCTCAGCCCTCGTATGCTGCAGGTATATGGCAAAGAGACAGGCAATGGTCTGATGATGAATCTTATTTGCGCGCTGAACTAGTTTCCTTTGTATACATTGATTGCATCATCGAATGCTTGATCAATAATTCCTTTGCCTAGCCCCAGAAGACCAACATTAGGCTCCGTCACCTTCTTTGTCACTGCGTCAATCAATTGGTCGGTATGCTTCTTGAGGATCTTCAAATCCAGGAGGACGATAGGCGATTCCAAGGTCTTCTTGAAAAGTGGATACTGGAATAGCGCATTAGTAACCAATACTCCAGATAAGACAATGTAACCTACCTTGGCTTTGAGTACGTCTAAGGATGTCTGGATTGGCCCTATGAGGCCCGCAAGAGCGCCAACAACTTCCTGGCTTTCGGCATCGGTGAAGTTCGAACTCCGGTTGACGATAAGGGTTGTTTTGACAGTAGTAGCATCCAGCTTAGTTTCAGCACCTATGACGGCGAGAGACTGTGGTAGGACTCCAAGAAGTGTGCCATCGAAGTTGTTCACTGCCGTGGTAAGTCCACCAAGAGCTTCATTGAGCGCGCTAATCTGGGTGAGAACTCGAGGGGCAAGGTCTTCAGCTCGAGAGACAAGCGTGGCCGGAAGCGCAAGGGCAACTGGGGCAAGAATTGAGATGATGGCTGAAGGACGCATTTTGTACTACTGGCGATGTATAGCAGTTAGAGATTTAGGCCGCTGCGATGTCTCCAGATTAGACTCCAGACAAGACAACCTTAAGTATTTAAGCTTCTACCAAATACCTCAAGTGGGGAATATTCTTACCTTGTAAATTTGAAGCCTGTTCCTGGGACATGTATGTACCGCTGCCAATCAATACTGTTTTCATCTCGGACCTGCCCAAGCTGTGATCGCGCAAAATGGCGGCATCATTGCAAGGATGTAATACAAGTAAACTTCGGGGCATTGCACTTAGAGGGACAAATACGTCGGCATTATTATTAACTTAGGCTCAGGAACAACACAATTAATTACCCAATCTGGTACAAAATGCTGGGGTTGCGGGGCCCCGCCTTTCACAAGCCTGGTACAAGCATACTTCGCCAGCCTCGGCAGAATCGCACATGTTTAACGACCATGACTGTCGATCTTACCAAGAAAATTGTACAACTTCACATGTGCAAAGTAAGTAGTTGTTCCTCGGAGTACACGCTGTCTGAAGTATATGCAAATATGGTTAACAATAGAAGCTTTGCGGTTCACCGAGACCGTATGCGTGGCTTCGAAAGTTCCTCAACCCGAACTATCGTTAGGTACAAGTAGTCATTGTTGGGTACTTGCTTGGGAAATGAAAGAGTTACAGGGCCGATCTCAGGTTGAAGATAGTAGCAATTGGCCAATTCCAACCCAACAATACAAGGGCTCTCAGCCTAAGGGGGGAGTCGGAAATAGTCCTAGGAAGGCTCGTAAGGCTATTTAATTGACTACAGAGATACTTTAGAGGGCAGGATAACATTATATTAAAAACACTTCTTAAGGCTTCGCAAGATTACTATTAAATTTAAATACTAAATGCTATAATATTATTTACTGGATACAACGGTAGAACATCACTAGACAGATAGCAGACAGTTTCAACGGTCCTTATATGACGGTTACTTGCATTGTCTTTGCACTGCTATCAAACAAGTCGTCTAGGTCTTCAACAGGCTGGAAGAAGGTCGCACCCCATTCGTCTAGATCTTCATCGACTCTCATCAACCCTAGTCGCTCGTACACACCCTCAACATCTGTCGCCTTCAAGATTAACCAACTTTGCTGCGCACCCTGGTCTGTTGTCTCCATCTTCATGGCAATTACTTCACGGCCTAGCTCCGCTTCTATATGGAAATCCCAGTGCGGATAAGCCCACCAATGATCTTCATCTTCGTCCAGCTGATCGCTCACGTTGCTCACATCATCATCAAACAAGTATATCCGTGGCACTTGAGAAGCCTGCGCTTCTACGGGACCATTGTTAAGCAGGGCCGAAGCCGCCCACCAAGGATCTTGAGTCTTGCCATGTGCAATCCTACCGCGAAGACATCTACCCCTCAAAACCACTTCTCCATACACTAATTGACCGGTAGGCTCTACGCCCTGGGGAACTATCCGTGCACTCACAGCTGAAGCGAAAGTATGGACTGGCAATCCTTCACCCCATTCCATCGCAAGTATAGCAGACGCCCACGACCAAGTCGGCGCTCGCCAATGCTTCCTCCTTTCAGTATCAATCAACAATCGAGAATCCGCCTGCTCTAGCGACCAACAAAGGCTGTGTATGAGAGTACTCTCCCAGTGGCCAGCCAGGTAAGTTCCCATACTCGCCGGTACCAATTTCGCCAGACCCTGCAGGGCAGGAAAGATGTCGCTCGGGAACGTCAATGATCTCGAGCTATACTCCTTTACAATTCTCTGCCAATGAAGCTCGATCTCCATGGCAGATGAACAATTCTGCAATTCCTTCACCCGCGGCATCGTTCCAAAATCTATCTTTGGCCCATGATCGCGCGACCCGCATTCGCACGTCGATCCTTGGTGACACTCCCACCACAGCTCTTCTTCCATAAAATGGATGATCCTTTTCGACAGAATTCGCTCTTGAAATGCCCAACCGCGGTCTTGAAGGGGCTTGTCCCACACGATGTCTTCCAGAGGCTCGCGACAATAGATCTCATACGGCTCGTTCTGTTCGTTGTGAATTGTGTACGTTTTCGAAATGAAACCCTCCTGTGATCGCGCGAAGAGGCCCTGGGAGGGATCGTAGGACATGGTGGCTGCGAGAGTGACGCATGCGTTTTCGTAAATGTCTGGCATTTTGCTTGCTTCGTGGCGCCAGTCACTCGCGGAGTCTTGGAGGATGCAGAGACTATCTATCCACAGGTAGCGCAGGCCAATCGAATGCGTGAAAGCGATCGCATGCCGAAATGTAAGAGGTAGTTGGCCCCATGATATCTCTTTCAGATGTTGTTCATAGTTCTCGGTGGTGGTTCTAAGAATGTGTAACTTGCCCCAGCAGTGACTGAGACAGGCATAAGCCTCGACAGGCTTGTTCGGCACACATAATCGAGCCTTGTCAGGACCCTCTATCCGAAGAAGCCTTGTTGGAGTATATGTATTCGATGGAGTCCGGCAGGAGTGGTGCTCCTCCATACATTGGTGCAACCATGAGCGCGCCCGAGCTGCAGCCTTGCGAGACCCCGTGTCACCGGATACACTGGGCGCAGGCTGAATCTCGTCCCACGGGCAGTAGCTGTTCGGAATATATAAGTTGCATTCTCCAGCCGACTTGCGATGCGCGAATACGTATACTCACCTACGTTCTGATGTAACCGAAAATAAACCAGATCCAAGCCCCGCTCTCTTTACTTCCAACTCCGCAATCACGTTCTCCGGACTTTCGTCCTGCCCACGAAAACATAGATATCGATAGGGTTTGTTCGTCCTAGGATGTGGATTACTCGCAATTGAACTGAATCGAAGCCAAAGCTCGTTTTTCTGTCCGACCAACTGTGGCATGTATGGTTCGACGATTTTGCCGATGACACGACAGCTGGGGCAGCCTTGTTCTATTGCGCGATTGATCTCTGCAACGTCAACGCAATGGTCCTGGTCCATTTCGAAGTAATGCTCTCGGAAAGGGCCAAGGTCCCAGTAGTCCTGCCATAGATTCAGGCATACCGAGCAGCGGGAGAATTCCGTCATCACTCAGCCGTACGACATATATGCGAATTGATTGAACGCCCTCTCGTTCTCACAACGAGCATGAAAGTTCCAATGGCATTGTGGGTAAAAGAGTTTGTTTTTCGACGGTCATCCGTGGACAACATTCTTTTGCTGGCTTGAGGAAGTAGAGATTGAGGGTGGAGATACGCAACCCCTCGGCACAGCCACCCTTCAGCTCATCCTTTAAGACATCATCGCGAGGCTGGGTTCGCTACGACCCCTCATCTTTTCGCTAACCCCGGAAATAGCCTGGGGAGGGCTTAGAAGGTTGTTTGACTGACTACAGGGATATTATCGAGGGCATAGTAACAAAACATTAAAAATATTTCACATGTCTTTGCCTTATTCCTATAATATTGATTATTAAATAATATAATATTACTTACTAGATACAAAGTTGTTCAGGTGGTGATCGCATTCTTCCGGCTCTCTCAACATGCTCTTGAAAGTTCCGTGACACGTCCAGACTTGCCCTTGAGTCTTGAAGCCGAATTTTTCATAGAACCCTACAGCTGCAGGTGATGCCATCACAAAAATAGTTCTATGAGCACGGTCTGCTTGCCGACAACCCCAACCTACAAGGGACGTTCCATAGCCTTGACGTTGGTAGTCTGGATTCACAGACAGCATAGTGAGTCCTTTGAAATGTAAGTTCAACGTTAATCGCAGGAAAGGTCGGATCAGCAGGCTTACTGCACACGTCTGGTCGATCATTAAGTACTCGATCTTTTTCTAGGCGTAGATCATCAGACATAGTCCTCCATGCATGACCATCTAAAGTTGTAGGGGCTTTGACTCCTTCAGCCTCGTCTCTCTTTGCATCCGTAGTGCGAACAGCAGGGAAAGGTTTGCCCAGAAACCAAATGGCAAATCCAACAGGCTCCATCTTATCATTGCAGACCTTTATCCACGATGATTCCGATGCACTGTGAAAACTATCTTGAAGGCCTCCAGTATGCCACATAATCTCCTCTTCTTCGGTTTTGGGATTTGAGTTTGGAAACATCGCGATGGTGAGGGGATTTTCGCGCATCGCGGGGTAATCGCAGTGTCGCACAAGCCATGGAATATCGCTGGACTCGACTGGGAAAATTTTATGAGCCATTGCATATGAGGCTGGAAAAGGAAGGGTTGGATACAATTTGGCTTGAACATGCGTTCAAGAACATAAATATCGGAACGGGACAACGTTACTTGAGCAAGGTAATCATGCATGGTAAAAGTAGTACGAAGTAGCAACGTGCAACGACCCGTTGAGTCCCTCTTTACAAGGTCTGTCGTCTTCTCTCTCTATCTGCACCTCAATCACCTTATTCATGGTTGAAGATGTCGCTCTATGAATCAACCATTTTTCCTCACATAGATGTACAGCCCATGTAAGTTGCCCACCAGTTTTTCATCCTCATGTGATATTGGAAAATCAAATTCGTCATATTCTTCCCACATCGCTCTTGTTCGCGGGGAATCTGCGTCTGCCCATGGCTATGTTGATTTAGAAGGAGAGAGAGTAAATTACAGAGAGGAATATGCTTACTCGAAACTGCCAAAGGTCCCAAAGCGGGTGGTGATGATGATGAGTGGGCGCGCTATGTCAGCGATGATCTGCTTGAGGGGAGCTTGGACAAAGGCTGAGAACACTATGGAGTTGTTATCGACTTCCGCAAAGCCTCCCGCTCCATAATGACCAACAATCGAAACGTCGTGCTTCTGCAAGACGTTGATGGATGATTCCGTGTAGTCAGGATCCTGGGCTAGTAATTGGACTTCATTGCCGGTGCTGGCGCGACATATTTCCGCCATGGTCAAGGCAATCGAGTGCTGAACCTTACTGCGGCGGGAAGGATTGGTATCTGGTTTGTACCACTCTGGGGGATTGCGGCACATGTCTCCCAATCCAAAGCAAACAATCTTTGTCACTTTCTCAATGACGAAGGTATTTTCAAGAAGAGACTTGAAAAGACTGCGGCTGCTACTCTTATCCCAGGCGACCTTGGCCTCTTCAAACAAAATATCCGAATCGTCTAAAACGCCCAAAAACTTCGGGACGCTAATGTTTTCCCAATGTATCAAATATGAGCAGCGATATATCTCCGGAGGACCTTTAGGTTGCACATCTACAAGTCGCCAATATTCCTGGTATTTAACACGTGGCTGCCTAGAAGATTGTGAATATTGGAATTGCATTGTCAGAGGGTTTCTCACCATATTGGTTGTTTTTCGCCAAACATCTCGTTCTTTACTCGACCTTCCGTGCCATCGATCAAGCGAACCGTGAAAAATTCATGCTTATCAGAGTGCGCAAGTTGCTGTTCGATATCTCGGAGATCGTCTTTGGTCCACAGCTTACCCCCACCATTATACAGGTTTGCCGCAAGTTGGCTGCTTTTCCGCCACTGCGCGCCATCGTCCTGAGGTAGGTATGTTATTTCTGAGAAAATCATGGGTGAAGATCGTCAAGAAATCTGCTATGACACGGGTTTATGAAGTTGTCCGACGGAGCGTCTGAGAAGACACGTCTTATTTCATCTGTTGCGCACACGAATGCCCCCAAATTGCCAAGAGACATGCCATTGGTGAATTTTCAAGATACTGCTGATACTGCTTTCTTCCATCTCACTTTTTGGCATTCCTTTTGACGATAATAATTACTTTAGACACAGGTGCCAGATTTTATCGTCTCATTGAAGAAGAAAAGATATTCTACGGCACAACAGCTTTGCTCATGGTGGGAAAAAGATCTTTATCATTGTTTCATTCGCCTTATTACATGTACGAACTTATAGTTCTTCTCAGTAGCATAACGATGCATTCATGGGATCTGAAACTAAAATGATAAGACCACTACTTCTTACAATACACCTAATTACTCTTAATCTAGAGAGTATCCTCTCAGCTTAATGAGGAAGCCGGAAATAGTCCTGGCCACCCACTGTTTTTACGATCGCACTATAGTAACTTCACTGAATGATTCAGCCGCAGCTCGGCCTTGACATTGGCCAACATTCTTCAGCAAGTACTAATTGCCTTTAATTATTATACTATTCTTTTCACGACGACTAGCCAGACCTACATTCCACTTTCTCTGCTGAATACGGTATCACTCGGACCTCCCCAATCAACCCATTGTCTGACAATCCCAGCGCAGGACCCCACGCATCCCAGAGCGTTCGTATCAGCGGCGCCTTGCCCGAGTTCCAGATCTCTCCCAATATTGAACGAATATAGTTCCACATCGTCGTAGGCACAACAATCAACACCTCGTTGACGCCATCCTGAAGATACTTTGATACATCTATCGTGGGGTTGAACATGTTGATCGCTGGCGTTTTCTTGCCGTTAACATAAAGCTTAGCTGTGTGTTGAATATGGGGCAATGCGATGTATGCGCCCGACGTTTTATCACTTTGCTTCGGTGGCCAGGTAAATGTGGATGTGTAGAATCCGAGACCTGAGCTGTTGGTCAATGCGGGAATGTCCAGCCATGATACTAGGGCATCTAGTGAATGTGTGGTATTGCGCTTCGCCGCAAGAACGGCTGCGTTGGAGATATTTGATGGTGCTTCCCAGTGCTCAGCTACGAGTGTCCAGTTGCTAAGCGTGAATGCTTTAGCTACGCCCTGATTCTGGATCGTGACATTGGTCCCATCTGACAGTACAGCGTTCTCTGGTGTTTCCGACGCGGACAGATGTAATGTGATGGACGATGGACTCGAACTGCTGTAACCAAGTGCGTTCGGTGGCAAAGAACAGATCGAGCATTTCGGTGCGTATCCGTCGTCGAGTGCCTTGTCGCTGAAGGCGATAATTCTAGTATCGTTTGCTGCAATATTCAAAGGTATAACGATCCCACGTTCAGTATTTTCATAGTGCCGGATCAAAGTCTTGTCGCCTGTCCATGCATCAAAGTGATACGGTATCTTTATGGTGCGGATCGTAACGTTTCCAAATGCAGCGTTGCCTTTGGCGTAAATGAATGCGTAGTCGATGCTAGTAGATAGGTCCTCGCGCCAGGTGCTATAGACCGTTCCGTTCAGTTCAGTCGCGACATGTGGATGCAACCCGAGGTTTTTAAGCTCTTTCGCGACTGTCGCTTTCGATGCACTGAGGACATTCGTGGTGTTGATTAGCTCGTTCAAAGAAGAGATGAATTCGGCCTCCTCTGAGCCACCTCGAGATGGATAGAATCCGGGAGTTCCATCGACGAGAATAGTTGGTAGGCCTGCTTGTGCGTAGCTCTTGATTGTGTTTACCCATTCGGATGTTAGATTCTGTGTACTTTCCACGATCAAGGCTTTCCATGCGGGACCTTCAGGGCCCAACACACCATTTTGAACGTAAGACTGCGGAAGTGCGAAGTTGTCCGGCGATACATAGTTGTATGTCCAACCTGCAGATATCAGTCAGTCCATAATTAAATATTTGGATAGCAATCATGATAGCACGTACCGAGTGATTTGAGAACAGTCTCATTATAGACAACGCTATCGAAATTGGGGTTGGTGAACGACTGCTTGTCCAGGACCACAAGATCCGTGCGTGGCACTCCCTGCTGTAGAGCATGCTGAAGCCTCGCTACGTAGTTAAGCGCGTCATCGAACCCGTGTTCCCACGCTGGCTGTTTGTCAGAGTACATTTCGGAGACGAAGTAGTTGAACGAATTGTATCCCGGCCAAGTCGTGTTTGGGTAGTCTCCAGTATACTGCTGTCCGTGCAGGACGACTTGATTAATGCCCGCAGCGAATGCGGTGTGAATGGAGTTCAGCAGCGCAGGAATCGTGTATCGGAACGCTTGAGCACCTTCTGCGCCCATCTCGTTGGAGATCACTCTTTTGCCCACCAAATTTGCGACGCCGGTAAACTCTCTGTAGGCATCGAGGTTGTTTTTGAAATTCAATGACTCGCACTCAGGCGCATTAACATAGGGGATAGAGTTGAGCATGTCCATTGGCAGGTTGTAACTTGTCTGCGCGCTGTATTGGATGCCGAGAACGTTGTTGACCCACGAAGTAACTCCAGACAAGTACTCATGATACTTATCAGCAAGAACATTCCGATAATCGTTGACGTAGCCTGCACCTCGGTCTTCGCTATTTAGCGAACAATCAAATTTGCCAGGGTCTGACGTCTGAAGCGCAAGATTGTTGTTTTCAAAGATAAGTAGGGGCAAGAATGGTTTGATGCTGTAACCATGCTTTTGGAGGAAGTCCTCAGGTAATGAAGGCGTCCATGAAATGTTGGACAGTGCTTCAACACTATCTTCCCAAGCTGCAAGGATAGTGGTCAGTTGAATGAGCTATCGCGATGACAAGCAGAGTGTTGCATATTACCATAGTTTCCAACTTCGGATATTAGACTTCTGATGTTATCCGTTAAGATATATTCCTCCCAGAAATCTGTCAACACTTTTGCACCCTTTGCGCTGAAATGATCGACCGCATAAGAGCCGTTGTCCCAAATGTTTATTGTTCGATTCGTTTCAAAATGCAAGTTCTTGTGCAATGTCAACTTCTGGTAAAAGGCAAACAATCGATAATGAGTGTCGTCCGCCTCCGCCGGGAAAGACAGTTGTGCGATTCCGTTTGCAGATACGTTTGAGGTAATATCGATGAGGCTGCTGGTCTCTAGTACCAATTCCGACCATGTAGTATTAGTGACTTGGCCATTCCATGAAGCAGATGGTCTCGATCGTTCAGTGGATGATAGAACCCGAGCCGATACAAGTGCGACTAATTCGCCATAGCCCCACTCGGGAATCAAGCCATCGAATGAGCCATTGGAAGGAACTTGAATTGAGAAGGGCGCCTGACGAAGTTAACACTCGCAATTTTGTACGAAGGGCCGCCATTCAACCTACCAAGTCCCACTGCAGTCCTTCATTATCCGTACTTGCAGGAACACCCTGGCCTTGGTTCGGCCCCAATGGGAAATCCATTTTCAGTCCAGCTTCCTTGTGCGCTGTCAAGGCTACTTCGAACATATCATTGAAAGCAGGGGTGCCAAATCCATTCGTGGACCAGTTCACACCCACGGGAGCCCCCATTGTCTCTCCTCCATATCCATAGAAGGGAAGGAATTCGACACCTCCAGCGCCGATGGTGCCTACAGACTGGATGTTTTCTTTCACGATATCCTTATCGACACCAGCGTCCGGGAGCCAATAGCGAAAGCGCGGCCGCACAACAGAAGATGGATTTGAGAAAGTACCATAGTCGATGTTTGCGCCAGTTTGATCATCAATGGAGGCCGATACAACGATAGACAGGCAACATGCCAGGAAGTAGGGTGCCTTCATAGCGAGAAGTGGGTACACAACAACATCTTTTTCTGAGGGAATTGCTAAACTTTTATAGTTCCAAAGTAGTTCCAACTCACGATAATTAGCTTGAAATACGTTCAATCTGTATGGTGTACCTTTTTTCTACGCTATACCAATGCTAGGTACCCCAGATTTCGGAGTCGGGTCGTGTGGTGGATTCCCCGGATCTTTGGTCGATTCCCCCACATCCCGGCCAATAATCGACCTCTTCCCCCACAAACGCGATCATATTTCGCTCCCTTTTACACCGTTCATGCCCTTGAAGAAGAGGGGTTACTACTAAAAAGGGAGCGCCGAGATTCGAGAACGAGGTAGATTCTTCAATGTCGGTCAAATGATGGCCGAGTTGGGGAATGCTCACACTTTAGGTAGCATACGAACGTCATCTGGTATGCCTTGGCTATCGGATGAGGCAAGTATCCTAGTTGTTTTCCGAGGTATTCGTGGCGTCGAGTATCAGGCATTACCTGATGTAACTCATATTACAAGGTTGGAAGCATCATTTGAGTTCTTGATTGGGCATGGTGTCACATGAGCGTCGTAAACGTCGTATATCATCGTATTCGCCTCTTATTCCGCGTACAGACCAGCAATTGGACAGGGACAGCTCTCGATCGTATCTGCCATGTCTCTCTGTGACGTATATTACTCAAGCTTACCGTATAGTCATGGTATTTGTAATCTCTAGTATTATTCTGTTTAACTTGAATAGCTACTTGCATTCTGCATATACTGTTAACCGGCGGTTTTCAGGATTCCACTGGTAAGAAAGCAATGTTGAATCCACAATGTGAATCCAGAAAACTGAAGCAAGATGACTGCTAGCAAGTAGGCACAAAGCTCAACGATAAGTCTGTATGTGGCCGTCATTATTCGGCCGACAATGTTTCTTACAGTAATTTTACTCGTTCATCTAATCAAATACACACATTGCATTTGATGATGTGAAGTAAGAAATCGTGCAAGATGCACGTGTTGATGTAACTTTTTCTTGAGAACGTGACTTAGAGCTAAGATAAAAAGACACGACCTAGGAATACGCATCACCCAACGGTAAAGACAATTTTCTCCCCACTTACGGGCCTGCGATGATCTGTGTATGCCTTCGATCCCGCACCAAAAAGGGCGAACCCGTCTATGGGAATATTCTCAAGTCCTCCTGGCATAATTCGGATCGGATTGGGCTCGAGCACAGCTTGATTTGGTCCAGCACTGACACTCAGAAACTTGTAGAATGCGGCAGCAGAAGCTCTTGCTTTCTCGTTCGCAGGAATGACTATGCCTGTGGTATGGTTAATGCGAAAATTGACATGAGAAGACGTCATAGATCGGAATGTACTTACCACCGTGATATTGAACATCCACGCCGAGCGCTTCCCAAACGGCGCCAAAAACCGTTCTCGTTTTGATCTTGGCCATGTCGAAGCCTCCTGCCGCTGGAGCTCGAAATATTGCGAGTTTTCCGCCAGCTTGGACGACGCTATCGGTGTTGTAGACTGTATCGCCCTGAGAGATAGCGTCTATGGCATATTGGACACCATCTCCTCCGGCTGCCTTGCGAACGGTCTCTTGCCATTGGGGATCGCGATAATCAACCAAGACATCATATGAATACGGTGGCTCCTTCAACAATGCATGCTTTGAGGCGCTCGCGGCACCGATGAGTCGAATCTCTTTCCCTGATGCCTTTCCAGCAAGCTTGACAAGTTGCGCCGCGTAGAAGCCGACCGATGATGATGCACCATATATAAATACAGTGATAGGGCCAGCCTGGCTGTCGAGGACTCCTGACTCCCAGAATGGGCTCGGCAAGTGCAGTCGATAAAATACGGCCTGGGCAGCAGTGACACCGCACAGGCTGACGCTCGCGGCCCTTTCAAATGAAATACCATCGGGAACAAGCCAGGTCAAGTCGAAATCGACGACGAGATACTCTGCAAATGCCCCAGGGCGCTCATTGACAGAGTTTGCTGCCGCCACAATGTCAGTGGGGGTTCGCGCATCGAAATATAAGGCTCATTCGAGCCAATAGTTCCTTGATCACTCACCTCCTTGCAGGAAGCCCGCCACCCGTGCTCCTATCTTGACTCGTGGGTCATCGATACCATCCAAGTCTTTTCCAACTTGAGCCACCTCCCCAGCGAAATCAGATCCCACCACACGCTTGTCTTGCGTCGCAAGTGGCTTTACGGTATTCATGTAGTCAACATGATTGAGTGCTACAGCACGTACACGGACAAGGATCTCCTTGGGTCCCGGCTTCGGGTCAGGTGTCGTCTCAACGGCGACCGTCTTCGTAGAGGTGTTGAGTATTAAGGCTCTCATTTTGTCATATTTTGATTCGGCTTCTTGGAAGGAATGGTAGATAAATAACCCACAATCGAAAGTGGATTGATGAAGGGAAGATCAAAGAATGCAACCAGAAACTCCGATGCTGTATGTTATCATTTCGGAGATAGCGGCTTTCGCGCTTGCACCATTTCTGTTGGACTTATGGAATGTTATGGTACTCACCAATCAGGGACGATTAACATCTTCACTCAAGTATCGATAACTAAGTACTAGACTCAACAAGATTAAAAAAAACTGTACTAATTTTCATTACGTAGAATGTGATGTTTGATTCAGCGGTTCGTCTGGTGCACTTAATGCCGACCCTTGTAGGTCTGTCTGAAGGAGCAGAATGAGGATGAAGGCCGTTTGCGGCTTATGAATGAGTGAGCACCTTGATGATACTACCCCGTATGGTCTGGTATGGTATGGTATGGAATTAGTTTTCGTCTACGGATAGCCTCCCGTAGGGCGAAATGAGTTCGAGCATGAGGATCATAATCATAGCCAATGACGTCTAGCTAATGCCCGTTGATAATCTGAGCGGCAACGTATATCAAGCCTGTCGAGCGGGCGGTATTTATGTTGGGATTCAATCATTATTAGACATTATCAAAGCATCTTGAACCACTTTCATGCCAGCCACCGAGCATGAATAGTTGTTTGTTGCTGTGTACTAAGCCAAGAATTTTCACATGCTAAGAGTAGCTCAACTACTTCAAAGATTGGAAAGCTTGCTTTAAAGACCCTTCACTCTCTCACTTGACAGTGCATCGCAGCAGGGAAGACGTAGGGACGAGCTTGCACCTTCCAACTCGAAATGCCATAGTTCGTCCATTTAGCTTGTATCACCGGTATGTAGATATGAGAGTACCAAGGTTATAGCCCGCATTGACTCCAGTCGCCACAAAAGCAAGCATTATAAATCAGTGACTGAAAAAATTGCAGTGCGAGAAGAATGAGGTGGGCGGGCCTGATGATGAGATCCTACGTTTGTGCTTGAACGGAGAATGGCGCAGAACTCCTAGGTCTTCAATGGATCTGTTCTATGGCCCTGGCTTCAATCGGCCCGAAAATCATCGTTGTGTTGCTTGATTCAAACAGTAGTGCGATTGCGAGAGCGACAGTGGCGCGGATGCACGTCCCGAAGAAACGACAGGCTGCCGCCGCCGTTGCCGGTAAGCACCAACAGGGTGATGCTTGATTTGGCCAGGTACATGCTATGGCTTGACATGTTCGCATATATAATCAAAGGACAGCTAAAGTGCAAAAAAAGGTGCGATTATGCACAGTGAATATTGTAAACAAGGCGGACTTTGCAACAGTATCTCCGCCGAACTATAATCTTGGATCATATTTTATTTACTGCTAGAGATATGGCGACTGAATTGCTTCATTGATTAGACTACTACCATGCGACGAACAGGCCCTTTAGGTCTTGATGACCCGCTGAGCGACATCTTCTAGTTGTTCTTGCTTCAGACCGAGTAGATCATTATCCAAGCCAGACTTAGTCAGATCGCCCAACGGAAGCGCGACGATAGCCGCAGCGATCAACGGATAGATAACGCTGTAATCCCCAGAATTCAATTTGCCCTGAAGCTCCCGCACCTTTGTGGCGGTATCCACAGTCGCGACGTCCCACTTCTGGCCTGTGACCTTCTCAAGAACTCCGAGAATCTCTTTCTGGGACGTACGTACAGAAGAGATGTATACATAGCGGTTAGCGGTTTCGGCCGGCTTTTGCAGGACTCGAGCAACAGCAAGTCCAACTTGCGCCAGAGTACTGGCGGTGAAGTAGGTCTCGCCCTTGTCCCAGATGGTGGCTTTTCTCGAGCCCAGGTCGAAGTCCAGGAAGCCATATTGGAGACCCTAAGTATACTCTGTCAACAAATTTCCGAGTTCTAGCTCCTGAGGGCAGTGAACTTACCCAATCCAAGAATGCTCCAGAACTAATAGCTGTCCAACTGAGACCCTCCTTTTCTTTGCTCTGAAGAAACTCGACGAATTTTCTCTTAGAGGCCATCACAATTGGTAGGTGTGCCTGGACGTCGGCCCTAGTTGTGTCGATGCCAAACTCAGAGGGAATGAACCTCTTCACTCCTGCCTTGATGGCTGCCTCAACGATCTTTTGCTGATGCTCGAAGCCATCATTTCCTACGGTAGACACAACAGCGTCTTGGCCTTTGAATGCAGATTCAAATGATTCGATGGAATAATCAGATCGGATGACGTTGACTGTGGAAGGGAAAGTCGCCTTCGATTCTGGTCGTGATACCACAGAGACGTTGAATTGTTCGGTAGCTAGCAGTGCATCGAGGACAGACGGTCCAAGATTGCCGCTTGCCTAGAAAATCATGTTAGAATCTGTTCAACAGAGGCTGTGAATGCAGTGACAAAAGTCACAGGTACTCTTACACCGATGATGAGAACGTTCTTTATGGCTGGCATTGGTCTTCAGATAGAATTGAGGGAGAAATGGTTTTTGGATGTCTTGCGAGGGGGAATCGTCCAACTACGTCTTTTGTAATATTTCATCCTAGATAGATGCATTGCTAAGCAACGAACAAAGACCTAACAATCTCTAATCTTAACTCCGAGTAAGAGACCTATGAGGTGGAGCGAAGGTTACAAACCATTCTGGGACGTTTTCAGCCACTGACACGTTAGTCTAACTTGATTAGAACTGACATTGCACACGCCGTATTCGCTTCGTATACGGTCAAACAAGTGCAACCCTTGAACATATTTGTTTCTCCTTCCGCAATGTGCCTTGAGCAGTGTTTACGCTCAAAGGTTATCTATTAGATAGTGACGGGGGCTTTGTGATCTATCATATCATTTACAGCAGCTCTAATGCTGCGTAATTGCTTCAATATCCCGTCTTCTTCCCTCTCCTGGTCTCCACAAAATCGACAAGATCAAAGAAACTCTTCTTGTACCTCCTCTGCTGGGTAGTCCTATTGACAGTCTGAATACCAAACCTTGCATCGTAATCTCCGAATTCCCAGTTATCGGCAAAGCTCCACGCGAACGTTCCCAATACATGCACATGATCTTCCCAGATCGCCTTGAGGACCTCGCTCATGAAAGATAGGTAGTAGTTGCTTCGGGGAGCATCGTAGAGCTGGTCGGACAGTTCTTTCTCGGCTTCGGCAAAGACGGGGAAACCGAATTCGGTGATTAGGATGGGTGATTGGAAGGTATTCCAGACGTAGGAGAGGTAGGTTCTTAGGTAAGTGGGGGTGATGTAGACGTAGCTCTGGGAGCGATAGCCGATGTTCCTGTTCGTGTAAGTGCTATGATCTGGGTGAATTTTGGATTGGTACATACCATCTAGTCGTGGTTGTGGTTGATTGGTTGACGCAATATGGAAACAAGGGATCAGAGATGTTCTTTGCACAAGCTTCAATACCATTCTCCGGGGGTGCAACAACTGTCGCTGTGTATGGGTCGATGCCGAAGAAGTCTGCATAGATGTGTCAGCCGTGGTTCCTAATGTCCGACTGTCCTCAAGCCTGTGGACATACCTGCAGTTCCATTGAGATATTTCAGATCTTCCTCCGTCAAAGGCACGAAATCTGGGATAGTCATCTTGAAGGCTTCAGGGTAGTCGATGCCGAGATTGATCGGGTTTCCAAAAGTCGCGAGCTGGAAATCATTGAAATGTTTTGCCGCGTCGACATCTTCCTGTTTGCTAGGGTCACGGGGTACGCCAAAGTTGTCATTGAACTTCAATCCCACCTTTCCGGTACCCTTGATTTCGTCATGATAGAAATGATAGAGTCTCGCGTGTGCCTTGATTACGGTATTGATGCTCTTCCCATTGTGGCTGTACAAGAGAGGCTCGTTGAACGTGAACCACACGGGAACGCGATCAGCGAAATGTGTCATGACAATCTTGCCATAGTTGACAAAAGCATCCTCAAAACCGTCCATTTGATACCCTCCATCCACATAACCAATCAATGCGTCGGTGTTGACATTGCTCATGTTATTACCAAAGATCTGCCACGGTGTGTCGAAATGAATCAAAGTCACAGTAGGAATCATGCCTTTTTCGAGGACAAAGTTGATCAGATCATTGTAATGATCTAGGCCCTGTAGATTTACTGGACTTCCCTCGAAAACAAAGGGCAAAATGCGAGTCCACGGAATCGAGAATGAGTAGTACTTCACGCCAATTGACGCCAGGCGCTCGATATCTTGTCGATAGAGATAATAGTTCTCATTTGTAACGTAATCGTCCGCTCTTTCAGCGCTCGGTTTGAAGAGAGCCTCCATGATCGTAGGTGTTCGTCCCTCATCGGCGATCGCACCTTCAATCTGGGAAGCAGACCCAGCGACACCGAACATGAAGTCATCCGGGAAGGAATAGCAGTCTTGGGGACCGAAGTAGTCTGGTGGCGGCAACACAAGCTCGCTCGTGGGTATCGGTGTTGGTGATACTGTGGTCGAATACAGCCCTCGAAAGGTAAAGTTTGGAAGCGCTGCTACCTCCCATAATGAGGACCATGCTGCCTGTCCGTACTTATCATCTGTATCCGAAGCCTTTGCAGTTGTATTTGGGTACCAATTGCCCCATGTAGTTGTCTTTACTGATGGGATCAAGCTGCTTAGGCTCTCGTAAGGCGGTGCGTAGGTTGTCTGGGGGCCAGGCACTACCGAAGTAGCTGTACGGACTGTTTCAGTCTGAGTGAATGAGAAAGCACTAAAGGCATATGTCGGCGTTGCCTGGGCTTGCGAACAGTTCGGCCTAGACGATGGGCCGTCTGCGGGTATGTAGACCTGTTGTGCTGTAGTAGCGACGGCATATGCGCCCAAGTATATGAACGACCGCATGGTAAGAACCGGTGTTTGTATAGTGTTTGTACCTGTACTTCGAAAGAAAGTTCGTGATAGCGGACATCTTTTATGCCAGGTATTGTCTCAAATCCGATCGCCCGGCATCTTTGGCTAGCTGAACACAATGGAATCAAAAACAAGGCCGTGAGGCCATGCCCCAGTAGAATTGCGGGGAAGGAACGGGGAAGAAGTCCATAACAGGTGTAGATGAAAGACGGTGACGTACATCCTGTACTTATGTAGGCTCGTTTGGGTATGGAACCACGACAAGCTCAGGAGAATCTGCACGACAAATCTTTTCGAAGCTTGTGATGTAGAAAGGCCCGACTCCACAGCTGATCTTGAATCTCGGCAGTAAGTAAACACATGGGGTCAAGCAAAATGGTATCCGGCGTGACAGGAGTGACAGGCATGGACAGGTACTAGTATTTTCTCGATTTGGGGCTTGTTGATGACATGGCGGAAAATGCGGGGGATCGGCACGGCATGGTCGGCCTAGATATACCCGAACCGGCTCTACCAGTTTGATGAACACCTGCAATCATTTGGAAACCCTCCTGTGTGCTCTGTTCTTCTTCTGAATTTCAAGAAAATAAGTAATGGCATCACATATCGCGGAACCCATGCGTTGGAGCAAACGTTAATGTACTAGTATAAGCCGAGCATTGGCATCTTTGCGCTGGCCTATAGCCGCTTGAATGACCAGGTCGCTCTCTACTTCATGAGACCATCTTCATGGAGTAGCAAGCGAAGGCTGTGGTTCGTGTTGGTAGATTCTTCGAAGGGTACTCCGTACTTGTCGCAGTGACACCTCGTCTGTGGGGTGATCAAGAATTGACTGCTACCAATTGCGATCTGCACAACACGAAGTAACCCTCCATCTCGCTAATTCATACCTATTCTGTTCAACCGAGGATCTAGCAAAGTTTACTCTACATTGTTTACAAGAAAGGATGTCGTTATGAAAGAACCTTCGTAGGGTTTATACATTGTAGCACTATTTGCGTGGTGTCATCATAGAATGCCCGTGCAGTCTGACAGGCACAGCCACACGTTAAGATTCAAACGCAGATTCAGTTGTGACACAACGACAAACTTGCTGCTTCGAACTCAATCATTATTTCTCGAATACATCTTATTGCAAAGAAGTCCCCTTTTTCTATTAATTCCGTAAACGATGTCTACGAGTTCCAATGAACCCGAGTCTACATTGATCGCGAAGGAGGAGTTGGCTGACGACGACAAACCTTCGGGGACATTTTGGAGCGAGCGATATCTCAAAGAGTTCACGATTGAGCAAATACTGTCATTACCAGAATCGCAACAGGAGGAGCTTGCCAAAGAGCTCAGTATAGCTTGTTGGGATCCGTTGACGGTGCGGGCAATTGGCACCCCAGGAGATGTCTTCCCCGTTACTGTGGACTGGTCCCAAATAGAATCACTTCCACTACTACCCAGCGAAGACGAAGACGATGAAGCGGAGGATTCCAGCAATGACAAAAGTCGCTCAGAAAAGCCCCAGCAAAATTAAGAGCTTGAATTTTTCGGATACACAACGAGATAAGTGCGTATAGGACAGTTGCGGACTAGTATCGCAGCGTAATTGTTCCGAGGCCCGATGCGAGTACTGGCAACTTTAAAGCGCAACACCCTTGAGCGTCAACTAGTCATTCTAAAATGCAGCGAAGGGCCTTTTGAGTGTGTTTCCTTATCATGCCTGCATTGAACGGCTTCTCCGACAATGAGTTTCGCACTCGTACCGATGTTTTACGGGCCGCATTGGCTTTATTGAAGCCATTGGAGCAATACAAATCGCAGGATCGAGCCCGCATAAGGATCGCAACTGCAACCGGAGCTGGATTCAGCGAGACATCTGCACAGCTTGAGGGTTTCGCGCGGCCATTATGGGTGGTTGCCGACCTGCTTCGATTCCGGTCGGTTGACCCAGATGCTGAGCTGATACGAGCGGCGAGCATCAACCTGGATGATTGGATCGATGGTCTCAAGGTGGGAACTGATCCGAATTCGGCAGAGTACTGGGGAGACCTGTCAGGTGTCGATCAACGTATGGTCGAGATGGAGTCCATAGCCTACACTTTGTTGCTCAATCCGGAGACTTTGAGTTTTGCAGACGATCCTGTGGCTCAATCGAACGTGGTCAAATGGTTGCGCAGTATCAATGACCATCCAATGCCCCAAAATAATTGGCTCTGGTTCCGGATCTTTGTCAATCTCGCTCTCGTACGCACATTAGGTGTTCCAATGAGCGAAGTAAAGGAACACATTGATGCAGCGCTGGCGACGCTTGATTCATTTTACATAGGAGAGGGATGGAGTAGTGATGGGCTGTGGGGTGATGCCAGAAAGCAGGTTGACTATTATTCGGGAAGCTTTGCGATTCAGTTTGCTCAACTACTATTTGTTAGATTTGCCCCAGATTATGACCAAGCGAGAACAGCGCGATACAAGAAGGAGGCTGGCCAGTTCGCAGAAGTGTATTGGAGGTACTTCCACGAAAATGGTAGGCACCCGAAAATATTATCTTAGTTGTCTAGTGCAACAACTGACTGTTTCCATTTCTAGGAGCTGCCATACCATTTGGAAGAAGTCTTACCTACAGATTTGCATTTGCTGCCTTCTGGGCTGCAGCAGCTGTCGCCGAGGTAGATCTACCTTCGCCAGTATCTAATCTAGGGACTGTGAAAGGAATGCTGTTGAGACATCTACGGTGGTGGACGCGGCATCCTCATATATTCAATACCGACGGCACCCTCAATATTGGGTTTTGTTACCCAAACATGCACATGTCAGAAAATTACAACTCGCCGCAATCAGTTTTCTGGTGTTTAAAGTCTTTTGTCGTCCTCGGTTTGCCTGACACACATCCATTCTGGACGAGCAAAGAGGAACCTCACCCACTTGATGCAGACTCTCGGAACAACAGCCTCGCCCCTGTTGCAGTGCTACGACCACCAAGGCACATTCTCTGCAATACCCCAGAGCACCACTTTCTTCTCTCATCTGGTCAATCGACTCGTAACCGTTTCAAGGCTCGAGAAGCAAAGTACGCGAAGTTTGCGTACTCCTCTACCTTTGGGTTCAGCGTTCCTTCAGGACCATTGCTCGAACAACAGGCACCGGACTCGACCCTCACAGTCAGCTTACCAGATGAAGATATCTTAAAGGTTCGCTGGGCCCCCACTGATTCACAATGGGGAGAAGTGCGGGTAGGTGATGAAACAGTTCCTACAATGACGAGCACCTGGACACCACTGCAGAGTCTGGGCCTGGATATCACCACAACTCTCATCTCTCCAGTCAACAGATGGCCTGGCTGGCATATTAGAGTACATAAAATCATACGCAAAAACGCATCTGGATACCAGAGTCCAGTCGTGGAGGTTATAGATGGCGGGTTTGCGATATCTGCACAGACTCCCGAAGGTCTATCAATCTTTGAAGACGAACTTCAGCCAAAGTATGAAACTAACGATGAGAATTTGTCTAACGGGTGGTGGAACGACGGAAAATCCTGTCTGATCATCTCCGAGTCGGGCGCGAGCGGTATCGTAGACTTGACAGACGTTTTCGCTCCAAACGTGGAATCCAGGTCTCGAGGCGAAAGCAAGATCATCAGAGCAGACCCGAATACGTACGTTGTTCTAAGCGCTGTCTTCTTTTCGAAATTTAAATACTGACTGTCAGGTCAAAGCAATCTTATGGCTCAGCGAACACTCATCCCTACTATCGAGCATCACCCTGAAATCTCGATGAGTAAACAAGAGCAGAATGTGGAGTGGGTTGTGAGCGGTGTTTTTGCGATACAAGAGTCGGCTATTGTACATGGAAGAGGTGTCTGGAAGTTATGGCATGATCGTCCTGTTGGTCATCTGGGCCGGAATAACGGTGGCATTCACTTCGATTAGCGCTAGTGAACTAACACAGAATCAATAATCAAATACTTGATCCCAGTAGCCATTATTCATGAAAATTGATGGAATATACATCCAATTATATTTGGAGATCTAGGACATGGATTGACTGTGGGTGCGCTGTCGGAAGGGGAAGGCCATATGATGAACCTCTACCACTCTTCAGTTAGTGATACGAAGGCACATTCACATTGTAGTGGCCACGTGCATTCAAGAAGGTAATTGAAAGAGAATTTCAGTTGCTCGGGTCAAGAATGGCTCCGTACTTTTAACTTGGACTGTGCAGTTCAATTCCGTACACGTGCGTTACGCTTGTGCGCACCTTATAGTCATCACTTGAATAGTCACTACATAAACAGTCATAGCTAGTGAAGACAGGCTCACAACGAATCATGTTCGAGGTGTGGTATAAATATCATTTGCTTCTAGGTCATGTTATTATATTATGCACATACTTCACAATCAAGTTCTGCACCTTCGAAAGACAACGCTACAACGGACCAGTAAATGAACTACAAATAGAGCAACAATACGATCAAACAACTACCTAGCCAGACCAATCTGCTAGAATGCGGCAGGCACGAATCCCTAGAGCCGATCTCTTTGACGCTAAAGAGATCAATGGCGGCAGTTCCACTTACTGGGGCGGTTTTCTAGCGAATGGGTGTAAACCGCCCAAGAACAACCCAAATCAACATGCGCCTTTCAGGAATGCGGCCATGTACTTCAGTTATCAAGGCTTGAAAGCCAATGACATCACGACAATTGACCCTGACCGCCCAGCCAGACTCATCAGCCAAAATCTGCAAACAGGTCAGGGAGCCGAACCACGAAACGAGAATACCTTTCCAGACATAGATTTGGAGCCGTATTGGTCGGCGAGGGCTGACAGCTACTTCCAAGAAGGCTCGATAGAGAAGCAGATCGTGAATACGCTCATCCAACGATTCGAGGAGTTATTCACGCAGAAGGATTGCCCGAACAAGATCTATATACTTGGAATGGACTCAATGTGCTATAAACATTCGAGTTGGACGGCAGCAGAAACGGACAGAGAAAGAAGGAGGGTGATTTCGCACTATATGTTTGCTCTCGACATTGCGAAGCGTTTTATTCAAAGGTTTTATAACAACTTCCGCAACGTGAAGGCCACAACCTACAGGATTTGTGTGGACACGACATGTCTTTGCGAGACCGATATCAAATTCATGAAACAGAAATTCGAGCTCCAAGAAGGCTACCTATTGGAGACGAGCCATCTGGCAGATATTCTTGGAAACAAGATGAACAGGCAATCCATTTTGATCATGTTCGCGCCGAAAAATCCAATTCGACAGATGCTCGCGGATGTGTGCGCCTCACTCGTAAGAGAACTTTCTCCTTACGTTGTCATTTGTCCGCCCTGGGAGGTTGATACATTAGCTCTTGATGACTATCACGGAGGGGACCGGACGTCTAGCAGAGTGTATGAACTCTTCCAGGAGCATCGTTACAAATCGAAACCCTTCACATACAATAAGGATTTCATACAGTGCTATGGTATACTTGGGTATCACCTGCGCAGTGACTGGCAAGTCCCTATGGAATCGCTAGACACATGTGTGGTGACAGACTGGGGTCATTACTTTTCTGAGCTAGACAAACAATACCAGTGAGCCAGGCCAGAGGTTGAGATATCTCCCAATTCTTTCCCATTTGTACTGTAATTATGGTACATGTTTGAAGGATGAGGGATCGGGTTTCTTTTCATCCTTAATTTCCACCGATTCCGATGGTCTGGATCCATTTCCCACTTGTTTCCTTACACTCCTTAGATTCAGGCATTACACATACTTAACAGATGACATATTACAACTTTAAGTTCTACTGAGTATAATGTATAATTACATCAAATCTATCAATATACATTGAAGTCGCTTCTCTATACGTGCATCGTTCTCATCCATAGCGAGACGCTAAACGTTCAGCACTCAACCCAGGTACTCGTTGCATTGTATGCCATTACAAGGCCCTTGATCGATGATGATTTTGCATGCTTCAATCACTCCACTAACAGTATTGTGTAATTTTGGAGCATCGCTTCTGAATTGCCGCTGGATGATGATAACACTGCAATGGAAGCAGCTTGTGTTTCTACATTCGGCCACCATTTGTGACTGTATGTCAGCCTTCAATTCAATTTAGAAGAGTATTGGTATTTCTTTCACAATGTAGGCTACGCAACAGCCCCATGATTGCCAAGTAACTTAACTTAACCATCCCCTCACCATCTAAGAGCTTCCAATGTAAGCCGAATACGAGCATCAATGCAGGAGCGCACACTTATATCTCACAAGGCAGGATTTCAATAATTCATAAGGCAAACTCCAAGTAATGGTGCAGGACACAAGCAATGTATTCCCTATGGAACGTACATTAACCTATTGCGGGGTTCGTCGAGTAAGCCGGATAAATTAAGAGGATTCGACTACAACACAAACAATGCAGGAAATTCTCGTGCCAAGAGCGGTGTTCTCATAGTACGAGAATGCATTGCTTACATTGGAAGTTTGCCTACTACTATATTCGAATGTTGGTTCTGGAATATGCTGAAGCCTTGCATCCCGAAATGATTGACCGGTTGATGATAGACTCAATGCTTCTGTAGCGATGACAGAAATAAGCAAGTTGAAAGTGATCAATACATTACATTATTGTAGAACTTGTGTATCAGAGAACTATAAATTCGCCATCACCGCCTCAGTCGACAGAGACAACACAAGCACAGATCTCAATCCAACACCAGCTTCAATATCTCACGATGTTCTCCCTCTACCACCTCATCAGCCTGGCGGCTCTTTCTCTCGCCGCTCCCGCAACCCGTTCATCCCCACAAGTCATCCCCGGACCCGGTCTTCCATCCCTCGCCTCCCTAAACCTAACATCCGAGTATCTATACTCGCTTCCCAAGCCTGTCACTGGTACTTTTTCCCCCCATCATGGCCCCAGAGCAAATCTAACGCATCCTCGCAGACCCCGACCAGTTATCCACACTCACAGACCCCTACTGCGGCCCCGATTTCGCCTACATCCCCGTCAACGACGCCATCGCATGTTTCCACTACCTCGACGGCCTCGGCGAGCAGTTCTGCGGCGTGCCGGACACGCAGAGGAGTAGTGTGTTCTGCACCGCCGGAAGAGGCAGTCGTATTGAGGGATTCGGGATTGGGCAGAGGAGTTGGTGGTACGTATTCATTCTCCTTTGGGACTTTTGGAATTGGCTAATGTGTGTGGGGATGGTAGTAAACATGTTGCGCAGGCTGTGTTGTGGACTATTGATCATTGCACGAGGCCTGGGCAGGACACTGCTGGTAAGTTGATTTCCTTCCATAGATCTGCCTTTTGTACTTCATATTTCAAGGCTTTCAAGGGCTAACACGAAGGCTATAGGTTCGGCGCCCGCGTATGGGAACGGTGGTCTTGTTGTGTTCACTGGAAAGTAAGTCTGTCGATGGACATGCAAAACTGCATGGGATGAGTTCGTTGAAAGCCGTCAATGAGAACAAGGAGGGGCGGAGAAGTAATTGGGACCCAAAAAAGAGTTTTCGAGTTTGTATATGACGCTAGTATATTGAAAATGCTATGAATGAGGTGCGATTTTGATCTATTGGTTTGCCATCTTTTTCCAACATTTTTGCGTGCTTAAATTGAATTGTTTGAAGAATGAAACTTTCATCAAGAAGCCATTTTCACAGTACACAACCCACATCTATTGCCCGGCCTGGCTACCTATGACAGTCCCAATCCTCTATACGATACTCATGTAATTGAACTGCATATCCGGTGAACATATCCGTCGTCGATGTTGGAAGTAACGATTGCCTGAGATATGTGTGATCAATTGGTGGAGTATCTCGGGTATCATTGGCTCGGGGTGCGGGTCATTGGGATCCGCGGATATGTGTTTGATTGGTCAGAGGCGGATGCGACATCGGTATCCCGCATTGGTGCTCCCCGCGATACGAGATCTGGAGTCTAGTAATGGAAGAGGGTATGATTGGAAATGGCACTCAATGGAATTGTAGCATGATGATAAAAGTTTGTTCTACCTATGAGAAGTTTGGATTCATCAAGGTCTGGAGAATATCAAGTGTCCTGAAAATGCTCGTGAATTTTATGGTTTCTATGATGTCATCTAGATAGATACAAGAAAATCGTCAAACAACCATGATATAAGCGTAATTATCTACAAAACCGATTCCTTTTTAACATGCGAATGTCTAAACAATGTTCCTCAGATCCTGACCAGCCAAGAATCTTCGGAGGTTGTATGCGATGAGGCCCTCAGCGCCCTGCGGCCTGCCACCAGCGGCGTGGGGGGACAGGATGAGGTTCTTGGATGCCTTCCACAGGTTCGACTCGGCGGGGAGGGGCTCCTTGACGAAGACGTCGAGCGCGGCACCGCCGATCTCGTTGTTCTGGAGGGCATTGAAAAGGGCGTCCTCGTCGATGGCGGTTCCGCGGCCGACGTTGACAACCCAGGCGTGGTTTGGCAGCAACTTCAGCCTCTCGGCATTGAGTGCATTGTTTGTGGAGTCGGAGCCAGGGAGAATCATGACCAATGCGTCGGTCTTGGAGAGAACCTCAGGAAGCTTGTCCTCGCCGACGACCTGGATTCCATCTCGCACGCCGGCGCTCCTGGCAACACCGGTGACATTGGCACCGAGCGCGACGAGGGAGGGTGTCAGGCACTTGGCGATGTTTCCGAAGCCCCAGACAGTGACGTTGGCATCCCTGAGGGATGTGAATGAGCCCTTCGGCCTGTCGGGTTGAGGGCCGCCGAGGTGGCCGGGCCATTTTCCTTGTGTTTGGTAGTCCCTCATCTCGTGGAACTTGCGTGCGGAGGCGAGGAGGAGGCCGAGGGTGTGCTCAGCAACGGTGTGGTCGTGCAGTCCTGATCCCGTTGTCACCTTGACCTTGCTGGTGTCAAAGCCGGCATTGAGGACGTCGTTGGGACCGGCGGCGAGGGATTGGATCCATTTGAGGTTGTTCAAGCGCTGTGCAGCATCCTTGAGGTTGTCGGCTGAGTTTGCCCAAGTGATGAGAATCTCGGCGTCAGAGTGCTCAGCGGGGATGGGCTTCTTGACGTCGTAGGGCTGGAGGGCGACAGAGAATCCCTCGAGAGAGAGGGTGTCGAGGGCGAGGGAAGTAGGGTAGAGGAGTTTGCGGGCCATGTTTGGAGTTACGTGTGAAAGAATTGAGAGGAGACGAGCGTGAGAGGGAGGAGGCATGGGACGGCGGGGGAGAGGGAGTATAATAAAGAAAAGGGGGGGCAATGGAGAAGAGACAGTCGGCGGGGTTTGAAGGTGGGGTTGACGACGGGATACGAATGGGATAGTTATACGGCAGAGCAACGAGAATGAGTGGTTGAATGGTAGTCTGGTGGCAGATTGGATGAAGATGTTCGCTGTCGGTGAATGGCGTCAATTGAGGGATTCAGTTTGCCCAAGATTTCTCCTCCTTTTCTGGCATTCCGATTGGTCGATTCAGTTGCCGCGGCATTTGTCGCCATGACAGTGTCTCCGGATAACGATCAGGTAAGGTTGCCAATGTTCCTTTTCGGCCGACAACGGAATTCAATTCCGAAATGTAAAGTTTCGCGAGGTTAATGTGGTTCTGCTAACAGGCGACCAATCACAAGTCGTCTCGGCTCTCGTCGGCGTATGAAGTTACTCCCCATTCACACCAGTCAAAAGGCCAGCAACCAGCTGACGCAGCTTCTATTTAAATAGACGGTGATAGCAGCCTTGATTCTTTTGTCGCTTGTGCTATCTTGTAGATGTACTCCGTACTCTATGTCCTACTGGCAATTCCAACAATCTAAGGGGTTTGGCATCATTCCAGCATACTTTGAGCAGCACAATTCAATCGCTAAGGTAATATACATTGTTCTGTAAGCGGAGAACTGTTCGAATATGAGACGGACAATTGAGTGCCTAGCATGAAAGTTCATGCACCAGTGATTTCCTTCAACGAATCTTTTGTCAATTTTCTCCTCTCAAGAGGTAAATGTTTCTGTGGCCAAACCACGAGAAAATTTCTTTACGGCTACAATAGCGATTTGATCATACGAAAATCCATCTTTCTACTGGACCTGGTCTTACTGACTACATTATGTTTTTCAAAAGCAGCAACCACAACACGTAAAGCCGAAAGTGCGGCCGTGTGTCGTCTTCACTGAGTGGTGCATTGAAAGAAGATTTTGCAGTATGGAGCCATCAATTGCAACACAACTCATATTGCCTGATAAGCTGAGTGTCTACCTTGGGCTCGAACGTTAGGACCTGTAAGCAGGATTACCTCTTCTAGAGTTGATGCCTCCAGAACAATATCGAGCAAGCAAATATGCGAACTCGAGACGCATCTCCTAACGCCACAGGTGAGCATGACAGAATCAAAAAACTTGTTGAGACTCTTGACGGCTTTGCTTTCGGCAACGACTATTCCTGCATGTTCGATTTTCTTGGTATTGCCGCTTTTCATCAGCAACGACTGCTCTAGAAGGGATTTTGCTGCGCCTAGATGCATATGGAAGCAGCTGACTCTATCTGCCAATCCTCCAAGAAGTAAGATGAAGCTTTGTAGATCCATTGACAGAGGAGCCAAGGAACTGTGGAGTTCCGTTATCTGCACCCCAGATTGTCAACGTTTCTTATCCTCGAGCATGTCACCGAATCAGATCTCCAAGGTCTTGAAAGGTTCGCCATATCCAAGAATCTGTATCACTAGCCCAAGATATTCTTAGTCAAAATACAGGCTGTCTGATTGCGAACCGCCCGAACGCCTTCCATGAACTGGTCATCGTAGGTCCCACATCCTACTGACAAGTCTCCACAAGACCGGTGGCGCAAGCTTTGTGGGGTCAAGTTGTCTTGATGACTGTGCATAGGTACTTTATATTCCACGGAGTACTTCGAGTGTACTTCGAGAAATGATCGTCGCCTCCTTCCGAGACATGGCAATGATGGCTGTTCCGAGATGTGTTCAAAGTATCCCCAACCACGCTTCAGCGGAGATGCATGGAATACGTCCCCAGAAATGTTATTTCATGATCGAGCCCAACTTTATGTAGCATTTTCTGCAACCTTTCGTCACTTCCCCACATGCGAAGTCGTTTGTCGTCCTTCTACCCGGACGATGCGGCAAAATTGCTTGGGTGGTCATGGCTTCCTCCACAACACCACCTCGCGCAGGATTGGTCGCACGATATTAAACGTATATGAGGTTACCAGTGCTCGACCCAAAGAAGTCGGTACTTTCATAATATCAACCGAATATGCATTCCGGGGTAACGTTGCCATGTGCACAGCGGACCGTTGGTATTAAAGTGCCATGTACCGCCAATGTTCCATCTCCATCGCTTCTCGTATCGCATCTTCTTGGGAAACCGCAAGACGACGACAGCCATGATTTTCTCTACACTCGTTGCGCTTGCAGCAGTCGCGGAGGCCATGCCTCAGTTTGGCGGAGGTGGAAACACGATGTTGCGATTTGGGTGCTCTCAGGTCGTTATTGATCGAATCGATCCCTTGGTAAATCCCGGACAAGCACCATCGCCGCACATGCACCAGGTGGTTGGTGGAAATGCTTTCAATACCAGCATGGCTTCGACCGATATCGCCAAGCTTGCCGACTGCACAACATGCGGTTACTCTGAGGTTTGTCATTGAGTCCGGGAACCATAGATACGATTGCTAAGAATCGTAGGATCTGTCCAACTACTGGACTGCCAACCTTTACTTCAAGGCTCGCAATGGCAGCTACAAGCGTGTGCCACAGATTCCTAACAGGTGAGTATCATCGATATAAGGTTTTGATACATAAAAGCTTACATTCGTATTTTCAGGGAGTTGTTCAACGACAAGTACACTACCGGTACACAGGGAGGGTTTGTCGTCTACTACGTATCGCCCGGAAAATCAAAGGTCCAAGCCTTCAAGCCAGTACGTTGATGCACTACCATCTGCAAGGCATCTACTAATGTCTTTTGAAACAGGGCTTCCGCATGCTTGTCGGAGATGCCAACAAGCGCGCCAAAGAGGGCAGTGGCTTGAAGTCACAGACCTGTTTCCGTTGCTACACGGGACCCAACTTCGCCGGCGACAATGCTGCACCATGCGCTGATGGCAAGCTGGATACAGAGGCTTTCCCTACTGCACCTTGCCCCGGAGGTATCCGTTCAAACATTCTCTATCCCACTTGCTGGGACGGCAAGAACCTTGACAGCCCCGACCATAAGTGAGTGGAACATGATGTGCCACTTCGTATGTTTGACTAACGCATCTACAGGGCTCACGTTGCTTATCCCAAGGCTGGACCGGCTACCTTCACTGGCTCGAGTGTTGGTGGAGACTGCCCGTCGACCCATCCCGTTAAGATTCCTCAAATCATGTTGGAAATTGTATGGGACACCAGGCAGTTTAACAACAAGGCTGACTGGCCCACTGATGGTATGCCAACCCGATATTTGACTTTACTGGGACTGATATACTAATCGTCAACAGGCTCTCAACCATTCGTCCTCAGCACCGGAGACCCCACTGGATACGGACAGCACGGTGACTACGTCTTCGGCTGGAAAGATGATTCCCTCCAGAGGGCCATGGACGAGGCAAAGGGCTGCATGGGCGCTTCTTGCGGTGGCCTCAAGACTCAAGCCGTCAGTGTTGGAAACGGCTGTAAGGTCCCGAGCCGTGTCAAGGAGGACATTGGCGATGGCTGTAAGTTCAACTCCCGCTTTCGTTGTTGCGATATCTCTAACAGCTCGTAGGGTTGTCTAAACTTCCTGGTATGGAGATGTAAGGTCCGGGCTTCGTCGTTAGGAATACACAACTGTAACAAATGTTAAGCATATGTGAAATTTGGTTATTGTCCATTAGGGTGTCCGTTAGGACATGTATGGTGTAGATGTTGGGAATAGAATGCATTATCTTCATACTCGAAGACCTTGAAAATTAGTTTTAGTGACATTACAGGGCCGGATCTTGCCTTTGAGAGTGAGAAATTAGCATTCTACAGCGCTGTATCGATCGCGCAATACGAGCACAGTGGAGGAAAGGAATGCAGTCATAACTCCGGATTTTGAACAGAATGTTATTGCTCGAGACGCCAGCCTTCGAGGATAATCGCGAATGGAATCCACTTTGGGAACCTCCGTCCGACCGAGAAAAATTCGTAAATGAGTTGGCCGTATCTGTATCTGTACAGACATTTAGATCTGATGTTCATTGGACGCAAAACACGACACACAGGGTTAAGGAGTCATTCGGTGTTGATCTGCCATATTGGATTGTTGGTGCGGGTCATTTCATCCCGCACGACTCATCTCCCTTCACCATGTACATATAATTCCTGGCCGCCCAGATATTTCCATTGTTTCGAAACCTTCCAAAAACCGGACGCGAAAAACTTTCGATAATGCCATTTCGCGGGGAACACGAGGCTGTTGAGCGGGGAAACCCTGCAGTTGACCCACGAACCGAAGGCGCCTTCGGGTGAATTGTCCCGGCCTTCGGACTAATGACTTAGGAGTCTTATTTACACCGGTGGCCGCGCAAATTATGCCTTCACCCACAATTCCTCTTCAATGGCCATGCAACGTGGAGAATGTCACCCAATTCCCCAGAAAATGATCACGACGATTCCAATGGATCGGCGCCGACCAAGAATACCCCAGAATTGGCCTGTAACGGCTGCCGGAAATCTAAACTAAGATGTTCACGCGAAAGACCCACATGTTCCCACTGTCGAAAGACTAGTAAGCTCTGACCAGATATGTGCGATCAAGAAGCACTGCTTACATCGAGTTGAGGTCTTGATTGCGTTTATGAGACAAAAAGAACCAAACCTGGCCTTAAGGCCGGGGCAGTCGAGAATCTCCATAGACGACTAGGTACACTAGTATGAATGCCGCAAATCTGATTGTTATGCCAACTCTTTCTGTTAGACGCCTTAGAGAATCTCGTGCATGAACGCGAGAGAAATCCTCCAGCAGCACCTACGACTGCCGTTTGTCACGATGTCAATCATAATGGAGCATCGACAGACGCTGCAGCATACAATGTACTTGCGCTTCTCGCCAAAGAACTGCCAAAGTTGATAAAGTCGGGTGCCAGTCCTCCCTCCGTTATTGACAACAACATCGATCACAGAGCTAAACGAAGACGCCCGAATGGCGATGAACCACTGAATACACCCAGACATGGCGACATACGGCTACCGCATCTAGCGGCGCTCGAAAAGATAATCGCGGCCTACTTCACACACATTCACCCATGGATTCCAATGATACATCAGGCCAGATTCCGCCAGCGTATGAGTGTCGCCATGGAGTATCCGAAGCTCGAAGTCATCCTCCATGCAATGGTTTACGCCACTTCCAAATATCTTCCAGAGCAGGAGGTTCCGGAGAGTGCTTTGCTGGATAGTCGAAAGTGGGTAGTTTGGAGAGCCATGGATAGTGTTTCACCAGAAAGCTTGCAAGCCCTGACGATTCTAGCTTTTACAGATGTATGTCATACAATCGCGAAAATGACTGAACGGTATCTAACGAGATCAGATCGGCAATGGCCATTGCGCAAAAGCTTGGTCAATAGTGGGTTCCTTGACGCGCACAGTCGAGTACAGCCAATTGACCCAGGAACGAGAGCTCGGCAGCCACCAGCCATTTTGCCGCCCGTATAGCTTCATCCAAGATGTTGAAGATTGGACCGAGGTCGAAGAACGAAGGCGCATCTTCTGGAACATCTTTAATTTGGATCGATTCTGTTCTATAACGATGGGTTGGAATACTAGTCTAACTTCAGACGATGTTCACCGACGGCTACCGTGCGATGGGCCCTTGTGGCGAAAACAGACGCCTGTTGTGACGCCGTATTTTGGAATATGGGACAAGTCCGCAGGGCGCATAGGCAACCCGGTCGCATTCTTGCCGCAATACCAGTCACCCAGTGAGCCTGTTAATGACGTAGAGATTCGAAGCCGACCAGATGCTGCCTCAGCTGCTAGCCCTAACCAAAATCTTCTGGTTGATACCACGATCGGAGCTTTCGCGTACTGCATCGAGGCGACTGAATCCATGAGCCGTATTACCAGTTACTTCTTGCAGCAGAAGATTGATATACGAGATGAAAGAGAAATCAATTCCTGGCTAACCCGCTTCAAAGAACTCGATCTCCGCCTGGTTCATTGGAAGATGCTTCTACCTCAGAAATGGAAGACGAACATGGAACGTCAGTCAACATTAATGGATCCAAATCTCACAACAGCCCATGTTACGCACAACGCTTCCATGATCTTGTTGCATCAATTGATTGCGTATCCGCCATTGAACTGGGGTTTCAGACACAAATTACCTAGCCACTTGAGCGCCGAAGCATGCCAGTCCGCCGGCATAGAAATTGCGAGGATCACGCAGAACTATCTATCGAACTCCAATAATGCATCTCCGATCGGAAGTCAATACGCCTTTTGTCTGTATATAGCTGCCAGGATGCTACTCATCCACTGGAAATACTCCGCCGAGAACAGTCTTGATGAACAATTCTGGTCTTTGATCCAGAGCTTGGAAGAACTGTCTAAGCGCTGGCAGGCTTTGTCTCGCGACAGGAATGCTCGTAGCTTAGCTGAACGATATGCAGATAGACTGAAGGAGCTGTATACATCATGCATGGAGGTCCCTGGTTACAGTATCGATGTCATGGACTACACCAATGAGATCCGTCATTGCGCAATGACTCCATATGGGGACGACTCCCGGTCTATCACAACGCCGACCTGGTCGTCTCAACATCGGTTGCGAACCGACATCAGAAATGGAGTAGATACCATGATACCTTCCATTCCGCAGCACGAAAATCCACGGGGAGACAGTATTGATTCGCAACATATGGCACATGTTGAAGAAGGAGCCAATCCTCTCAACATGGGAGACTTCAACACCATCCCACAGATGATGCTCGATCAACAGTTCATGAACATGGATCGCGTGATAGCTTTTGATGATGGAAGCATGTTCACAGCCTCGTTGGATCATGGTAACTGGTAAGGTTCTATATTGTGTGTAGATATACATAGGTCTAGATAAGTCCCATCCTCAAAAGACGGTTTCCGAATTCCACCAAATAATAATCACCATATACCAACCCGTGATTGGCATATCTCTTTCGGGCTTGGGTATTGTTGTTGGCTGTGCCGAATTTCAACAGTCCTTCGAATTTTACATCCGGAACCACGTCTTCGACTCCAATATGATGATATGGTGCATGAACGAGTCGTGCGCGCTCGGGCGCGAGGGCAAAAGCGAGCGTATCCTCCACGATCGCCAATGCTGCGTCCCGGAATCTGGTGGCGAGCCGGTGCTGCGAGATCGACGTAAGTGCTTGCGAAAGAACGAGCATTCCGTTCGCTGCAATGGTGCCCGAAGATGAGTCCCTCAGAGGGTTCTCAAGATCTTCGATGGGTGCATCGAAATCCCAAAGAGGAACACAGCGTCCCCGGCGTGTGGTTGTCCCATCAGGAGATATATCTGTGATCTCGACAGCACTCGGCGAAGTTTCCAATCGATACAAGAAATATTCGGCTAGACCACAGGCGGCATGCAGGAATTGTGCGTCTTGGGTCGACATGTACGTTTGCGCATATCCTAGAATGCCCCACGCCTGGCCTCTTGCCCATGTGGACTCATGCGCATAGCCCTGAGCCGTCAGCCGGCATTTGAGACCACCTGTTTTAGGATCGATGTTAGCGACATGACAAGTAGAGTACCATTGGCCTCTATACCCGTCCTTCGATGTTGGCAACGCATCCTCCGGTCTCAGGTGTGACTGCAGAAGTGTTCTCGCGTGGGCTGTGGCCATGTCGGCGAGGTAGTTTCCATTTGGTTTATGCTTGGATGCATAGTAGAGAAGATCAAGATTACATAGACTATCGATGATGACAATCATGTTGTCTTCCTGGTCTATGATTTCAATGTCTTTCTTCTTAAGCAGGTCCCAACTCCTGATAGCTTTGGCGGATGGGACATATCTGCTTGCCAGACTATCGGCCGCGCGAATAATTGAGTCTAAGCTTCGAGGATTCCCAGTGCATTCCCAGTCCGCACGCAGCGCAGGCATGACGATGAATCCAATGTCATGAGTATCGGTCCTGTCGGCCATTCCATGCAGCGGTTCGGTCCAGGTGCGGCATAATGATGAGAATTGTTGCCGTAATTGGGGTATGTCAATGCGATCTTTGGATTCGGCAGAATTAAGGGATGTGAAAGTGTGTGGAAACTTGATCAATCTTTCCAGTATTGCATACAATGAACCAGGAAAGAAACCCAATGTCCAAAAAGCGCTTTCTCTCAGCGTGTAGCTTCCATCCCCGTCTTGAGGGACATACTCCGGAAAGGCGAAGGGTAAGGCGCCAATATGCGTCGTGGCAGTCCGTAATAACTTTGCGGTGATATTCTCATCGAAAAGCTCTTTCAATTGTTCAATAGGACTCCTGTCCGAGGTAAAGTCATGCTGTCGCTCTTTTGTGTCGCCCAATTCTGAAGGAGACGCACTTGTCAATGGAGTTGATGCTATCTCCGAGATGTCGTCTGCAGCTACAACCGAAGTATCGGAATTTTGTTCTGGGCTGGATTCAAGGGGAGGAGACACAGCCAACGGCGACTCGGCTGTTTTCAAAATCGCTTCCATTTTTGCAGTGACCAGCCAAATGGACGAGTGGAGGAAAGGGATGAACAAACGATACTCGGATCAGTTCGAGCATGAAATGGGCTTCTTTAGGGCTTGGATCCTTTCGGACAGCGGGTATCAAATGCTCCGCAGTCATTTACCAGTACATGTGCCAGACATGCACCAGTTGCGATCTAAACAAGTTAGTCCATGTTCGGGGTGTCAATCGACCGCGCACCGTCGCCAATCGTCCGACTGTCGAAGCGACTTATCCACGGGGTCATTAGCCTGCGGGGAATCCAGGCCGGGGTAGCAGCCACCGACCAATTCACAAACAATTGTCATGGATATGGAACCAGTCACTCGGATCAAGGCGATCTGGAGATGTTTCCTTGGAAAGTATTAATGCATACTTAAACCCAAGTTTCTTCGTTTTGGCTGATCTTCATCCACCGCTCAACTACAGCGCGCCGGACCATCCATCGAAAGCATCCTCACCATGGCGAAAGACGAAAATCAAATTGAGGTTCATGCGCCAGAGCAAGACGCAGATCTTTGCAAAGAGGAAAAGAAGCCAGTGGTGAGCTCGTCTACCCAGGCGCCGAAACGTTCGCTTTGGCTCGCGTGGTTGTATATCTTCGATTGGTACCCCAGCCACTACTCGAAGGAGGAGAAGAAACTTGTGCGAAAGCTCGATGGAATTCTCTTAACGCTTTGTTGTCTGTGCTTTTATATCAAATGGCTTGATCAGAATGCCTTGTGAGTTTTCGTGGAATCTATGTCGCACCAGAATAATAAGTACTCACGACTCGATAGGAACAGCGCATATGTATCCGGCATGGAAGAGGAGTTGAACATCAAGGGAAACGAGTGAGTCGATTTCTATCGAGGATATGGCAGTGTTAACATGACCAGATATTCGCTCTTCGGTACCTTTTACAATATCGGATACCTTGTTTTCGAGATTCCTAGTATGATGATCATTTCACGACCGAATCTCGCTCGCTACTACATTCCTACCATGGAGACACTCTGGTCTATACTCACCTTTACACAATGCCGATTGCAGAACACGTCGCAAATATTTGGTCTGCGATTCTTGCTCGGTGTTTTGGAAACCCCCGCGGCAACTGGCAGCATCTACCTTCTTACTTCCTGGTATCGGCCGGATGAGATGTTCAAGCGCGCTGGCGTGTGGTACGTTTCCAGTAACGTCGGTGCCATGTTCAGTGGATATTTGCAGGCAGCGGCCTACACCAACCTTAGTGGCGTTGGCGGGATGTCAGGTACGTAATACCAAGTAGTTCCCCTCGCTTGCGTTTGCATAGATGCCTAACAACAAAATAGGATGGAGATGGCTCTTTATCATCGATGGAAGCATCAGCCTGCCTATTTCCATTGCCGGTTTCTTCCTTTTCCCGGGTCTCCCAACAAGCCCCAAGGTCTGGTGGCTCACGGAAGACGAGAAGAAGCTAGCCATCGCCCGCAAGGAGGCTGACGGATTCAAGAAGAGTGGCAAGATCGGCAAGCGCATGCTCAAGAGAGTCTTCACCCACTGGCATTTTTACATCGCAGTCTTCACCTATGTCTGGTAAGAATTGCTTGCCACCCGTTTAGTTTGTGTTATCTGCTAACGAACGTGACAGCTTCCAATGTACATCATATGTCGGAGGTCAAATGGCCTTGTGGCTCAAAGATGAAGCCAAGCGACACGGAACATACACCGTTGAGCAAATCAATCTCATTCCAACGGGCGTTCAAGGCGTTGCCATCGTCACTGGCGTTCTAGTTACTAGTTTAGTCATGATCTATCCAATGTGGATCGTCTTCTCTGTCGTAACGGCCGTTCTTCTATTCGCCAACGTCTGTCTTCTCGTGTGGGAAATTCCTCTTGGCCTGCATTGTAGGTTTCCATTCTCCGTTGTTTGCCATTATCGCAGCTGACCACCCGCCCAGTCTTCGCTTATTACTGCTTGGGACTGACGTCCTGTGTGACTCCGATCCTCTTCCCCTGGGTCAACTTGATAATGAAGGATGACAATGAGGCACGAAGCTTCACGACCGGAGCCATGATGACGATTGGATGGGCGTTCTTCAGCTTCTATCCAATTACAGTATTCCCAAGACTGGAAGCCCCCAAGTGGCGCAAAGGTTTCACCGTCAACACAGCTCTCATTTGCTGCTACTGGATCCTCTTCTTGATTGGTCAGTTTCTATGGAGGAGGGAACTTGCATCGAAGAAGTACGACATCAATGCAACCAGCGAAGAGGCTTTGGATGATAAGACCGAGGCGGTTCATGTTGAGGTATCGAAGGAGACGAAAGTTTGATGGACTTAATCTACATCTATTAAGTAGCACTCTTCTGGCAATTATGATCAATGCGGCATCAGGCTCGAGGCTTTACTCCTGAATTGGGGGTTCAGCAAGAGTTATCACAATCAGGACGTTCTTCTCTGTAGAGAATAAATAGTCATTAATACACCTGGATTCACCAACAAGCACCCATATTCATATAATTATCGCGCGATGATATTTTTAATCCATGTCCCCGTCCAGTCTCCCGCCCTGTGGTTGCTCGCTTCTAAATATATGATCAATGCACTTCGACAGTGCTTGTTACTGCGCCGCGTGTGCTACGTGGACAGTAGTGGCCAGTGCGACTCAAAAGGAAAACTGCGATTCAAAACAAAGGGCTCAATCTTGGTTGTAAGATTATTCTTTGTAGAGGATTTCCACGTTGCGGCGCCCCGACAGTGTCAGTGATGGCTAACCGCTTTGGGGCCAATATGCGCCAGCCAATCAAAGCAGGATGTACCTAAAAATCCTATCACTGATACATACTCTGTGAACATTGCACAGTGTCAGCACGGGATACCTGGATCAAAGTGAACAGTCATAATAATTCATGTACGTGTTTATCCTTTTTGTGCTGTTCGCCATTTCATATATCTCATCAGGTTGCTAGTACTGGTTAATGATATTAAAGCAGCTACTGTGTTGATGAACTGTAATTGATGCCCTTGGTCGTATCATATGGAATTGGATTCAACTCAATGAGCATATTGCTATAATGGTTGTCTATCTTCGCTATGCCAGAGCTAATTAAGACCTAATATACCAAGTCTGACATCTTCTGCTTATGTTTCCAGAGAACCATGGTTTGGAATGAAATATACGTCTTAATGCCGGATCGCAAAATGGTCATGTTGCGTTCACCCGATATTTGAGGGAAACAGCTTCGACCGGATCAATTATGGGACACGCCATACCTAATTGCTCCATTGTAGCCAATATCTCCGGCTACAGTGTGTGTAAGATCAGGGTTCAGAAATCGCCAACAGGATACTCAGAACCATAAACCCGGATCATGAATGTAAGAAAGCTCTGGTCAAGTCTTGGTTCGTAGGATTCTAATCTCTTCTGGTCTTTATCAGCCGCTCGAGGCTTCTTTGGCACATCAAGATGCTCTACCCATTCTAACTTGAACTGGTCGATTGTGCGCCGTCTTGAATGTCAACATGATTGCACCCAATCGGGACCTCAATACTCTTCATGACAATTGTCAAAATGGGTAGAACAAAAGCATATGTAGTAATGCAAGCAAGGAGTGGAGCTTGATAGTAGATTGTAGCATCTGCTGCATGTCTGTTAGAGAGGAGTCGTTCTGGTCGATTGCATAACCAATGGAACTGTCAAGGCTGATCCAAATGAATCACAGCTCTGGGATTTGGTCATGATTCAGAGATGCACCAAATTCAGAGCTCTAAGACTGGCCATGCAGCCCGTACACGTCCCATGATCGGCGTTGGACTTAGAATGGTTTCGGTGCGTATCATGCTTTGTCAGACAAATTACACTGTCACTGAATCAAGAGGCCTGTAATATCGTGTCAACACGGGCTGCACCCTTGGCAGGGCGATTTAGTTGCTCCTTTCAACTAGGTCTGAATTAGGTAGACGATGCGACTTAAGGTCTAAAGCAAAGCTTACATTACGATATATAAAGGGTTGCCGTCGTAAGGACTACCTGAGCATTCTCATCACATCCTGAACAACAACCAAACAGTTGTATCACCAATGTCGTCCCATCCATCTGAGGCATCCCCTTTCCGTTCAGATCCTTCCAGCAAAGATGCAGGCAAGGCACGTTCGAAAAGCAACTCCAGTATCATGAAGCCTTTGAGGTTCATCTATGGCGGATTTGGGTTTCAGAAAGGCTACAACTTCGTCCTCTACGCAATCACTGCCGGTGCTTTACTTGGGTTCGTTCTTGCACGAGTACAGTATCTGGATATAGATGGCATATTCCGGGAGGTCCGTGGATACTCTCTCTGTAGTTTTCTTCTTTACTGACTTGGACTCAACAGGAATCAATTCCAGGAGAGTATTACTGGTATCAATCTGGATTTCGCAGGGTCGGAATAATCATGCACCTTGTTGGTGTTCTCTTTGGTGGGATGTTCGCCTTTCTACAATTCACTCCAATCATTCGTCACAAAGCCCTCTGGTTTCATCGAATCTCCGGCTACCTTGCAATACTGCTCCTGCTTGCGGGAAATGCCGGCGTATACATGATTATAGACCATTCGATTGGAGGCGTCCCTGCAATGCGATTGTTCTTCGGCATACTCGGAGCGATGACGACTATCGGCCTCCTCTTAGCTTATGTGAACATCAAGCGGCTTCAAATAGATCAACATCGGGCTTGGATGATCCGCACATGGGCATGGGCGGGATGTATCATCAGTCTTCGCCTCATTCTTGATGCCGCCACAGAAGTCGCGCACAGGTACGACATCACCCTACATACGCCCATCCGATGCGACGAGATATTCTTCATGTACCTAAACAACGCCGGTATACCCAACGAACAAAACCCGACGGGCAAAATTTACGAGCAGTGTGGTGACAATGCGAGCACAAACCCATTGGAGATACTCATCTCAACCGAGGCGGGCGGGCCAGAAAGTGCTGCAGCGCTCCTGAGGCCAATGTTTCTCATGAGCGCATACCTTGCTATCACAATCCACGCACTTTTGGCGGAGTTGTATTTATGGCTCACCCCTGCGGAGCATTATAGACTTCGGATCGTATCATATCAGAAGCAGGTCGAGAAAGGCTTGAGGAAGCGCGGAAGCCCGAAAGAGGCTGGACTGGGAAGCACTCGGTTCGGCGATGCTCCCGAATGGTGGTCGTTGTTGCGAGAGGACCAGGCGGCCCCCACTGCGTGAGTTACAAGGAACGGCAGACAAAGTTAGCAATAGGTGTGCTTATGTGCAGAAGACTGGATAAACACTATTCGGTTGTCGATGTACCACGGTACATATCGATCTAATGGATGGGTGGTTTTCAGATTCGCGAGTCTTGTTCATGTGTAGAGCGACAATTGTTCGTGCCAGTTGTCAAACGCACAGTTAGTCTGATCTTCTTAGAGTCCAGTTTCTTTCCTCTTTCATAATCAATGCAGATTGTACTTTCGTCACCTGGGATGTATTTTTGCACGCACAACTTAGGCAGCGGATTCTAGGTTTCTTGTATGTAAACAGCAATGACATTCGTTCTCAATCTAGCTCCACGACTCTATCATAAGGGCTGGCATACATACACTTGGGGATTAGACAGCAGCCAAAGCTCCTGCCGGAGGAAGGCTAGCCACCGAAATTTCGGGCGCCTTCTCCATCCCCAAAGTTCTTGAATTGCCTTGCTCGCCCAATTCCCAAGGCATCTGAATACCAGGCCTGCCTCCCTTCTCCTCCCAGTCTCCCTGTTTGGGTCTCCACATTGGAAAGAGCGGTTTAACGCGCATCTCGTATTCGCACTTCCTCCATATGTCGCCCGGGTCCTTCTTATGCGTGTCAAAGTCAATCTTGAACAGAGGTCGGAAGCCATGATTTTCGTAGAGCGGCTTGCCCATTTCGCTTGATTCCATCCAAGCTTCAACATTGAGAAAATCCGCATGGCTCACTCCGACTTCCATCAACATCGTGGCAACGCCACACCGGCGATGTGAGGGATGAACTGCCATCCAGTTCAGAGCTAGATGTCGTCAGCATTATCCATTATTTGACAGTTTGATGTCGCTTTCATCGTATCGTAATGAAGATTTGGAAGGGTAGTGTAGGAGAGAAATTGAACTCTCCATCACAGAAAGGGACACTAAATCAGGGCAAAACTCGAAGGGGTGTCGCTAGGATCTCTCAAACCGAGAAACCGTGCTTGCGAGTCGCGGAAGAGAATCAACATACCCAAGTGAGGACGTTTCATCCAACTAACTCTTGGCTTATATATCTGATTCAGAATTGATTCGCAATACTCTCGATGTTCACCCTCTGGCCACCAAGGCGCCGTCAGTGGTGCCGTATCCTTCGGAAAAGGGTTGTCCTTGAATATCTGCCATTGCGCAGAACCTACGACATGCCCTGATGCTATCTCTTGAACGTAAAACCAGTTACTGGAAGGGTCGTTCTCGTGATTCTTCCAAAAGCGTTCCTTTGATTCCACCACGGATGCTTCACGATCAGCTGGTTGGTACCCCAGAACCGGGAAAACTATCTGGACAATGGGCTCGTATGGCGTATAATTGGCGGCCCAGATTACATCCATGATAGCATACAGCTCTTCCTTCGTTTGCGCCTGTTTGACCACGTATTTGGAGGCCATATCTTCCATGGACTGAGGTAAAACACTCATAACACTGGTAGATGACTCACGAATGAAGACAAGAAGACAAGGTGTTTGAATCAAATAGAAGGAAGATAGAACAATCCTGGCCGTGAATTCACCTGGATGTTCTGGAGGTCCCGGAGGTTCTGGACCGACAATGGTGAAGGGCGAACCCGATTCGAATGAGCTTCCCGATCTGGAATAGCTCAATACCCGATTCGGCTTGGCCGACATTTGATTGTTACGTCGACGATGTTACACACGTATCACTACGAGGTACCAGTGCAAATGCCAACACTTCGCCCTTGGTCTTGCGGTCATATGTCAAACAATTCGCCCGTATTTCCGTTTGTCCTCCGCGAAAATGGGGTTTCCTGCAGTTTCTGGGCTGTCGTGGACGACCAGGATAGGGTTACGTTCCAAACCCCCGCTCAAGCGGCCGATAGATAGAGAACTCTACAGCAAAGCCAAAGCAGCGTCCGGGCTATAGTACCATGCATAAACCAGGACTGAGAGGAGTCAGGCAGAGTCGGTGGCAAGCCCTGACCCCAGCCAAACAGCTGCGCTTCAGCCTTCAAGTGGTTGCAGTTTGGACCTGTAGCTACAACGACTGATATTGGCTCTCTGACCTCCCAGTATCTATCTACTCCGTATCTTGCCTCCAACCCTTCCTTTGTTTTCTTATTCATCAATAACCTCCTGCACACGCAAAAATCGAGCCAAATCATCCCAAAAGATGCGAATATTCTCAGGCTATGCACCCGTGAGTAGCGACGATGACCCAAACGCACCGGAGAAGGGAATAGACTGGAATTCAAGCTCTGAAATCATACCCTCAAATACAAGAAGTTTCATCGCCTATTTGACAATTCTTGTAATTTCCCTCTCTGCCAACGTTCTTCTCTTACTTCATCGCGTCCCATCGAATGGAACCGAGGATACCGGCCGAACCAAGTACAGTAAGTATGACAGTCAAAAAGGTTGCTCTTTACTGATGACAGTCAAGGCGGTCTCACATTTGACACTTACCTACCATATCGGACACAGTCAGAGTACTGGGATCGGAAATCATCTAACCTGACTTCCGCGAACGCAGCCTGGGATGCAATCGATACTGATGCAATGGCAATATCTCTTCATGACAACTTCGCAAAGCAAGTCGGTTTGGGTCCTTCTACTCGATTCCCATGGGACACAGAACGAAGCATTTACTATCTGAAAGGCTTTCATGATCTTCACTGCCTAGTAGGTTTATTTCCACCCAAGTCGGCTTTGAGGAAATACTTAGATCCTCTTGCAGAAACTCGTTCGCAAAGCCATAGTGACAAGGGAATATGGCAACAACAGTACGATTACTCTCAGCCATCTCCTTCACTGTCTCGATGGTTTGCGCCAGGATGTTATCTGCACAGCGGACGACACCCCAATGCCGGCTTTGATAGCCCACCATGTTGGTGACGGCCAGCTTCGCCGTTGTCGCGACTGGAACAAGATGGCCGCATGGGCAACTCGTCCGGACCAACATGCTTGCTACGAGTTCGATGATTATCGTGATGCAACGAATACGTTGGAGCTGTTCGCATTTTGTCCGAAAGATTCGCCGTACCGGCCAATCATGGAAGCCTATTTTGAGTATCATGGTCACAAGGATCCGTATGAGCATCGCTCGGAACAAGTTTGATGACTTTCTTACAATTTCCTTGGTTGTTACGCTGCATCGTCAGATAGCCATCCTATGTCACACTGAGACGTGGATAGCTGAAAATCCACTTGCACTGGAGTACGTACAGCCCGCTTCACGAAGTCCACGTGACTCGAACTACAGAAGATAATCTTGCTCTTCTCCGTATGCTACAACTGGTTCCGTACAACAGAACTCCACATGTTCGAAATGAAGACAATGTACTCTGCAGCAAGCGTTGAGCATCCTTTCCGAACCATGCCAGTAACCTGGTTGGGAATGCCAGCAGATGGGCACTCTATCACGAATTGGCTGCGATGTCTAAATAGTAACTCCAATGTTAATCTCACAGCTTAAGAAGATAGCAATGATCCGGTATCGTTCGCTGGCCTTGGTCGGCCACGTGAGAGCATCAAATCAGCTAGTGTTCGTATCCGCAGACCAAATATTCGCATTGAGAAATGACACCCTGGTTTCTCTTGATGATCGGCATATCCCTCAGCCGAAAGGTGTTGCTGAGTTACTGGTATGTCGCATCCCGCGAATTCTCGCGTACACCGCCTCTTTGAGCAATCGCTGCCCTTGCATTGAATCTCGAAGCGCAGTGGCCGTGACACCAGCGAACAGGAAGCGGCCTGCGCTGAAACAATGGACATCCTGACTATGTGCAATCAACTTCAGCACTCGGACTCGAAAGACGGAACGGAAACGCCTCCATGATGTTTCCGAATTATCATGGGAACGTCACATCGCAGATTGGGGGCCTTGTGTATGGTAGTAGTCCTTCCTTTAAATCGATGGGACCTCGCCTCCAGATCCATCCCATCGGCCCAAGAAATTAAGAATCCTACAAAGTATGTCCATAAAATTGAGAATACTTTGATATCTGCTGACGGAGGGAACGTGGTAGATACACCAACGCCATGCCTGCAAAGACTCTCGTCGTTACCCTCCTAGCTCTATTTGCGAGCACCCTAGCCGCGCCTATCGACACGCGGGGGTTACCTTCTATCGTCGACGTCGCCATTGACCCCGATATCGTCACTGGCAGGTCTGTACCAGACGTTACTTTGGAATCAGTAGCGCCGGAATCCGTCGACCGTAGGGCTGCTCCAGTAGTCGCTGAGCGCATCAATAACCCGAACCATGTAACTGGAAGAACCGTAAGTCATTGCAACTTTCAAGAAATGATGAGACGCTTTCTAATATCGGCAGATTCCTGATCTCACCGATCTTCTCAAGGGACTGAATCCACCGGAAAGGATCTTTTAGATTCATTTCAGAGCTCTGTTTACAGAGCGAATTCTTAGGAGCTAGCTTAACGGACTGAAGTCAATTTTGGCTAACGGTCGTTTCTTGGTGTCATTAATTCAGGGAATCGGTCGCCATAGAACGTTAAGCCACTGCTTATCGGAGAATATCAATTTTGTGAATTGACACTTTACGTCTTCTCTCCTCTGCTTTGCCTGAGAAAATTATGGTGTGTTACACGAACAGTCTCGACCCGCGGGTAGCAAGCCAGTGACTGTCAGATGACTGCTCGACTGACCACAGGCCCGAAATCAAACGTAAATGTTAGAGCCTGCATTGGCAAATGTTTCACGACTTCAGCAAAATTCCGTATCCAATCTCCCCAGAATTCTCTCAACATCTGTCGTGACACAGTGCGCCAGCCATTCGTCACACCTTGCAGATCGGCCGGCCTAAAGCAGGCCTCCGACCGATGTACCACTTTAATTGGTGAGCGCTTGAAGCGAGGAGAGTGTCTCAGCTGAGGTAGTTCTGTTGAAGGAGAGCTCACATTTATCTTCTGTACAGGGCATTTACTCGTTCGGGCGCTTGAATTACACAGCAAAGTTCCTCGGCTCCAGCGACCCGGCTGCTCCAGTTGTACCAAGTAGGTCAACAAGAACCCCTCTCCTATCGATCCTTGCATACCTTCGTCTGACCGTGTACTGCACAACCATCCATCGCCCCTCTCACACTGTACTTCGAAATCCAAGTCATAGCATAACAGCGACACGCGCAGACAAAGAACACAGGGTTGCCCTTCGGTCTCGAGCACCTTCGAATATTTCTTTTCTTCACTATGCGCCGCGCGCGGGCTCAAGGGATCAAAGTTGGGCACCTCCACTCGTTGTTTCTTTTTGCCTCGGCATTGACCATCTGAACAGGTACTTTTTCTACTCTACAATGAGCGGTGGGTGCAATGTGTGCCCTTCCTATTCACGCGCTAGTAGCACGTCAACCAGGCTCCGAGCAAGATTTGGGGCCGTTTCTCAATGTCGTCACTTGGGTCCTTCTCATCACATCTGCGCTAGCGGTCCTGACACGATTGATCACGAAGAGGGCGCTGAGAAGGCGAATGGATATCGATGATGCCTTTGTTGTGGCAGCACTGGTGAGTACCGTTCCATTCCCAAGGGTCTGTTCGTTAGGGACTATTCGCTCACACATCTCTTCATAGTTAACAAGCATTGGCTCCGGTATTGCAGTTAGCGTTCAGGTGTCAAACGGGCTTGGTAGGACCATCTCGTCACTACAGGCCAGCCAAGTCGGAACCTACGAAAAGGTATATTGTCGTTGTGCAGTCTCTTCTCCGGCCCGGCTCTCCACTTCATTCGCGAGTTCGACACTATGAATTTTTGCTGAGGATGCTGGGTGAATGCAGGCCGAATATGCAAACCGACTTCTATACATCGCCACCTTGGCGTTCGCGAAGCTATCGATCATCTCGCTTCTGATGATCCTCACTGCCGCCGACTTGCACCGTAGGTTTTGCTATAGCATGACGGCTGTCATAGCGCTTTGGGGCGTCGTCTCTGTTTTTGTCGGCGCTTTTCAATGCGGCATAGATGAGCCGTGGCGCTTTATCGGCCCAGGAAACACTTGCTCCAACATGGTATGCTTCAGGAGACCTGGAATAGATCCTCAATCAAGATTATCACGCTAATGTGCTATGAAAGCCCTCGTTCTGGCGAGCCATGGGCGCAATTAACATGCTTACCGACCTGGCGCTCATCTTCTTCCCCGTTCATGTTATCGCTACACTGCAGATGAGTGCAGTCCAAAAGCTCACCATTCTCATATTCTTCGGCGCCCGATCTTTGTAAGTATGGCCATATCTTTCGAAAGCTTCACTAACACCTCAGCAGGGATGTAATCGCGACGGGCGTTCAGCTTGCGTATACTTCCGCCTTCTCTTCTCCGGACCCGACTCGCGATCTATGGAAGTGGACGCTTACCACCCAGATCATCGAATGCATTACGATACTCACATCTTGCGTTCCTTATCTTCGACCTCTTCTCGAATCACTACCTTCTGGTCTATACGGTGCTGATGAGATACGACGCCGAGGCACCCCATCGGAACTGGGCTATTCTCGCAGCAAGAGTGTATCATACAAACTAAGCACACAAAACTCAACTACAGACGAAACAACCAAAGGGAGTAGAATCCGCAAGAGTCAGGGAGAAAGTGGCATCAAACGTTTCATGCCAATGCTTTCCGGCGGCACCACGTCGCACTCGAATTCAGCGTCTGGGTTACCCGGAGGTCCACGCCGAACGGATGGCGAGACGGACGTCGAAATATCTGGCCCTGGGGCCGGAGACGACAAGAGATGGGAGACTGACAGTACGGGGAGCCAAGCGAAAATCGTCAAAACGACTGTCGTTAGTGCTGCGTGGGAAGAGGCAGAGAGACACAGCAGAGAAGCATCATGCGATGAGATAGTGATATCACGAGATGTACGATGATATGGGTAATGATAGTAAACATTCGGGCGGGATATCTATTTCTTGTTTCGGCGTTTGAAGGAAGGATGGAAGGGGGCGTTGTGCTCGAATACCCACCACAGACTCTCTACTATCAACACCCGTCATATACGGTCATCGAACTCTAGTATTGTGCGCTATTTCAGTAAACCAGTGTTGCTCCAATTCTCAAAATGAAAGTCGCACGTCGAGTTGTAGAAACAGTCCAGACCAGTCTTGCTGATTCTTCCGCGATAGTTCTTAAACCATATGTCCGTGAACTCGGCGTGTAGACGCTCCATCGCGCCACCTGGACGTGTGGAACATATATCGCTGAGACTCCTCCCGTTTGAAATCAGGTAGCAGAGGTCAATCGTCAGCGGAGTGTACTTTGACCTAATATCAACTCCGTCGTAGGTAAGATTGTGTACCTTAGCATAATCAAAGCCGGCGAGGTTCTTGAAGCCGCCGTTAGACACTGCATCGGAGGTCAGGTTCGATATCCTGATATCCCTTGCCCACTGATCATCTGCAGGTGGGTAATTGTAGAACCCAACGCTACCAAACTGGATCAGTACCCCATCACTAGTGTTACAATAAATGTTCCTGATATCGATATCACTGGTGCTATAGTCGATGCCGACACAAACACCAACTTTGTCATCCACGGGACCTCCCCATCGGCTTGCGTTCATGTTGACGTTCACTGTGTCCACCACAACGGCTGAGCTATTGCGAAACTGGAACGCAATCGACTCTGCCTTCGTCCAGATAGCCTGCCACCACTGGTTTTCCACGACGACGTTCAAGTTGGAAAACTTGATCTGCGAGCTTTGGCCATCGACACGGAAGAACTGCTTTGGCGCATTCCTGACCGTGATGCCATCAACCAGGATATCGGAAGATCCGATTATTGGCAGAAGCACTGGTTGATTGTCATACTGCAGGCCAACCCGGTATCGTTGGAAGAACTGCTTGGAATTGCCATCGACAACTCCACTGCCTGTTAGGCTGCGCAACTTGGCACCTTTCACTCCATGCATCGAAATTATTGCTGATTTGTTCTCCCATAAGGTCCAGTCCATATACAGAAGGAGGCGGCCTTCGAGCTGCACATCGCAGTTCCGGCATGGCGAGAAGTCAATAGTCGAATGGATGCTGTATATCTGGTCCTGTGGTAGAACGATGATTCCCGCGTTACCGCACTCTTTGATAGCATTATTGATTGCCGGGGCGTCGTCAATCGCTTCATATCCTCCCGCCTCCACGATGCAGGGCGCTTTCTTTATTGGGTGAAGTGAAATCGCGCCGCAGATCTGTAGGCACCCAAGAAAGAATAGAGTTTTCATGTTGAGGAACATCTGAACCGAGATATTGGTTTTTCTTTTCTATTCCACTCGACACCGTGCAGAGGCACTACGGAACTGTATACGATGGGCGCTTGAACGATTATATGGCAGTTTCGTTCGTACAATATCCACTACGCACGTAAGTGCCCAGAAACACACTCTACATACATCCGACGACACGTTAAATAGATTACCATGGTGAATAGCCGAATGGGGGATATCAATTGCTTCGGACAATAGGTTTATGAGCTTAATAGATCAAAGGCCCAGCGTAAAAATAACCAACGTTGCAATTCAACATAGTAAGGTCGCTTCTTGGTGTTGTTTTGAGCCCCCATGGAGGCCTAAACAGGTGGTCAATTGGTTTATTTCACCTGCCTAGGGTTAGTTGTGTATATTAAGGTCCCGCCCGGGTAAAGTGCATGCATATCGTTATGGCCTGAGAAGCTAAACTTGCAGTCCAGGACTAATTATAACGGCATCGGGAAATTCTCTACATGATATCTTTGCAGTCTCCTGCTCATGGTATTGTTGGATTGGCAATCTATAGAGTTACATTTTTCCTACTGCAGTTTTCATGACCAAAGATGGCAGGTAGCTCTATACTCTGATGAACGCCATTTGTTCGCGACACTATCTCTATAGCCCGTAGATGTCTTTTAAGAGAAGTAAATGTGTATAATTCAACCTCTAAGCATCTTCCCAATATGAAGCACACTGTACTCCGTAGACGTGTTGAACAGTAAAGATGGAGGCCCGCAGAGCGACGGAATAACTACATCCCATTCTCTATCCAGCATTAATGCCAAACCCCACGATTCCCATTTCACCGGCATGCGAGATGCCCGGAATCCGAGTGGCAGTCATTTCACGTGACTGAATCCACGTGGTATTGAATTAGTCATCACAACGGTACAACCTCAATGGACCAGGTTCCAAAACGGTTTCTCCTCATTCCTCATTGCCAACCACCTTGGGCTCTTAGTCTCATACATCACTGTACAACCCGTCCTCCTGCGGGGCTGGCTTTGTCTTCTCATTGTGGTATTACAGGCTGGATAGCGGCAGCTGTCGCCGTACGTTCACGGCCCACTCACCATGCCACATGTCCAACCCCCTGTCCTTGTGAAACGATATCGTCAAATTGTTCGACGCCGAGAGTGAGCGCTATCCAAGTCTTCCTGCGGCTAACGGTGTCGAAATCCCGAAACTGCCATGTCTTTGCACCTTTCCCAGTAAGAAGAGTTTGACAAGTGACGCGATTACCTATCATCTTTGCTCGGTGTTGCTTGCCCAGCTCCGTCTAACATCGCGGAAATTTTTCACTCTTGCGTCTTGGCCATAGTAACGAGGTACCTGCAAGGGATCCATGGATTTCGAGTGATGCATGCCACCGCCATCTGCATCGGACTAGCCCAGGCGTACAACACAGGAGACGAACCAGGACGCGCCCTCGCAGAACTCCCTGAGACTGTGAACGGAGTACGATATGTCGAGCCCACTTCAAGACGACCTACCAAGCCTACACTTTCCTTAGCTGAGGACGGGTTTTGCCTCAACGCGCCATCCGTTCACCCACTCCGAGAGTGCCGATCACAGCCGGCCATCGCCCCTATCTCAAAAAGACGTTGGCGGGCGCACATGGCACACGTTACTCACAGAGGTGATAAATATCGAGATTGACTTGCATTGCATGCGTGCTGTACCACGGTTCCTCTTAATCCACGTATCTTCACGTCCTTTCCCTCCTGCTGTAACTCGTTGCAGCTCGTCCAGTGTCTAAAGAAGGAATCTCTGCAGCATCTGGTGCCCTTGAGACTGTCCTAGTTACGTATAATCTACTTCCATTTCATTCATTCTAGCCATCCATGGAAAAGGCAGTCGAACTGCGGACTCTAGATGATGAAGTCCTCCATAACCGGGGCAGGGGCTCCGTATTGGCGGAGAAGGTCGCTGGCGACTTCGACCGCGATCGATATGAATTAGCCCGGGCAGGAAAGCAGCAGGTCTTGAAGGTTTGTGTTCGGCCATGATCCAATGATCGTGAAATTGATCTCCATCAGCGTCGCTTTGGGTTGGTGAGCATGACTGGGTTGTCGTGCGGTTTGATGTGCACATGGGAGAGTTTGCTTGTGTAAGAGCATCACAACTATCACTAATGTGATGGGAACTGAGCTAACGGACGACAGTGTGTTTGCGATAGGCTTCCAGAAGTGAGCACAGCTACAGACGCTTTCGCGGATTGCGCAGATCTAACTCGTCTAGTGGCGGTCCGGCTGGTTTAATATACGGCTTTCTACTTGTCTGGCTAGGAAATCTTTCAGTATTCATCGCCATCGGCGAGCTCTCCAGTGCTATCCCCACTGCCGGAGGGCAATACCATTGGGTATCATTGCTAGCACCGCGATCAAGCAAGAAATTCTTCAGTTACATGACCGGTATAGTCTACACTTTCTGTATGTTGCAGGTTGCCTATGACTAACTCAATAAGGATGGCTCACTGTCGTCGGTTGGATTGCTGCACTCACGGCAGTTTGCTTCTTCGTTGCGGACCTTACCATGAGTCTAGTCCAACTGAACCACGGGGGCTTCGAAAAGTCCGGGTGGCAGGGGACGATGCTGATTTGGGCCGCCCTCGTGGTTTGCGTGATCATCAATATCTTTATTAGTGGAGCGCTGCCCACGATCGAGGTTGTTGTGCTTATCATCCATACCCTGGGATTCTTCGGCATTTTAGTGCCTATTGTGTACCTCACCCCTCAGCACAACTCCATCAGCGATGTGTTTACGACATTCAACAATGGAGGCGGATGGAATAGTAAAACCCTGGCATTCTTTGTTGGAATACAAGGCAATGCGCTATGTTTTGTTGGGACAGATTCACCCGTACATGTGAGTGGTATCTCCCGGTGGGCGAAGATCAGTTGCTAACTCAGAAAGATGTCGGAGGAGGTCAAAAACTCCACTCGGGACGTTCCACGCTCGATGGTGCTGAGTCTGCTCATTAACGGATGCCTTGCATTGGGCATGCTTTTTGCGGTCCTATTCAGCACACCTGATATTCCTGATTTGCTGGGCGAAGGGCATCTCATGATTCAGGTCTTTCATCACACGGTCGGGTCCAGGGCTGGAGCTACTATCATGACCAGTATCATCATAGTACTTGAGTTTTGCAGCGCCTTGGGATGTCTAGCCGCCGCATCCCGGATGACGTGGTCGTTCGCGCGAGACAGAGGACTCCCCTTCTCGCGCTATATCAGCATGGCATGTTCTCAGTCCGAACATGAGGAGTTTAGCTAATTGAATCCAGATCGACAAACGTACCACGATACCGGTGGTAGCTATTATCGTAGTCACCATTCTCTCAGCTACCCTATCACTGATCAACATCGGGAACAACACTGCTTTCAACGGCACAATCTCTCTCGTCTTGGAGGGCTTCTATATTTCCTATCTACTCGCACTCGGACTACTTCTCTGGCGCCGAGTACGCGGCGACATTCATTGCAGCCACTCGTCAACCCTCACCGCATTCAGCTCGGCCTCACCCTCGGAGACATTCGAGCACCACCTTTCCTGGGGTCCATGGCGTCTCAAGGGCCTCCTTGGAATCGCGAACAACGCCGTTGCGATCTGTTACCTACTGCTGCTGATATTCTTCAGTTTCTGGCCGAATGCAGTCGCGGTGACGCCACAGAACATGAACTGGGCGGTCGTGGTCACGGGATTCGTGGTGTTGTTCAGTATTGGATACTACCTGATCTGGGCTCGAAAGAGCTACACCGGACCGATCGTGGAGGTGGATCTCCACGAGTTGTGAGCCCCGTTCTGCACGCGGATACAGAATCGGATTGGATTGAAGTATGTGGCATGGTTGGAAGCCGCAGCTGTACGCTAAGAGGTGGTGGAGGAAGAAGAGGTCCAAAGGATACACACTCGTTATTTTTTTTCACGCTCATTCCCAACGGCCGATCACTTGCATTTTTTCTTTTTTCTCTTTCCTTCCTCCTTTGGATCGGGCAAAAACCTCATGTGGTAGAGGTAGACATTGTGGGCGGTACGATTGTTTTCCGGCGCTTAGCTAGCCTAGCAGTAACAGTACACAAATGCTATACGAGTACACCATTTATTTGTCCTTGGGGTGTTGCGAGACATAGTTTTACTTCTCTTCTCTCTTCTCTCCTCTTTACCTTTACCCCTCCGTCCCCGTCCCACGGGGCCCGTTTTATTCTCCTCGGCGGCGGTGGTGACGGAGCTGTCTTCCTCATCTCCGACCATGCCACTGATCCACCCCCAGTTCCACTGTGAAGCAAACACAATCCCAAGCCGCCTTGGTCGAACAAGAGCCGCCCTCCACAAAACATCCCCAGCAATCTCCACAAGATGTACGATCGTCGACCGCCACCGCCCCCAAAAGGCGCAGGGTACGACGTGGGAGACAACGCACGATCTACCAAACCGAATGTGGATCGCAGCGCCACTTGGTGCCTCATCGCCATCAAGACGTGGCAATGGGGAAGAGGCCTGCAGTTTCGACTCGTTGATTGCTAGACGCTGTCACTTCGGGGGCTTTGGCAGGTCTCTATCGGGGTTCTACTGTTTGCGCCTTTTCGCTTTCTTGTGGCTTGTGGGGTGGCTGTTCAAAGTACAGGCTCATGCCTGCTTTTCTGTCTACCCTGAGAACTTATGGAACAGGACAAACGCACATCCGACGCCGGTATTTAGACTCGCACGCATGTATCAGCCGTCACTGAGATGCGTTGGCATAAGGCGTAACGGGTGGAAGTATGTCCGACGATGTGGCTAGTCTCTAGGTGTACGTGGGTTCGGGATTTACGCTGCCGTGCTGGGGGCCTATGTCGATGCTGGCAGCTCTTCTAATTATGGGGGATGTTTAATATGATTTCTTTGGTGTCATTGGTAATTGTAGTCTTGTACTTTTATACTAAGATAGCTTTACTTTAGTTGTGTCCTATATTTGGTAGAGGAATATAGAAGATGAGCAATAAAGCTACACTTAAAAACACTTAATTCTGACCTATAGTAAAGTAAATATTAGTTAGATTTATAACTAACTATGTATAAACTTGAGTATAGAAATTATAAAAGCAACAATTATAATATTAAAACCTCTCTAGATGTGGATACGTCTACCTGATCGAAGCATGTGGCTATTAGTCTGGTACGAGCCTGACCGCGGACATTGAGTGACATGCGCACTTCTCGTCCCGACTCGGCATCCTTCATCACGACTCCATCTCTTCTCTACGGCTGCCCTTTCACTGTATCAACCGCAGCCTCTCTTCCTCTTTGGAAAACTCCATAATATGATTGTTCACTTTTGTTTCTCCCTCCTTTGTTCCATACAAAGGGCGAAGCACGCTCTGCGCCTCATTATCCAACCCATGAATCAACGTGGGCAGTGAATCGTTCGTCCAGATCGGGATACGAAGGCGGTATGATTCGATAATCGAAAGCAAAACATAGAGAAAGCCTAGTACAACAGTTGCCAGTGGCAGGGCGAAGAAACCCCAAGTAATCCTCACATAGGGAATCCAGTTTTGAACCATCCCAGGATAGGCCATTGTAGCATTGCTACGAAGGTGATTGGTGAGTTGATGGGCCACACGGTCAAATGTTTCGCTCAGGTTCTGCGATTGGAAAAGAGCCGTACTGAAGGCAGGCGGTCCGCCTATACTTTGAAAGGAATAGGCGATTACACCTGGATATGCTATCTGCTCTCCTGACGGTGGCAGCGTGCCAGATATTGCTTCAAAAAGGGACATAACCATTGTCAACAGCGATCCCTGGGTGACATTGAGATGCAGATTAGCGTCTTCCACGGGTTCCGAAGATATCTGTAGGTCGGTCCTGTATGCCTGGATGTCATATAAGACTGGGTGTTCGGCAGTCCACGCTCGGGCCTTGCTTTCGTCCAGACTCATTCTTGGATTGGCGATGGCTTGATACGATGATTTACGACGAAATGCCCATGAGCTTGTCACTTGCTCCTGTAGGACGCCCTCGACGACTCTTGAATCATAGACTTTCCCGCAGAGATACAATGCGCATTCCGTGGCAACTGGCGTGGTGCTATTCCATGTTTGGTTTTTTAAGAGATACTCTGGAGAACCTTTGATGGTAAGGATGCTAGCAAGCAGGGAGCCAGTGTCCTTGAAATGGATCGTTTCGGACGGATCAAGTGTCACATTGACAACCATCCCCGTCGATATAGCAGTCATCTGACCTGAGTATCTAAACATGTCATAATTTGATATGGAGCCATATGGGAGATTGTATCTCGTATATGGATCCTGCTCACTCATCTGGATATTACTGGGCTGTGGTGTTGTGCTTCCGTTTTCGCCGTGGCCGTGTTCGCGTATCATGTGCTGAGTCACATCTGCGCAAGAATTGCATACCCCCATCGAGACATACGGAGGCCAGGTACAGTTTCCAGTCTCACATGTGAACCTCACTGACTGGTCCAGGGATGCCGAGGAATTGTAAAAGGCATTGTAAACAGCGCTCGCAAAGCCAAGGTCAGGTTCTACAGCAATGCTATCCGCAGAAAAGTATCCGGCGCTCGTGTTGACTTGAAATACGCCTGTGAACACCGTTACTTCAACAGGGCGACCGAAGCTAAGATTTGTTGCTCTTCCTACGGTCGCCCGGCCAGCAGAATCAATGGCTTTGAGCGAACCAATACTCCCGATGGATGCCTGCAGAAAGGGATCAAAGATGAGTGAGCCAACGGTCACGAGTGCGCCGAGAGTAGCCCAATGCCTTTTCATCAGGTCAGTAAACGACGTTCTGTGGTGACTGTTAGGCGACATGATTACCGTGTTCTGAGTAGAAACATCAGCCTCGTGGCCCCCCATGGCCCTCTGGTGGCTTGATCAAACATTGCAAAGACACGCAGCTGATCTGGCTCTTGTCTGAACAGTCCCCACTTTTGTTGTCCTATGCAGGAACTAACTGCAAATGCGAGCGTCGTCCTGGAAATTGTGCCGAGAATAGCGATGACGGTGTTGAACGACGCTTCCATCTTCCAGTCTGCTAGTGGTCGGCCGTTCATTTTACTCAACAGCACTGCAATGGCAATAACACAACCAAGAGTGATCACTAATGCTAGGATTTCGAGGTACCATGCAAGTAAAGGATTCCCCACTGCTCTAGCAGGTTTTGGAGTTGCTGGTTGAGTGACCCTTCTTGGTGGCAGAAGATTTGCACCCTCTTTTCGCTTCGAGTCGCCATTGCGCTTGAAAATTCGACCGAAAAGTGACATGTGGTTTGAACTACAGTAAAAGCTCCGGGGTATGTGGCTCAGTTCGGGTCCTTACGTTTTGCTCTGTGCAGGGAAAAGTGGATCCGAATTTATATATTCACTTCTAACACGCTTGTGCAACATACCACGACGGTCAATGTGAAACACCCAACATCTTTGAACACTGTATTTTGGAAAACTACCGCCCGTCGAGTAGAAAATACAGAGAGCTATACATGGAATACGGAACATGATTTGTCGTGGGGCCATGCTACAGTTGGCCCCCAATCAGGCTGCACTGCACGTTGAGATTAAGTTCGCGTAAGCATGCCAAATGCGGCCATCAAGGTAATCGTTTACCCTCTGGCTGGAGAGATATCCACGAATGAGTGACAACAACTTATGCACATTCAAACAACAGCGGGTGCGATGAGTATGGAAAGGGAAATGCGATCGTTATTTGTATCACTTGCAACGAGACAGCTACCATTTCCGGCGACTTTTCAACCTCTTCACAATATGGTGTTAATTGGGGACCAAGCTTACACTTCTTTCAGCCTTGTGTCATGCAAGTTTGGTCTACGTAAGGGTAAGCGGATAAATGAATCAACCAGGCCTCTCATTCTTTCGAGATGCATAACTAATTGTTTGTACTTATCTACTTATTTTTCACTGATTTCTAGGTCTTGTTAAACTCATTTCACTGAGTTGTTTGATAACCTTAGAGTTGTGTCGCCAGATTCCGATTTTCTAACAATTAGAAGATGGATTCATTATTGAGGTCAACAATTGCGCGCATCGCCATGTTGGCGGGCGAGACTACCGCTGTCCAACAAGGTAATAGAGACTCGTAAGCACACAGTGATTCGTAATTCCAATAAGGTGATTTACCTGCGTTTCCTAAGTGCTCTTACCGGTTATCGAGAAGTCGTAGTGGGTGATTTGGTATGCATCACGTGAGCACGGGTTTCCGCCAAAACGCGTCAGCGACCGTGAATCAACAAAGACATTACTCATTCACGCGCTGATTCAGTGACTCCCTGACTCACTCCATTTAATCCATACGAAGGTGAACATCTCGAGTTGATTCACTTACCCCTCTAACTGGCCGTATCGGATATCATGTAGTGAATCCAGCATGATGATGAAGGTGATGGTGATGGTGAATCTTCTTGTGGTACCTGCGTTTTGTACACAGGCAACCACGACCTTCACCCCACATCCATCACCATCACGATCATCAACCTCACTTCTTCACCACCCTACCTCACAACCCAACTTCCTTTCCTGACTACTACTTGAACCCTTTCTCTCTCTCTCTCTCTCTCTCTCTTTTCTTTCGTTCATCGCCAAACAACAATCCATCTCCCCGCACAACCTGGCAGGCATACTATCTAAGAACCTCTCCAGCATCATCCAAGCGCCGCGCCTGATCGCTCACCCCCCTCTACCCCAACAACCTCAACTAACCTGCATTCACCTTTTCTCCACTCCGGCATTTCACCATGTCGATGCAACCAGCTTCGATGGCATCTATGGCTGGCACTGACGCCCCCTCCCTCTTGCTAGCTATCCCTCTCGAGGTACGCCATGTGATCTTCGAGCACGCTGCCGAGCGACAGGTGCCCACTAAGAAGCTCCTCCGGCGATGGCTCGAGAGGAGGGATCTCGAGCAAAAGGTGCTGGAACACAACAAAAAGAATCACTCAAAATGTGTGGCATTCGCTGGTCCTGTTTGCGGGGAGGTCATTCATTGGTGCGCTGGGTCTGCAGAGTATGTGGTGAGCTTGGCTGAGACCGGTGACGAAACCGAGAGTGACGACTACGACAGCGACGACATTGGCAGTGAAGATGAGGACAACGCAAGAGAGAGCGAAAGTGAGGACGAGAACGAGGATGAGGACGAGGACGAAGCCGAAGCCGATGCTGACACAGATGACGCAGCCGATTCAGACCTGGATAACTCGGACGATCATGAGGGCGAGGTCGAGACCGACGACGTTGGGCACAACGGGGAGAATGGAGAGACGACGGACGCACCAGGGAGCCCTTATTCTGAAACTATTAACCCTGACGAAGAGAGCCATATCCTTGCGGATATGTTTCCCTCAACGGGAAACGCAAGCTTGGTGAATGGGGCTCAAAATGCCGGACAGCAAGTAGAGGCAGGTGCCGTTGGCACACAGGATGACGACAGCGTCCCCGACCCTGAACAACACAACAATACGGGCGAAGGGGACGATGGTGGCGCGGATGTAGAGGCTAGGGACGATGCTCCCAACGCTCCCCAGCATGGCCGTAATAGTGTACAGGGTGCGGCCACCAATATTCCCATCTCTCCGCATCCCATCTACCCACATGCGAAGTGGCGCCACATCCCGAGATTCGTGCGCATGTCGCACCCGCCTCCGGCCTTGTCGCTGCTGCTAACCAACAAGGAGCTGAGGAACGAGGCAATGGAGTGGTATTACGAGGTTGCGACTCTCCGCATCTATGCCACGGCTAGCATTGCCCATATGAGCATGTTTGAACTCGCCCTCTCGCAGCTCGAGGCAGCCGGAACGTCGCCTCTGGACAAGATTCGCAAAGTGGAGATCCTCTTTGTCTGGGACACAGAATGGATGCGCGATCCTCGTCGACAGTTTTGCGAGATCTGGGAGGTATTCGTACGGCTGCGCGCCGATGCTATGGTCCAGGCCCTGCTTTGTGCCCCTGCGTTGCGGAGCATTACGATCGCCTGGCACGACACCGTCTGCGATGCTGCGAGCACTACCTTCAAGCTCAGCGTCTTGGACAAGTTCGATGTGGTACCGGCGGACATCAAGATCGAGGAGCATTACCTCGAACCGGGCACGAAGCCAAAGCGTAGGAGTGTTTTGGGTCGCCAGCGCGCCGCCTTCCAGGAGTTCTTCGACGATGGTTGCCATTGGAAATGAGAGTGGCGTGTCGATCGCGGACGGACATGCATGTCTTATCTTGCGTACGTTTTACCGTAGGAAGGAGACTTGATGTTCAGGAAAAGCAGCTCTAGGTGGACGTGTGAGGTCGCCCTTCTTACACCTTCACTCGACGACGCGATGGCGCGAGGCGACTACTGGCCGGTTCTGCGATTCCATGATTTTACGATGAACGAATGGATGAATGAAGGAACGAACGAACGAAAACGTACGATTTCCTTTCCATCGAGCGTGTGGCCACCAACAATGCTTTTCTGAGGCCCGCCGATTTTTCCTCACTACCGACCTTGGTAGCTTAATAGAATACGACAAGCTTCTCTCACATAATAATAGTAACAAGTGGGAAGCTTATAGTCAGCCCCATAGCAAGCAAACATAATAGCAAATGCATAAATAAAACTTCTCCATTTCCCATTGTCTCCATCGCCGTTCCATCAAACTGACAACTCCATGATAACATCAACCGCCCACCCAAAACACGCCCTCCACCTTGCCTAACAACAACGTCCCATCACCTCCTCCATCATTCAATTAGTTCCAGAATAATTCGTCCGTACCCTTCAAAATCCCCTTCGTACACCCCCCGTACATCAACAAAATACGTCCGTAAGGCTAACTATGACTCCCACCCCCAATCCTTCCCTCATCCTTTACCCTATCCCTCTCTCCACTCCCACTCCGCTCGCCCCTCTAAGCGAGACAAAGCAGCCAATCACACGCCCGAAACTCCGCCAGTAATTCACCCTTCGTGACTTCGTACCAGTCTTCGTACGGTGGGCAGAGGGTGCTTTGACGCGCCGCCCTTCTGTTGATTGGGGTTCTTTACTTTTGTAGGGAGACGCCGAGAGGAAGCGGTTAAGCGCGTTGGGTGTGGGTTATTTTTGGTCGGTGATTTTTGTGTTTGGTTAGGTTGATACTTTTGCTGTGTAGTGTGTAGGTAGGTAGTATACATAGTGATGGGGAGGGTAGATAGTCGCGACGCACGCCTGCGAGAACAGCACGCATTTTCTTTCGCGCATCACAGGGTATCAAACACACATAGTATTCCTTTTTTACTCCATACGGAGTACCCTGTATAGCTATGCAGAAAAGCGTAGCATACAACACCACAAATCATTCTTGCGTACGAAACCGAACGACGTCTTTCGCACGTACGCTTGGTTTTTTTTCGCATGCGTGGGGCTGGACGGACATCTCTGGGGTTGGAAGGGCTGGCGTTGTACGAAGGTTCGATGGTTTTCGTGCATCGCGGTGCCTGCCAAGACGACATGGAGACTGTAGATAGGCGGGTGGATTTTGTATATATATTCGCGACGATGACGTTTTAGAATTTTATCAATTGTCGAAGCAGTTTGAATTGACTTTGTACTTTTTCAATTACTATCCAACTTTTCTCACGATCTATTTTTTCGTGTATAAACAGTATATACACCACACTACAACACACACATCCACCAACCGACCTCACAAAACCACAAAACTCAAACACAATGTCTAAGCCCACGCCCGCGATAACCCTCTTCCGCGGCTCGGACACGCCCCGGCAGTACGTCTGGTCGCCCTTCGTCACGAAACTCGAGTTCCGCCTGCGCGTCGGCGGGCTCACGTACACCCCCGCCTGCGGCTCTCCGCGCGCCTCTCCCACGGGCCAGATTCCCTACATCACCCTCACTTCCCAAGACAAGGACGGGGACGTGAAGTCGCTCGGCGACTCCACGCGCATAACGCAGCATTTCATCGCCGCGTCGGCGCTGCGGGATCTGAACGCGGGTTTGAGCGCGAAGGACGCGGCGTTGGATGTGGCGTTGAGGTGTCTGATCGAGGAGAGGTTGAATGCGTGTCATGGGTATGAGCGGTGGGTGGTGAACTACTATACGATGCGTGACGGGGTGCTGGGGTCGATACCGTGGGCGCCCCGTGTGTTGATTGGACTTCTGGCGGCGAGGAAGAACGGGGTGAAGATGGAGGCGGCGGGTCTTGCGGGGCTGAGCGAGGAGGAGGTGTTTAGGAGGGTGGAGGCGGTTTGGGAGGTTGTTGCGCGGTTGTTGGAGAGTGCGAGGCCGAAGAGGGAGGGGGACGGGTGGTGGGTTCTGGCTGGGAAAGAGCCGACGGAGGCGGATGCGACGGTTTTTGGGTTCGCGGCGAGTGTAATGGTTTGTGGTGCTGCGGGCGGGAGTAAGAGGTTGTTGAGGGAGAAGTTTCCGGTCATCGTGGAGTGGGCGGGGTGGGTTCATAAGGGGTGGTTTAAGGAGTATGAGTTGTGGAAGGAGGAATAGGTGGAGTGGTGTACGGTCGCGTGAATAATTGAGGAGGAAGAAGCGTTGTAGTCTTTGCGGTGCGGTTCTTGGGTGTGTATGTACAAGTACGATGTTGGTGTATACAAAGCGCTCGTAGAATTAAGTTTATACCCGCCATATCGCATCAGACATCGTCGTAACCTGTGCCATCTCTTTCACGTCGTGTACACGAATGATATCAGCGCCACCTTGTATCGACGCTGCAACGGTCGCAGCAGTCCCCCACGTCCTCTCCCTCGCCTCCTGCACGCCGGTGACACGTCCTATGAACGCCTTGCGGCTCGTCCCCAGCAGCCACGGCATCCCCTCCAGGCCAGGGAACTCCCTCAACTCGCCCAACCGACGGAGCAGCTCCAGGTTTTGATCCAGCGTCTTCGCGAAACCGATGCCCGGGTCAAGGATGATGCGCCAGCGCTTGACGCCCGCTGCCTCTGCGGCTCGGACGCGAGCAAGTAGCTCTTCGCCTACGCCCTGCACGACGCCATCCGGGTAGGACGTCATCTCGTTCATTGTGGACGGCGTCCCGCGCATGTGCATCAGACAGACGGTGCAGCCCAGGTCGGCGACGGTCTCCAGCATGCGCGGATCGAGGAGCCCGGCACTGACGTCGTTGATGATGTCGGCGCCGGCTGCGATGGCCGCCCGCGCGATGCTCGATTGATACGTGTCGACGCTGATGGAGACGTCGTTGGCTTCGGGCGTGGATCGGATGAGCTTGATAACGGGCAGAATGCGGGAGAGTTCTTCGGATTCGGATACCACTGCGGCGCCGGGCCGCGTCGATTGGCCGCCGATGTCGAAGATGGTTGCGCCGGAAGCGATCTGGGATTTGATCGTTCGTCGGAGGGCTTCTGGGCCGGCGTTGTAGTTCTTGCCACCGTCTGAAAAGGAGTCGGGGGTTATGTTAATGATGGACATTACCCGTGTGCTTCGGGTGGAGTGCCCTGCTGTGATAGGAGGGGGGATAGATGTAGACCCAGGTCGCATGAGTGGTGTTAGTGTAGACACCGGGTCTTCCAATGGCGGTAGTCGTGCGAGCTGTTCACGTAGTGTACCTGAGGGCAATGAAGCCTCTGGAGGAAGAAGTGCATCTGGAATTAATCTGGCACAGCTTAGTGACGATGAGAGAGAGGTGGTTATTGAAAACATACTCGCATAGCGGTCGAAGCACGAAATCTCTTTCGAGCATCAGCTTGTGAGGGACCTGAAGTCGTTCATTCAAGAAGACCTCCTGGTCGTAGAGAAGGATGTCCAAGTCGATATTACGAGGACCTTTGTCGACGACCTTGACCCTTCCCATCTCATTCTCGACCGACTGCAACTTGTCGAGTAGCTCAATGGGCGATAGGGACGTTTCCACCTGCGGGCCGGGTCAGCATGTGAAGGACTAATAACATGTGACCACCCATCGTCAAAAGCTTAATCTTACTTCACATGCGCCATTCACGAACTTGTCCTGGTCCAACACGTACATGGCCTTGGTTTCCCAAAGACCACTCGTGCGCAGGACTCGGACGCTGCCGTCTCTCTGGACCAGCTGCAGGGCTTTCTCGATCATGGCCACGCGGTCGCCGAGATTGCTCCCCAGGGCGATGTATGCACGATGCCGTGCCGATTTGGCGAATCCATGGTCTTGGCGTACATGATGATGAGCGGAGGGGTGGGCTGATGGATGTCTTTTGTAATTTGGTCGGTTAAGGGAACGATTCACCGAGGGACAAGATGTGCCTGAGGCTGTGCGTCTGGAGATGCTGCATGCTGGGGGAGTGGCTGCTGTTGCTGAGGGTCCATTGTGGAAAAGTCTGCGGCGGACTCCGGAGAACCCCGCAGCGGTGGTCACCTTTGAGGCATTGCGAGTAGCAATTGAAGCGGAGAGTGAAGCGTGAATTGATCTAGACAGACATGATTGCATCGCCGGAGACGTTGGAGCGAGGAGGGAAGGCAGTCTTATTATAATGAATACACTGTGTAACAATAATGGTCCATAGTGAATGGATTGTATGGACTCGTAGACTCGAAAACAAGATGGAACAGATGGGCCATACCAATTAGGGTTAATCTGGCCACGCTAGTACATAAAGGGCTTAGTCACGTGAACTTCCCCAGACGTACGAGTATGAGCGGATGACTTGAGTTGCCTCGGCTCTTTTCATCGTCTCTAACCCGTTCACTCATCCGCCCCCTCTCTCTCGCGCTCGGTATCCTCCTCCTCTTAAAAGAAGTGTCTTGTTCTTCTACTTCCTCCTTTCTCTTTCATCTCTTCTTCTCTTTGCTGTTGTATCATCTCACCATCAAATAATCTACTACCACCTTACCGTCATCACAATCATCACCATGTCTTCTCCACGTACGTCACCCGAACATCCACATGTGATACTCTACATGCGCCGACTCCTACTCTGCTCTACACTATCTACTCCTGCTGACAATAACGCGCAGAGCAAATCCGCACCAAGCTCACTGATCTGCTCAAGATCCAGCACCCCGTCATGCTCGCGGGCATGAACGTCGCCGCTGGCCCTAAGCTCGCCGCCGCCGTCACCAACGCAGGCGGCATCGGTGTCATTGGCGGTGTTGGATACACCCCTGACATGCTCAGGGAGCAGATCGCAGAGCTTAAGGGATACCTGAACGACAAGAACGCGCCGTTCGGTGTTGATCTGTTGCTCCCCCAGGTCGGCGGCAGCGCACGAAAGACCAAGTTCGTACCTGTACTCTACCCATAACGAATATCGAATACTGACACTCCGCACAGCTACGACTACACCAAGGGCAAGCTCGGCGAGCTCATCGACATCGTCATCGACTCTGGCGCCCGTCTCTTCGTCTCCGCCGTCGGTGTACCACCCAAGGCCGTCGTGGACAAGCTCCACAAGGCCGGTATCCTCTACATGAACATGATCGGACACCCCAAGCACGTTAAGAAGTGCCTTGAGATTGGCGCCGACATCATCTGCGCCCAGGGTGGTGAGGGAGGTGGTCACACCGGAGACGTCCCCACCTCCATTCTCATCCCAACCGTTGTGAAGCTTGTTGAGGGCCACAAGTCGCCATTGACTGGCGAGAATGTCCAGGTCGTTGCCGCTGGCGGTATCTTCAACGGACAGTCCGTCGCTGCCGCACTCGCTTTCGGTGCCTCTGGCGTCTGGGTCGGAACTCGATTCATCCTCGCAGAGGAGGCTGGTGCTCCCAAGGCCCATCAAGAGGCCGTCCGCACCGCTGGTTTCGACGACAACATCCGCACAATCATCTTCACCGGACGACCACTCCGCGTGCGAAAGAACCCGTACATCGTGAACTGGGAGGAGAACCGGGCGAACGAGATCAAGGAGCTCACCGCCAAGGGCATACTCCCCGTGGAGCACGACATCGAGAAGCTGGGCGACGACCTCGACGATGAGACTATGGACAACGCGCGGCCGTTCTTGATGGGCAAGGCCGCCGCCGTGGTGAACGAGACGAAGAGCGCGAGGGCCATTGTCGACGAACTTGTCGGCGACGCTGTCAAGTGGATTCAGACGACCAACAGTTTCATCGTGTCGAAATCCAAGCTATGATCTTGTTGTATCCTGTAGTTATGTTATCCTGTATTACAGCATCATCTGTCTGTCAATCTATCTCTTGAACGGACGGACTCGAGAGAAAAAAAAAAATAATTAATGTAGCCATAGCCTACCTAGCTAGCGAGTACCTAACTGTCGCATCCATCCGATCACACCTTTCCCCACCGCTTAATCTCCCTTCAGCCTTAGTTGCCCATCGTGAATCGCGCATCGAAGCTGCGTTGCTCATCCTCTTGTTGTCGTTCGCTCGGCTAATGTTAGTAACCCTCTGTCATCCTCTCCCGAGTCCCCACACACTCCCCTCCCTAGTTCCCTTCCCTTCCAACCTCAAGATTAGGTCAACTGCTGTAGAGTGTAGAGTTGTATCCTCTGCCCTATGCAACTCTACCCCATCGCTCTACTGCACCACACTTACTCGCAGTCTTCACACCCACCTTGACAATTGCTTACACGGTTTACACCCCCTCAGCCCTACCATCCCCTCGGAACCAGCAAAACACTAATCGCGCCAATCATGTCTGCACTTCGCTATCACGTCCAGCTCTCACAGTGCATGTAACGCTAGCTGGGCTGGTTATCACAGGGCGAAAGGCGGGCCCACAACCTGTCTGTCTTCGATGGCTTCGATGGCTTCGATGCACTGCGTCTCCACTTCCTTTCTCCTCTAAGGTAGGTGGATGGGTGGTTAGGTATTCACCCTTACGCCTTAGACCGCTTCTCCCTTCCTTCTAGAATGTGACTAGAAGGGAGCGGATGGGGTTCTAGCGCCGTGACGGACGATTCTCGCCACACATTCTGCCTGTTACCCCCACTCCCAGCGATTGACTCCACCGGCCTAAACCCTACAATGGAGCGTCGAAGCCTAAATAAGCACGGTAGCGACGCGGCCGTGAGAACGCTTTTGGATGGGGGAGCGCAGGGGGAGGGAAAAAATCACTCAGGTGCTCGGTGGGGATGAAGGGTTCTTAAGTGCTACGTGCTGCTGTTCAACTGTGCGATTGTCTATCTGAAGTACTTGTACTCTATCTATCTATCTACCTTCAGCATTTTGCAAATAGCGAAGGAACTGACTGCGTCGGTGCTGATTGGACATCATCATTATCGTTGAACGAAATTTAAACTTCTCTATCCTTATCACGAGAAAGAAATAATACATCGCACAAAATCCAAAGTGTTTCCAAAAAAAGCTTCAACTCTATTTCATGAGCGAGGAAGAAACATCGTCATCGACGACGAGATACGCAGTACGGCCAGCACCGCTACCACCACCACCACCACCACCACCATCAACAACATAACTATCTCCAACCTCTCTACCTAAATCCAAATCCAAAACACATACATAAAAACCACCACCGAAACCAAATCTACGAATACACAAACACAACACAACATGTCCCTCGCCGTCGCAGCCCCCGTCCGCCCCGCGCACCCCACCCGCACATCCTCGCAGCAGCCAGGCAAACTCGCAAAGTGCCTCCCCAACGCCGCCTGGCACTGCTGTCTCTGCGCGAAAGTCTGGCTCACGCTCGAGCTGGGCAACCTGTGCGTCGGGTGCGGGCATCGGTACGGCGTTGGGTGCTGTACTCTCGCTGGATAATTTATTCTCCTCTCTACTCCACTCTACTCCTGCCTACACCTACAACTGAGGAAGTCTGGGGGCAAGGGTGATGGGATTGTTTATACGGCGTTCGATCTTGGATTTTGGGGGATGTAATAAAAGTTAGAGGGTGGGAAAAGGACATGGGATAAAATAATTATAGATACACGAACGTTATGACGACCACTAGAAAAAAGCATTATAGAATATAGATGGGGGGCATTTCTTTCAGCGGGGGCGTTTTGGGCGTTTCTTTTCTTTTCTATTTCGTTTAGTGTTTTTTTTTCCATTTGGAAAACAGGATGTGAGGAGGGGAGAGATGGAAGTGTTGGGTGCATTGGTCTGTGAACGAAGGGGTGGAGTGTGGTTGGAGTGCAAGTGGTGTATTGTACATATGACGACGACGAACATACCTAGTGACGATGTACATAAAAAGGATAAACATCATATCCCTACATTCCCATAGCCACAGAATGGGGAATTCTCAGCTCATGGAAACATACTCCGTACAAGTAATTGCGCATGATAGACTCCTTCATCATCGGCTGAATTCAATTGAATGGTGCGACCTAAGATGTGCATACATTGTACGACAAGAGGTCGCAACCCTCATCACGAACACCGAGTAAACGCGGCAGATACCTATCTAGGCGTAGATAACATCACCATCACAAACACCCCCTCGCAAAATTGCCCTGCAAAACACCAGATTTGATATCAAATACTCCACCAGCGCCCGCCGCCGTGTAACTCAAATACAATCATCCGTTATCAGCACCAGGGGGGCAAACTCCACGACACTCCACTCCCTCGTATACAACCGCCACTCCACCCCCTCGTCCGCAACCGTCGACGCAAACGGTAGCGATCTTCTGACGGTGGGTCGTGCGATTAAATTCCCCGACCTGCATTTCGTCTCCCTGCAAGTGCGCAGCGGCAAGCTGTTTCTCCGGGGCAGGGCAGTGAGAGGCGGTGGGATGGAAGTGAGCTGGGGTGAAGATAGCATCAAGCTAAGCTACCCCTGCACTGCTACTTTGGTCGTGGGCAGACGTTAGAACGGACTGCTGATCATTACCATCGTGGGAAATGGTGGAGTGGAGACTGTTTGTAACTCTGGGGTGCAACTGTGTGTTGGTTATGGGTCTGTGGGGAGTATGGCGCGAGGGATGGGAGTTGACGTGGTGTTTAGCTGCGGATTGGATTGATATCATAGATGTTGAGAATGATATGGCGCGACGGGGTGTTAGCCTTGCACGTTGAGAAGGTTGCGATGTGTGATAATGGTATGGATTGCTGTTGGCGGGATAATTGTCTTGCTAGCTGGTGGACGAGCGATCATGGTCGGTATGAGATAGATACATGGACAGTTCAACTCTAGTCGAGAGGAGTTTCTCGAATTCCATCCGAACCGAATCCTAGCACTTCTTGACTGTTTGCAAATCGAAAAATGATGAATTTCCTTCCAGACATCTCTTCGTTTCATAAATGGTCATTCCGTGCCTATGTTACCAGAAACTCAGAAGACTGTTGTCCAGTCCTGCTTCTTTAGGAACTCTACCACACTTCCAAGCTTCGGAGACCCTTTCAGCTGTTCGGTAAAGTCAGTAAAACATTCTGGTGAGTGGCATCGAAGCATTTCGCGCGACCTACATCCTTCGGATGGATAACCGCAGGGTCATTAGCTCCTGGGTACCCGAACTCGTTTACATGATCAAAAGTTTCGGCGAACTCCAAAGCGGCGTCTTCAGGGTAGTCAAGCGCTGATGCCGGCACCGTAACGACCTCGGCCTTCAACCCAGTAGCTTTGGTAAAGTTTTGGACGAATTCGTTCATGGTGATTAGTTCTCTGTATGCGAGCAGGTTCTTGCCGGCGGGCTCGAAGATGAGAGATCGGACGAGTGGGCCGGTGTCTTCTTCGGCGGCAATGTAGGGGACTATAGATTCCCCTTTGGCCTGGCTGGTGAATTGTACGATTCCGTCGGCGTTCTATGGGGTAATTCTTAGTTTCTATACAGTTGCTTGTTTGTGGGCAAACGTGGATGATTCGACTTACTTTACGCGGCTTCATCATGGGAAGCAACCAGAAATTGCTAATGTACCAGCCAGCCTGGATAATGCTCGTCTTCTTCCACAATTGTGGATGTTGCTCTCGGGCATACTCCACCGCTTTGTCTTTTGAGTCGAAGTGGAATACATTCTTGTATTTTCCAGACGACGCCTTCTCCACGTTTGACAGGGAGGAAATAACAAACCGCTCGAGCGTGTCGATACCTGAGGCGACATCGATCACATTCTTAAGCTGCTGCGTCTCTTGCTCCGCCGCCCATATGTTTCCCGGCTGCTCTTGATTTGTTCGCTTTCCGGAGTCTAGATAGTTCGACCAGAAGTCACTGACAGCGAAGACGATGTTTGCATCTTTGAAAGCTGCGCTGAGCGAGGAGGGATTGTCGAGATTTCCTTCTACGACCTCCACGCCGCGGCCTTGCAATGCTGATGCTTTAGAGCTGGTTGCATTGCGAGTCAATCCGCGTACTCGCCATCCTGGTTCGTTGAGAAAGGTGTTCACCACCGAGCCGCCTTGCATTCCTGTCGCACCGACGACGACGATGAGTTTTAAGCTTGCCATGTTTTCGTACAGGATTTGGTTCTTGGGTTGTGTGAATGTATAGAATTAATCTATCCATCGGGGCTCACCTTTGACTATTTATGGTCACGATATTCAGGTACCTGAGCATCGCATTTGTAAGCTGACATGAATCTTGCACAACGCGAGCAGGCAGATCCAGCACTATCTGCGAGGCTTATCAACGAGATGTCCATCATGGTCGTCTCATTACAGCCTTTCAGAATTGCACTTTTAAAGAGTGCTGTTATGATTGTGATGATGCCATGTCCCAGTCAGCATTCTGGCGGATTTTGCATATATCTCCGCTTCGTTGCGGCCGTATCTCTCTCTAAGCCAGTGGCGCACTTTGTGGCTAAAGAAAGGCCATGTTCCTTCTTGATTGATACAAATAATTCAAAGGGAGTGAGTTTGACCCTGTAAATGATGTTCATGGTGTCGTGGTCATGGCCGCGGATTTCTCTTCAACTCTGGCGTCGTGAACGCAAATAATTAGGCTAGTGCAATATCAAATCTTTGTCTTTTTGAAACTTAACGAAAGAGTACCACTGGAATGCACGATGTTGTTGCCTTAGCCTTCGTGCGACATGGTTGATCATTGCATTGCACATGGCGTTGTGACAGGTCGTGCCGCTAACCCCACCCCAACTCGGATCCTTCATATGTGCTTAGAAATCGAGCACGAAATGTCGGGTGTCGTTTTGCGTGATAAACAAAGAATTCCTCCCTGGGGACATTCGGACGAAAAAGCGCGAATGGATAATAGGTGTAGGTGGACATGACATGACCTCCAGACATGCGATCGTCGCTCATACAATCGAGACCGCAGGCTGGCGGTGTTTAGGATAACACACGATCCTTGGGTTGCACATTCTCCCATGACGATGTGGCGGAATGAAACACCAGAAAAGTGTGAGTGCACATAGGAGATCATCCTTTTACGAATCGCGAGAATCATCGGAGGTCGCCATGTGAATGAAACATGCATCCGTTCACACTCTGTGATTGGCCTATTCGGGACATTGCGCCTGATTGCCCTTTACAGCCGATATTGGCACTACTGCTTTGTTCAGGTTGCGGGAGCTAACGGACGATCTCCCCGAGATCTTCTGAAGAATAGTTTACCAGTAAGTCGTCACGCTACGTGTTGAATGAGCCATGGGTTTTGCAGCTTCTGACGTACCCAAAGGGGGGAAAATCAGCGAATCTCAGCCATTCTAGCCAGAGATGTAGCCGAACCAAGGGTTTTATTTCAATATTCGTCCAATGGAATGCCGTGGAATGGAAGTAAAAACCGAATTCTTTTTGCTTTTAGTATAGCCCACGGTAGCCTATTTCCCGTTCTGAACGAGACCCTGGAATGATGGAATGATCGACGTCCTCAAAATTTCAAATCCGCAAGCCACTGTCACGAAACAACCATCATGATTTTCACGTGGAACAGTGTGTTGGACGATATGGTTCTGAAGAAAAAGTTGATCCTCCCAAAAGGACCAGAATATTGATTGCTATCTACATGGGGCTATAGTCTCGTATATCAGTGAGTCCAATGCGAGGTGGATTGCCCTCAGCATCATCCACCATCGCATAGAACGCCTTAGTAGAATCAATATCAGACTGCTGAATCTCAGGTGGCTTCCTCCCATAAACCATAACCGAATTCGGGTTCCGGTCTCCAAGCTGTACAGCTTTCTCGGTCTCAAATACCGCGCGCGTTTGGGGATTGATGTCCATCGCAAACTCATGCCGAAGGCCCAATACGTGGCCCAACTCATGGGTGAAGACCTTCCACATATTCTCCTTCCAACCCTTGAGTGAGAAAGCGGGGTTGTAAACGAGAAGATAATTGAGGTCATTGGCATTGGGGAAGAAGGCCTGTGCAAGGGCGCCACCGTGGCTGCCGCCATGGCAGAGGACGAAGGTAGCATCCTTGGCCAGAGGAACCCATTCAAACGTAACCCCGATATTGAGTGAGTTCCATTTCTCAGCTGCCATGTTGAGATGATCGGCAGCAAACGCAGCGTCTTCATCAGTCTTGAATCCCTGTCTCCAGGCAGACCAGCGGATCACTGACCCGGGGGACCAGCGAGGGCATTCATTGTCGAGACCAACCATGATATCCGCAGGCCCATTGCGCAAAGGGATAGGAATGGGTGCTTGGGTCATGCATGGAGGACAGAAGTTGTCGTCCGGAGTTACATCCTCATCTGGAGTAGAGATGTCCTCCGACGGTTTCACAATCTCGAGAGCATCCTGTCCTGCCGTTTGGGTCACTGCATCAAGCAGTAACTCCTTGTTGGAAATCCCTTCGAAGCTCATGTTTGCACCCGAATTTGACGGGGTGGCACACCAATCTGGGGGCAGTAAAGCCAGTTTGAATCAATGAAGACAAAGTAGGAAGTGATTCGTTGTGTATGAGAGCTCAAGATCGGCACTCACAGAATCTTTGAATGAATGCAATGGAGTTCGAAAGAACGGAGTGGAGGCTAATATACTCAAACATGAACCAGCGCCTTCATAGAGTAGGTCGTGAATCGACGCCTCCAACATCACAGTCTCATGGTCTTCATCGCTCTAGACCCTTGCCATCAGATGCATAATTGGACCATAGACACGGGACAGCTTCAGCTCTCCTTCCCGTCACCCTTATCTCTACTCAAACGTTGCTTCTGCTGGTTCATCAGCCAGCCATCTGACTTCACATGCGATAGCTCTTGTTGATCTAGACCATCAATCTGCTGGATATCTGGTGAAGGCAAAAGAGGCAGATCGCAATTGCGAGACAGCTCATGCGAAAGTAGCGAATTGGATGAAGTGCGTTGCGCCGGTATTCGTCGACCAATAGTGGCCGCAGGTGGCAGCTCCAACGACAAGCTGATAGCGACCAGTGCGTGACCATTTTGGGCTGAGTGCATCTCCCGTTTGAGTTTAACCATCTGGATGTATTTCTTTTCTCTGACGCCAAGAAAGATATAGATGTCCCTTTTTGAACAAATGAAGATCCAGAATCGACATGGATTGCGGGGTTCGATTGGGAGAGCTGGTCATGGTGAGATTGCCACACGGGACGAGCGGGTGGCACCGTTCAGCCAGCCATCCGCAAACGGCCAGCCTCAGCTCCATCTCGGAGCGGACAGCTAGCCACAACAAACAGTTAGATAAATGCGGGGAAGATTGTTAGACGATTCAGCTAGCCAAAATTGTAAATCTATCAGTTCGGGTTTTCCATGGCGCAGCTACGACATCAGTTATCCATGTCGCCGTCGTATTGTTAGTATTGCTTTGCATGTACGGTTGATCCCAAACAGAGGCCCCCAACGGCGTCATCTAGTCGGAGCTGATCATCACGGAGAATCCCATCTGTGCGACACACTTCTCGCATTTTCATGTGCTACTGCAACAACCAATGCGAATATAAGTCTACACAATATGTATTTATATGAGCGGCGATGCTGCTGTTGAATTGAAATCATCAACACGCAACCTCAACAACCATCTTGGATCCATTCTCAAGCCTTTCAACCATTATTTGTTCGAAACTCTTCTCTCACTTTCTCGAATTCCGCTACCATGAGTACCACAACAACTACTGAGACAGTCTTGTGAATAAGATCCCTACTCTCCTGTACTTGACTTTTGCTGACATGGCCGCCTAGGACGCTCGAAACCCTTGGCCATGAGCCTACTGGGTGGGATTACGACCATGTGAACGACCCAAGTGCTCCAAAAGAGATTGACCCAGAGGAGTTGCAGCATCATGGACATGGTCACAACGACTACTCGCAGTTGATCTCCATCCCCATTTCCGATGAGGAGATTGAAGCTGCTACGAAGATTGACTATGTCAATTGGAAACTTGAGCAATCCAAGCAGGATCCCCATGATAAAGACGGGCTAGGTGAGCAAGCGTAAACTTTCCCATAAGGCGACAACTAACTCGATATCTATAGGTTTTGAGTATGCCGAACACAGTTACCTTGGTGATGCTCTGACTTTGGCATGGAATGACGGCAACTCATACGTTGCGAAGAACAAGCCCTTTTCCTTGCCCAATGGACTGACCCTCACATACGGTCAAATCAATGGTCTTGCTGGCGACTTCTACGCTACCGTCAATCCGATCAGCGACGGTAAAGACTTGCAAGATCAGATTGCCCGATTCAAGGCCGCTTGGCACTGGCTTGCGATTGACACCACTCGCAATCCCAAAGAAGCCCGTGACATCTTGGGTTACCTCAACAAGGAAGTTGAAATGGTTCAAGCAGCTCTCGATAAGGGCCAGGACCCTTCAACTGTGTATCCAGAGATCCCTGATGTCACCGCAGAGCTCCAGATCCTCACTGTCACACGCCCAGCTGAGTGCCCTAGCTACTTGAAGCTGGCTCAGATCAACTGGGACCACTTTGGCGTAGATGCTCGCACTGCTTACAACGCCTGCCACTCCGCTGCATTGTCAGTAGCCGCAGGAGGCGACCTTCTCCTGGGGTACGCTATGAACGCCTTCGGTGATCATTTCCTCCAGGACTCATTCGCAGCGGGCCATATGAGGACTCCCCGACGCAAGCTCCATGACACTCTTGGTGATGCCGATCTATGCGCAAAGGTAAGTTCGACGAAGCTCTTTGGATGACCAAAGCCGAGATTTTTTTACCATCCGCTGACTCCGAGAATCTAGATGATGCATGATGAGGACAATGCTATCGGCCTCAATGTTTCCAACCCTGCCGGCAGATCTTGGAGCACCTATGGCGACAAGCGTCTTCTCGACAAGGAAGATGTCGCCAACAAGAACGAGGCCTGGAATGCTGTTCGCACCTCTGCTGACGAGATCTACCAGGCTTGGAAGAACAAGAAGGTCCCAGCCTACCCCAACTATGGTGCTTGGAACTGGGCACCCATCTTGAGCAAGATCCAGGATGGCCAGTTGGTGGCACCACTTTTCCGTCCCGATGGTCAGCGTCGTGCTGATATCAGGAAGCGCTGCCAGTACAAGTTCACCAACAACTACTGGTACTGGTCTACTGCAGCTGACTGCAAGGTCAGTGGGCTGTGGGACTACCCAATCAAGCCTACACCAGACTGCTACAAATAGGTTTGACTCTCAAATTGTTAACCGGCGCGACTTTTCCTTGGAAGGTGATTCAGGACATTCTTTACAAATTTCGGTGTTCGGTTACAGATTGATTATAACTTAAGTAACAATAACAATATATCTATTGCTTGCACATCTTGATAAGCTGACTCTGGGCTCTGTTTATTCAATCAAGTAAATGACTTTGTTCGATTTATGATTTGTACGAAGGAAACAATAACAGGCGACTTAACATAGAGTCATAAAGAACCAGCGATATTAGGCTACAGGAAGATACAGCTAATTAACCATAGAAAAATGAGATTCAGCGATAGAAAAGTATCATTATGACGAAAGAGGAAGACATCCGACCTGCGCAAACGCCGGCGGTTGACGTAGAGAGACCCCATACACGCCAAAGGAAACACAATGAAACGGGTATCCGAAATAAACGTAGAAATCATTGCGAACATCTTCCAATCTACCAGGCTTTAACAGTCTTCTTAAGACTCTTCTCAACCATCTGCGACAGCGACATAATGGTTGTTTCTGGGCTCAGCAGCACGAAGAACGCCACATCGTGCCCAAGTGATTGGTAGAACCAAGTGCGAATTTCGGCCGCCAACATGCTGTCCATTCCAAATTGCGACAGAGCCTTATTGAGGTCCAATTTCTCGACAGGGACCAAGAACGCATTTGAGAACTTCTTCGTTACGATCTCCGTGACCTTTTCAAGGATCGGCTGGCCGGAAGACACCATTTGCTCAAGCTGAGTCTTTACACTTTCAGACGAGCCTGCCGAGCCTGAAGCAGCCGGATCCATGCTTCGGAATGCTCGCGCGAGGAGCGACATGCGCGGCTCGGTGAGTGTCGACATGGATCCATCGAAGCCCTTCTTGCGCAACTCCAGGACTGCGGTTGGCTCCAGGCCCGTGAGAATGTGGCCTGCACCGTACTCTTTGTCCTGAATCTCCTGTCTGAACTCATTGCTTAAGGCGCAATCGAGCATCTGCAACATCTCCTTCTCAGGGATGGCTTGAATACCCTTTCGGAGTAAAAGCTCCTGGATTTCGGGATTCTCGTGAAGGTACCCAACTTCTGAAATCATGCCTAGGCCAACTGCCGTAGCGGGCAGACCAAGGGAACGTCTGTACCATGCGAAGTTGTCGAGGAAGTGATTTGCAGCACAGTAGTTTGACTCTGTGGCGGTTCCGACGGATCCAGAGACAGACGATGTGAGCAGGAAGAAATCCAGCTCTTGTTCCATCTGCAAGTCTTTCAGCGCATAGTGAAGGTTCCAGGCGCCGTCCCTCTTCGGCTTTATCGCCGTATGCCAGTCTTCAGCTGACATGTCGGAGAACAAAGATTCCTGGTATTATAATAAGCCTATGATCTAATAACATGATGAAAAGAATTACTTACGTGCAGACCCATTGCAGCATGAACAACACCGCCTACGGCTCCCTCAACCATCGAGAGCGCATTGTAAACATCGTCGTACTTAGCTACGTCTCCGCATGCTACCATCACGCTGCACTCCATGCTTTCGAGATCACCCACCAACTTGGCCGCTGCAGGATTCTTCGTTCCTGAGCGACCAACGAAGAGAAATTTCTTTGCTCCGCGGCCAACCATCCATTTGGATATAGAACGGCCGAGACCACCCAAGCAACCGATCATAACGTAAGTCTTGTCTGGACTGAACCGAGTCTCGAAGGAAGAGGGCTTGTATCGGATCATTGACGTCGGGTCTTGTAGCGAGAGCATGACGACTCCGCTATTGCTCTTTGAAGACATGGACTCAAATGCGCGATTGACATCCGAAACATCGAAGACTTGAACAGACTGCACAGGCGCAAGATTTTGTGAACGGTGGAGGAAGAGAACATCCTCAACCCCACGCCTCAACATAGCTCCAGCTCGATCATCGCTGATATCGTACGAAGATCGCAGATCTACTGTCGATGAAGAAATACCCTTAGGAAGATCGCCGGATTTTGTAGTGTCGGATCCAACGTTGTGCGAAAGGTTGACAAAGTGACCCTGCTTGGCGCAACGGTTGACAATGGTTTTGGGGACTGGCAAGTTTCCAGTATGGAGAACTACATTGAACATTGTGTTCTTTGCTTCCTGTGTAGCGCTGTCATTTCGAACGATGAAGTGGGAAGCGCCTAAGCTGTGTCTTTTCGCTAGACTCGCTGCCTCTGCGGCACTTTCTACCAGTGCGTAAACGCTCAATTCTTCACGCTGCGCAATCTGGAGTGCGGCTTGGCCGAGCGCGTTCGTGATATCTGTGATCAATACAGAATCGCCTTTTTGGTAGCGGGCCTGGTGATGCAGAGCATACCGCGCAATCACGAAGGACGGGAGAGTGGCAGCAATCATGTTGAAGTCTTCACTCTCTTTAATCCTGTAGCAGCATGTTTGTGGCACCGTGGCAATTGTGGAAATCTTACCGGGTGCTAGCACGAATACGCGATCACCTGGTAGGAAGGAAGACACGCCTGCCCCGATGTCTCTGACCACACCGCAGAGGCCAAGCATAGTTTCTTGTTCCAGTAGTGAAGGATCTAGTTCAATTACCTTCACATCGACTTGAACCGATCCAGGTGGAGGCGATATAACGACGGCTTCATCTTGCACGAAGAATGTTTGCTCACCACGGGTAAGGTCGCCCAGTGGTATATGTGCGGAGCCGACATCACAAATTGGAGCTTCGGCCATTTGCAGTCCTTGCCGTTCTCGGAATTGCTGGTTCAAGACAGCGTCTGGACAGAATCTTGAGATGTGGATCAACCCGTCGTCTTCGATAAACTCGAAATTATACAGACTGCCACTTGCGGCTCGTGAGAGCACTGACAAGATGTTTTCGACTGTATTTTCTGTATTGAAGTTGAATTTATCGACGTCGTAGGTGACGAACTTCAACGCAGGACGTTCAAGCATAACGGAGCGGGCAATGCCGGGTGCCAGGCCGAACTCTGGAGTTGATTGCTTGAGCAAACTACCTCCGGTGATCCAGATAAGAATGGACGCCATTTCAGTGAGAATCTTGACGCCCTTCATCTCCTCCTCAGACATGACAGCAAGAAGCTTGTGGTCGAATTCTACTGTGGATATAACGGTAGCACCAAATGGTATTGTGTCCGCATTAACATCTGCTAGTGGGACTGTACGGATCTCCGTTTGGAAAGAGGTAGCGATGCTCCGTGAAACTGCGTCGGAGAGGAATTTTTCGGAAGGCGAAGCATTATCATGCTCGACCAAAATAATATCCACAATAGTAGTCGGCTCAGCAGCAGCACGAGTACGGCGCAAAATGCAGAGCGAGTCGCTCTGGGTAGACTCCGTGAAAGCTTCCTCGAAGCCGAGTTTGGTGATTTCGGTAATCTGGTGAGGGAATAACCGTCCTACAACGTACCCATCTGGCGATAGATGGCTGTCTAGATGATGGAGCTTGGTGTCCAGGCATGGGTTGCTACCATTCATTCCTGGTAAGAGGATGATATCAAAAAGATCCTTTTGGGATGTTTTCTGGAATTTGAGCTCAAAAGTCTCAGCATCGTCGGAGATACTACGAGTGCTCAAGTGGTTGTCTTCTGAGAGTTGGCCCTGGAAAAATGAGCCGCATTGACCGAAGATGTCTCCAACAGAAAGCTCGCGGATCATTGACTTCGTGTATCCTTGATCTGGCTGATTGACTTCAAGTACTTTGGCGTCGGGACGTTGATGCGCAATCAGTCCAATCAAGTTGGAGACTTTGCTAGTAGGACTGGTCTTGATCTCGGAAGACGTCATCGAATCTAGCTTTGCCGATAGCTTGGTAGAGTGCGCTGGTCGTACTGATGTAATATCGGGTTTCCACTGTACTCGAAGCATGGGATGCCTCTCTAGCTCATCTGTGGCGCTCGTCACACTGCGATAGGCAGCGGCACGACATCCTCGTACCTGAACGACCATGTCGCCATCTTCTGATACCAAATCAGCGGCAACGACGATGGTGCCAAATGGAAGCTTCTTGGAGGTTGCGTTTATCTTTCCATTCGCGCTGTCAATGACCTTCGAGGCCTGGACGCGAATCTCCGCAATGTGTACAGGGACTTTAGCTCCTAGGTCGTCGGTGATACCTCCAGCATTAGCGATGATACCAGCTTGCAACAGAGCGTCAATAGTGGCAGGATGTACGGCATACACAGGCTCTTGACTATTCGCGCGGGTGACACCTTGGTGAATGGTAGTTTGTGCCGAAGCACAGAGATGTTTCTTGTCGGTGGGAACACTGATGTCACCCAATGACTTGAACTGATCGCTGAAGACCAACCCTCCCCGGGCAAATTTATTGTACCACGGCTCAGTGGGTCGCTGGTCCATCGGCGTGTTGGAGAGTTCTATGGCTAGCGAATTTCCAACATGCTTGTCTTCATTCAAAGTGATGGTTCCGGACGCATGCTGCACAGGCGTCGCTCCAGCAAAAGAACTCATGCTGAACTCCCACGTGCCAGTTCGTGAACTGGCTGATCTGAGTGGCTGCAAGGTGGTGATGAGCTCGGCACCACTCTCCGGATTATCATCTAACAAGGCAAATGCTTTCTCAATTCGCACATTCTCCAACAAGAAAGACGGCTGGCTGGGTAAAGAAGTGTCAGCGATTTGTCGCGCAGCCTCTATAGCAACAGCAATGTAGCCGGCAGCTGGGAAAACAGTGGTTTGGTCCAGCTTATGGCCGGACAGCCACGCGCACTCCTTCAGGCGTATAATGTTTCGCCAAGTGTGTATAATACCATTTCCTCCCGGTATTTTGGAACCCAGAAGCTCATGGCGAGGGTGCTTCTGATTTCGGAACTCAGCACTAACGCGGGGCTCGTTCCACAGGACAGACTCGTAATGCCATGGATACGGGGGCAGATCCACGATAGGTTTCGTGCGTTGCATCGACGAGATTCCATTGACTTTCTGAAGGTTGACATCTTGGCCGTGCAAGTAAAGACCGCCGACAAGTTGTAGCACTGTTGAAGTTGCATCTTTACCTCTGACTATTGCCGAGTTGTATTGGTAATTCGCGCCCTCAACCTTGGAAATAGTCTGTTTCAAGGGTAGCCCTAGAGCAGAATGAGGTCCCAGTTCAATTAGGTGGTAGTTTTCCTTAGCGAAAAGCTGCTGTATACCTGTACTGAATAGTACGGGTTGCTCCAGATTCTGTCGCCAATATGTTAAGGGTAGCTGGGTAGTCGCATCCTCTCCAGTCACAGTTGAGACCATGCGGACTTCAGACGGCCTAGCGTATCTGGTTGAGTGCGCAAGTGTTGTCAATAATTCTTCATACTTTGGCCCAACCCTCTTCATGTGATGGGAATGATATGCTTTTCCATTCGTCTTCAGCTTTCGGGCCAGGATCCCTTTCCGAACTAAAAGTGTAGCGAGTATATCGATGGCATCGGCGTCTCCACTGAGAGTGACGTTCTCGGGCGAGTTGACACAGGCGACGCGAACCTTGCCATTGGCCCCATTTTCATTTATAAAGGCGGCCGCTTCTTGCGCATTCATTCCCACAGCAAGCATCATGCCGTCATCAATCATTTCCCCGGCTACAAGGCCGCGATAGTAGGCAACGATGATGGCCTGCTCTGCAGTCAGATGGCCGGCGCAGTATGCCGATGCAATCTCGCCTGAGGAATGTCCAATAACTGCTGATGGCTTAATGTTCCATCCGGCAAGCAGTTGGATAAGCGCGATCTGTAGCGCTGTGCATATAGGCTGAGACCGGGATGGGTGATGAATCTCATCTTCATTGCCGTTATTGGGCGTGGAGCCGAGCACATCCTCCAGGAGCCAGCTCGGACGTTCGTCGCGCGGTAGCGATTGTAACACAACGTCAAGCCGTCGAACGCTTTGTCGGAACCTGGGGTAATCGTGCAGAAGAGATCTACCCATACCCGGCCATTGAGCTCCTTGTCCCGTGAATACAAAGGCCAATGGCAATTTAGATGTTGATGGCAGAGTTCTCAATGTGTTAGCTTCAAGTCGTTGCGTTGTTCCGACAATCATATATCCTCGCTTTGCAAGCTGTGAGCGCCGTGATGAAAGTGTTCTCGCCAGGTTCGTAAGATCAATGCCGGAGCCGATGCTTTCCAAGTTGGATGCAAGTCTATCTAGTGACTGATCATTGTTGGCGGACAAGGGTAGTACCAATGAGCCATTCGCATCGTGAATTTGTGCGTTTTCTTTGCTCGTCATGTATGAGCTAGCATCCTCGAGAATCATATGCGCATTGGCACCACCGTAACCGAACGAATTAATACTAGCTATTCGCCGTCCAGTTTGGCTTGCTGGCCATGGTGTCATCTCGCGGACGATTTCGGCTTTTCTTTCTTCTAGCTTCAGCTTGGGGTTGATGTTTTTAACTCCCACTGTTGGAGGAATTACGCCGCGCTCCATGGCTAGGGTAACTTTGATGATGCTGGTGATGCCACTCGCTGCTTCAGAGTGGCCGAGATTCGTCTTCACGGACCCGATCAGCAATGGCGCCTGGCGATTGGGAGCAAACACCCGAGAGATCGCGTCGACCTCCGTGGCATCGCCCACGGATGTTCCCGTACCATGGCATTCAATGTAGTCCGTCATTGCAGGGTCGAGATTTGTCAGAGAGTAGGCTTTGCGGATGACTGCCGCCTGACCATCCGCGCTCGGCTGGGTGATACCGTTGGTGCGACCATTGCTGTTGACGGCAATGCCCCGAATAACGGAGCGAATAGAATCGCCATCTTTGATGGCGTCGCTGAGCCTCTTGACATACAATGCTCCAATGCCATCAGCTCGGCCATAACCATCTGCGGAGGTATCGAACGTGTGACATGTGGATGTTTTTGAGAGAACGCCGGCTTTGGCAGTTCCAATAAACTGCTGCGGAGACTGTACTAAGTTCGCGCCAGCAACGACAGCGGCATCGCAATCACCACTTTGCAATGCTCTACATGCGGCGTGAAGTGCGTAAAGTGATGAACTGCATGCAGTATCTAAAACATAACTTGGATCTATGTTAGACGGATGATCCTTAGTTGTGGCATAGATATCTCACCTTGGTCCAGTTAGGTTGAAAACGTGGCTAATGCGGTTCGCTAAAATTGTTGTGCCCATTCCTGTAGCACTATAACGATGGAAGTGATGTGGCTCGGAGGCCTGCATCAACTGAAAATCCATTGTGAATGTGCCAACATATGTTCCAATATTGGCACCTGAAGCAGACTGTAGCGTGACACCCGCATTCTCAAAGCATTCATAGACAACTTCCAGAAGCTTTCTTTGTTGTGGGTCCATGTATGTGGCTTCAAGGTTATTAATACCGAAGAAGTCTGGTTCAAAATTTCGGATATCTTCATTGATGAAGTATCCACCATCGACACTCATCGACCCAGAAACATCAGCATCTGGATTATAGAAACCATCGGCGTTGAATCTCGACGATGGAATCCTCCCCTGGGCACTCTTCTCCTGGGCGAGAAAATTCCACAAGGTAGATGGAGAAACGATATCACCAGGTAGGCGACATCCTGTCCCGATTAGATTGGATGCTCGGTTCATTCTGAGTAGAGACAACTTACCCATTCCAACGATGGCAATGGCTTCCTGGTCATTGCCCCTAGCCCTAATTGATGATGACATGATCACCTGGAGTATTGGGGGTATATAACTTCAACAAAGGGCAAAAATAACACACAAGGAAGCAAGCCGTAGAAGCTCGAGGTCTGAAAATCGGCTTGTCCCATAAATTATGAAGAGCTGTCCGTAGCTGTTATAGTGAAGACCGTACCACATGGCTTGGCAAGTTCCATGATATCTCTCAAGGCTCACACGCGCGCGACACGCGGCTCCGCTGGGTTCAGCGTATTCCCAAAGCAAATTTCCGCGCCATTATCGCATACGAAGGCTCTAACCAGTTCACGGGAAGATCGGTCCCCGAAGTCAATATTGCCCTTGGCATGATAATGAGCAGAATGAATACAGTTTTCTTTCCAATTAACTACCAACAACCGATAGGAAGCTCTAGAAACTACACAAAATTGGCCATGATATCTCAATAGCGCCCTTCAATCACTCCACTTAACTGACATGTCACCAATCCGGCTAAACATTATGTGTAGATACTGCATGCTCATGTACATCTCATACGCTAACGTAGTCGTTCCCCAGTGTACCCATTTCCATTTCTAGTTTCTTGCCATTGACATACAACGGCTCCACATCGACAAGGAAGTAGATCATCCTCGCCGACTTAGTTTCAGAGAGGTTCTTCCACTTGTGCATTGTACCCCGGTTGACGGACACGTCTCCGGGGCGCATGATCCTTTTTTCTCCACTATCTAGACTGAACTCAAATTCGCCCTCACACACTGTTCCCACTCCCAATGTTATGGCGCGGTGCATGATAGACTCCGCTCCAGGCGCAAAGTCAATGGTTCGTACGCAGACTCCATTATAGACATGAAGTCCGGGCTATCAAGTCAGCTTATCTTACATTCTAGAGTCATGTGTATCCTAAAATGTGTCTGGAACGTGAATGACAGTAAGATTCCGCATACCTGGTTTTCACTTGCCCATTTCACATCATGTTCCTCATTCAGGTTGATTGGTACCTTATCAGTGCTATACATGATGCTTTGGGAAGCAGCCCCGGCAACCATGATGGCTTGATGGTCCCCACTATCCGTGGGTAGGAATACAGATCTTCCTTCCGCATCATGCGTAGTAATGAACCGTTGAGGGGTGGGCAATCCTTCGGCGGGGAAGCCCGTAAGCGGGCCTGAGGTGGACATTGTGGACCCAGGATTGATGTGAACCGAACGAAGATGTATGCAACGAATGATTGGCGGTGGGAAAATGTGTGAGTTAAGAGAATGTAGTGGGTTATACTCGAGTGATTTCTACAAGAGGAAGGGCAGGAATTGGGCTAATTTTATAGTCATTGGAGCAGCTTCAAATCGAGAGTTGTCCGTTCTTGTAAGGCTCAACACACCAAAACCTAATTGCTGATCCCGGAGATATGATATCGCGCACTTTGAAGTTGTTTTCAGACATTTCACTTCTAGCAATGAAGATAATAATGATTGATTTACTACGTGCGGATGGCTAAGGTTGCACCGCCATCAACAATGTATCCCTGGCCGGTAATGTAGCTTGCCTTTGGACTGCTCAAGAAGACGATCAAATCTGATACCTCTTCTGGTTGTGCGATCCTTCCGAGCGGAACTACTCGATTGATCATGTCTTCAAACTCAGGTGTCGCTTCGAAAACACGTGCCATCATAGGAGTCTGGACCCAAGAGGGGCATACGGCGTTCACTCGTATTCCGTGCGTACTGTTGTCCAGGGCTACGGGTCGGTTAGTTAGTTCTTGGAATAGTTGCCCCATGGAGAAAGAAATCAACAAGGCAAACAGCAATCCTAGAACATGAAATGTATGTAACGGCTTACCTGCATTCCTCGTTATTCCCAGCAATGCATGCTTGGACGCCGTATATTGCACGATGCTTGGGGTAGCAACGTAAGAACTAGCACTACCAACGTTCACAATCGCCCCACGCCCGGCGTCTTTGGGACCGGATCGTCCCTGAGCCGTTTTACGTCCTTGCGCCTTCATGATGCGGCTAGCTTCTCGGGTACATAGAAGCACACCACGGACGTTTATCTGGTAGAAGCGATCAAACTCCACGAGGGAAGCCTCGCTGATCTCCATTGGTTCGTTGACCCCAATCTGTACGTTGTTCCAAGTTAGCGCCAACTCGTTTGTTACGGGTCGGTGTCTCCCGAGTGCGAATGAAGAGGTTTCTCGTGTCTTCAAAAGTGCACCGGGAGATGGTCCCGCAACATGGGTCCGGAAACAGGAAAGGTGAGAATTGTCTTACTCCGGCGCTATTGACGCAATAATCCATTCGTCCAAATACCCGCACGACAGCTTCCATACATGCACGCACGCTGTCTTCAATCTGCACGTCGATATGCAGGGCAATGGTGTGGTAGTTCGGGCTCGCCGCGTGCGCCTTGCTCACTGTTGCTGCCGCGGTGGCTGAATCAAGGTTAACGTCCGCGAACGCCACGGCTTCCACACCTGCCTCTGCAAACGCCATTCCTGTATCGCGGCCGATGCCACTACCTGGATATCGATACAAGGTTAATGTCAGGCTCGTGGGATGAACCCAATACCGTGCAAGCGCAAGTGATACTCACCGGCGCCAATAATCAAAGCGAAACCACCCAGCATCTTGGTCATGGTAAAGAAACAATGGACCCAATGAACCCTTGCGTAGCTGACGATGTCCAACGAAGTGAGTATCTGCTCAATCTCAAGGACGTTGGTGTCTCGCTTTATAGCACGCACTTGCATACATACGCGTGGACCTTTCTCGATTACACACCTCAGCGGTCATTCCATGCGCATGTGCAATGGACCGAGGACCTCTGGCATACCAGACACTCAAACGACAGGCTAATTGCCGCGATGATTGGCCCCATAGTTCCCTTGTTGTTTCAACTAGTCTCCACGTTAGTACAGGCGCCTCAGCATCGTGGGCTATACACGTTTACGCGGTACCTGATCCTAATCTGATTTTGACCCACCAAATCCTTCGGACTCCGTGATAACCCCATACGAATGCTTCGTTTGTGATAACGAGCATGGAGCATGGCTTACCAGATTTGTGATTGAGCATTCTAGGTCGAAGATTGGAAGGTGTGATGAAGCTACAGCAACCATAGGTCACATTGAATAATCGACTGATTATCAGAAAATAGGCATTGCTATTCTTTTGGATGCAAGGAAAGAAGTATTGAACTTACGCTGTACACGTCCAATCTGTTATTATTCCGTTTGATATCATTGCTTCGCACAAGCGGTAATTGCGACAACATGGCCGGATCAAAATACTGCCTCATCACTGGGTGCGTCTAGATCCACAAGCTTCGTCTTGAAAGCCTCGACTGACATTCAACTAGATGCGGAAACGGTGGAATAGGAAATGCCCTTGCACGAGAATTTGTCGCCAAAGGTGAGATTGGCTCTTGCGAACATAGGGACTGCGATAGCTAACAAACTCTCAGGCTACCATGTCATTGCTACCGTTCTCCCGGGAGAATATCGCGATCACCTCCTGAACCAGTCTGATATCAGTGTTTTCGATCTCGATGTAACAGATGAATCCATGGTCCGCGGCTTCTCCAATACTGTAGCTAAAATCACAAACGGAAGACTGGACATCCTCGTCAACAATGCTGGTATCGTGTATACCATGCCAGCAGTCGACACGGATATTGCTCACGCCAAAAGGCTATTCGACGTGAACTTCTTTGGCCCTCTTTCTATGGTCCATCATTTTCATCGTCAGATCGTTGCTGCAAAGGGACTCATCGTGAACGTTGGCAGCATTGCAAGTGTCTCTCCCTACGTATATGGCAGCGTCTACAATGCAAGTAAAGCGGCGTTGGTCCATTTCATGGATACGTTGCGAGTGGAGATGCGATATTTCGACGTTCGCGTGATGAACGTAATATCTGGAGAGATCAATACAACTATCTTACGGCATGACAAGGAGAGAAGTTTGCCAGAGCGAAGTATATTCTATGACACCATGAACGAAGACTACAAAGCACACTGCCGGCGAAACCCAGGTGAGTCAACTACATTCGACATAATGTCAAAAGCTAACGGACAATGCAGGATCCTCACTTCCTTCTGAATACGCGAAAGCTGTGGTAAAGCAGGCAATGAAGCGGAATCCAAAGCGATGGTTCTGGTATGGTTCTAATACTACCACTGTGTGGGCTCTTCGCACATTCTTTGGTCAGTGGGTTTGGGAACCTGTTTTCGGGGGCATGTTCAACCTGAAAAAGGTTAGGGGACAACCAAAGGGAGGGAGGGTAGAGGTGATAATTGAACAACCAAAGGTGTAGATATATCCCTTCACACTTATTGTAGTTAATTCGATATTTTGACTTTTCAAGAACTAACCTAATATGATATCTCTTCTTTACCTGAATGTTCCTAACAGAAAGTTCGTGATAAATTTCTTGAGAATGCATTGGCAAGGTAGGGTAAGTTCTCAATCTTTGCTGCCAGACGTAACATGGAAATAGTAGTTTTTAGCATCGTGAGACAAGGCCTAGCAGACTTACAGCTGTCTCTATAGATGGATTGGATTATTCAAAACAAATGTTCTTCAGCAAGTAAATAAGAGCAATACACGTTATTTCAGGGTGCTCAGCAATGGAGAATATGCATAATCGTGGAAATATCATAGAATTAAAAGAGAGAGTATGTTCAAAAATTGCATAGCTGTCATATAACCCAAAGCAGAAATGCTTTATCTCTAGTAAACAAATCGCTCCCTAACTAACTCCTCACTCAAATGCCAAAGCCTTTCAGCAATGACAGGATCGTTAGCATGTCGAGCAGGGTCCTTTAACTGGCAGTTATCCAAGAAACAAGAAGTTCCAGCTTTCAAAGCGGGATCCAGTGCTGCGACAAGGGCTGGAGCGGCGCCTTGGTCTTGTGTCTTGTCAAGAATTCCCGAGGCATAGATTTCTTTGGCGCGTTCTTCGTGATAGTGTCGGCCGATATCTGTCATTACTCCTACAAAAGACAGAATTAAAAGAGTACACTCAAGCATTACGCGATGAGAACTTACCACCTGGACAGATAGCGAAAGATAGAATGCCCTGTTCGGCTAAGTGCTGAGTGAGGTAAAGGGAGAACAAGATGTTACTCGTCTTGCTCTGAGCATATGCAATTTCCGGGCTGTAGCCTTCCGTTGCGTTGAATCCAAATTTCTTGAGTAGTTCCGTATTGGGTTGCTGATCCGCGGGCAAGGGCTTACCCTCAAAATTCAGATCATCGAATCGTACGGGAGATAAGGCGTGCCATCCACCGCTGACGTTAACGACTCTAGTAGAACCTGCAGGAGATGTTTTTGCGGATCTCTGAAGCTTGTGAAGGATCAGATTCGTAAACAAAAAGTGACCCAGGTGGTTGGTCGCGAAGTGAACATCGACTCCGTCGATCAAGGTGCGCTCCTGTACAGACATAACACCAGCGTTATTGAAGAGCAGGTCAATGTTCTCAGGCCACTCGTTGACTTGCTTGGCCGCAGCTCGGATGGACATCTGTGAGGACAGATCCATCTCTAGAGGACGATAGTGTACATTGGGATACTTCGCGCGAAGCTTTTCAATGACCTCGTCACTTTTGGTTTTCGAGCGATATGTCATGACAACAAGAGCCGGCTCTTGTGAAGCAACGGCTTCAGCAATGGCAAAGCCAATGCCTACAGGGTTGACACCAGTGATAATGACTATAGTACGCAATTAGTGGGGAAGAACAGGAACGATGGGGACGAATTGGACATGCCATTTCGGCCGTGAAGGTTGTCACCGAAAGCTTTAGCGACCTCTCCAGCAGTGGTCCATTTGTTAAAGTCAGAAAACGAAGTCATTGTAGATTATTGTACTTGAAAAAAATGAATAGTATTCAATGTATCGATGGTGCTACACATGGTCAGTCAATGGCGATTGGACTTATATTGTACGGCTCAGCACCAGAGCGCAGAGCTCATCACGATACCCTATCTCCAACATACAAGTACCACCCTGCACTTAACGCGGGTTCAGCCTTCGAATCAACATTGACAGACGAGAGTGAATGGTTCCATTCACGTGCAGCTATTGCATATCCTTGGCCCGAATCTAGTTTACAAACGGTCGGTATGCATACAGGCGCTTGTACCCTGTACAGACAGGCTGACATGCAGTAATATTTGGCAGATCCTCGCACCTGCATTTATCCCTGCATTCAACCCTGCATTCATCCCTGCATCCATCCCTGCATTCACTCTGCTTATCATTTTCCATTTTCAGTTTTATGGAGCGGCTTTGCTTGTCGCTTCCGGATGACTCCTCATGCTCGTAGCCTTGTACCAACAAAAAGAACTCACTTTATGCTTGTGCTATTGATTCGTATTCCCTCATTCCCGTTCTACGGATTTCCAGATCTAGGGCTGGGTTGATTCTGCGCATGTTCAGATCTAGGTTTGTGTCGTTCACCGAGGTTGCATGAACGGTGTTGTTATGTCCCTCACTGTGTTGGTTTGGCTCCGTCTAGTTAGTCCGCTGTTACTCTGGTCCCTCAAAATAGCCACTCGCTGTGTCGACATTTGCATGCAGGCGTCCTTCTGAATAAATTAAAATCTGAGATCACCGCAATTTCTTCTACATCAAGAAACAAGATTTCGGAAATCGCCGTCTCTTTGTCCATTCTATCAACCTATCACAAATCAGTACACTCCTTTCAGCGTCCATAAGAATCGCTTCTTCCGTTTTCAAAATGCGCGTACCATTCTATATCTGCACTATACCCTTCTTCAAATACATTCTACCCTGCGTTACAGCTCAAAAGATGTCTACAATTGCATACTTGCCACTGAAAGAGGATGCTCCGCTGCATCGGGCTCTTGAGAAAGTCAAGCAAATTGCAGGCGTATCACAAGCATACTACGGCCGTCGATTGGAAGATAGCAGTATCGTGGACGTTATCATTGGTAAGTCTATCCAACCCTGTTTCAAGTCCCTGACGTGATCTCCCTAACACGAGGTCGATGTAGACTGGTCGTCTACAACCAATGCCAGCAAGCTCAAAGACTCTCTTCTGAGCGGCGAACTCAACAGCATTATCAAACCTGCTCTCACTGGACTGCCTACCTGTTTCACCATGCAGCACCAGTGGGGTCCGGGGACATTTTTGGACACCAACCAAAACCCGGTCACTGAGATTGCAACCTTCTTCTTTCTGCCAAACATCGATGATCAACAGCTTGGAGAATTCGACCAGGCATTTGTTTCATTGGAGCAGGCAGTTGCTGCTCAGCCTGGTCATGTCACTTCCGGTGCCGGGCACATTACCGGTACCGTGGACAATCCCGATATTGGCGCTCCAGTGAAGGGATTCATTGCAGCTGTTGGATGGACCAGCCCTGAAGCACATGTGAACTTTACGAAGACCCCGGAGTTTGGGCAGAGTTTGGGCAAATTGATTCCTTTCCTAAGTGGTAATGCGGATCATCATGTTTACTTTCAAAAGGCTTAGTTAGCGTGGCGATGGTAAAAGAGTAGCGGATTCAGTGTATCAACAATATCGCGTCAATATAACATTTTAAACAAACTTGGTTCATAACATGAAGTTTTTCATGAATGTGACAACGAGTGATGTTATTGACAAAAAACGCGAATTAAGAAGTTGATAATCGCTCCTCATGGCCCAGTTTGGTGGATAGGTCTCGCCCGGAGATCAACCCGCCAGACGTACGCGTGTCTTTGTGTTGCTCTCGTAATCACTCAAATAAATTTCTCCCCATTCATGCACGCTGTAACATGCTTGGACGGATCGTAAGAGGATTTGCATCGCCCTCTTCAAATTTATAGTGTTGTAGAGTGGCGAAGGCAAAGGCTTGCTAATCCGAAGCATATGCACGTGAAAAATTTGATTGGAATCGAATATGAGGAAATGTTTTCAAATTGTATTTCACTATCCTTGGTACATGTGCGACTGCTGTAACTATTCATCCAAGACCTCGTATTCAGACTTCATCGTTCCGTGTGCGCTACTCTTAGTGCTTCCAGTATCCTGACTGCGCTTGATAGCCAAAAGACGGTGCGAATTCTTCTCCCCGGACTCGGGGTCAGGCATGGTGCTTCCCGGGCCCATGAGCTTCCTAAACAGCGGCTGTAGAGCCGGAACGCAACCAACCCAGACTGCGACATTGAGCTCTGCAAACTTGAGGCAGGCAAGTGGTACAATTTCGTCTTATCGAGAGTCAGCTTTGAGTGCCTTTGGTTGAAAGGAGTAACACTTACAAGTCACATCAAGTGTGATAGAGAGATCGCGAAGCCAGGGGATGGTGACAATGGAGCATACCATGGACCTGGAATTTCTTTGTTAGGTTTTTAGGACCCGAGTACAAATGTCTGGGGCACTTACACGCATCCTACACCGAGCAAAGCAAATATACCGACTTTTCTCATGGTAGGCACTCGAAGGTCCCACAGATATACTATCGGAAGTACGAGATAGACAACGTCCGTGAGAATGGTAACAGCTGTCTTACGTTATACTTCATTCCTGTATTATTAAGTAAATCTGACGTACCGGCCAAGGCATAAGCAGAATACTGGAAAACGTTGCGGTTCCAGCAAATGCCGGAACTTGTGGGGTTCCACTGCTTTTGCAAGGGCTGACATTGGAAGATGGAGACAATGAGAGCCTCTACATTCATTGCGGTCAGGAGACCGAATGATATCCAAAGGATCATGCGTTTGGTTTTATGCAAATGCGTGACCAAGCGAAGTAGAAAGAGTACGATGGAAGCTTTGACAAAGTAGAATGTAGTAATGTTGAAAATTTGTGCAATGGCGTTGTATTTTATCGCGTTCATGATGTCTGGTGGACCCAGAAAGAAGATGTGTCTGCCCATTCCATATTGCAGAGAGACATAGGACAGGCCCTGGTTGACGATCATGAATGGCTGAAGCACCGAAAAGCATTAGCACTAATACTGAGCTAGTTCGGTCTCATTGTTACTGTACTCACCAGCGCAGCAAGCATGAACCAATCATCCAGGTCAAGCTTCTTGACCATGAATAGTCGCACACTGGTTCGCAGCGCAATAAAAGTTACGGACAGTACCAGACAGGCAATCATAACACCCAAGTAGAGAGGGCCACGATTCTCATCAGGTGGAAGCTTGGTGATGGATGCCATGGTGCGATCGGCAGATAGGGATCGAATGATGATACGATACGTAAACAAAGATGGAGAAAAAAGGTGTCACAAGAATCGTTAAAGTCTTGAATTTCTCAATGGGGATGTACGAGAATATTAAGTGATGTTCCTCAACAATGAGGAGTCAGCCATTATAGATATCACCATCTGATTTCATGGTTCTTGATTATTTTCCTGAAGGGGAAATGGCACTATTGTCGGGCTTCAACGTCCGTATTACGGTTCTGCTACATTAGGCATGTTCAAAAGCTGTTCCAAGTTATCTTGAAGTTCCAGCGCCACAATTTGTTGTTGATGAGGGCACATGTTCATGCAGTGAGCCAATGGGACAGCGTTTCTAGAAGGAACTGACAGTTCAACGGCTACGGCGCATTGGCAACGGGAATTTGGCTGACACTAACGACCTCACGATGTATTGAATGAGGTATCCAACAGTACAATACAGGGGCAGCGGGAATTGGAGGAACTCAAGAGCTGGGGTAGACAGAATCTACAGCAAGGGCCCATGTAGAGGATCGGGGACCGAAAGCCAACCGAATTTCTGGGTTGACACCCATGCAACGTCCCCACGTGTATGCATAGCAGATGCAATCCCAGTGTCGGCTAGGCGCCGTTACACAAACCTTACAGCGGACGAGGTATTAGTCCGTGTACGCCGTTGCTTATCTGGAGCGTTTGGTTGGAGACCCTGTCGAACTGTGCCTCGCGACATGCAACCACTGGAAGTACAGTATGTGCTGTTCGTGGCCGCTTAAAAATGCTGAAATATTAGTATAAACGGCGGTAGACTAAGACTTGATTGCAGACTCTCCTACATCTTCGTTTTCTCATTTGCGTTCTCGCTTCTGAACAATGGCTGACCTCGGCGCTCCTCGGAAAACCAATGCTAGCAATATTGACCAGCTCTCACTCTCCAGCCATGAGATTTTCGATGGTACCCAGTCTGGGCTGGAGAAGCCGCAGTCAGCCATTTCAGAAACTTTGGGTTCAACACCAAGCCCTCGAAACATGAAGCAGATCTCGTGGGTGCTGGTCTTGATCTCTATCCTCTCAGCTGTGTTTCTGTTCGCTCTCGACAATACAGTTGTCGCAGACATTCAACCAAAGATTATCAACATTTTTGGTGAAATTGAGAAGCTACCATGGGCATCCGTTGCGTTCGCGCTAGGTGCTGTAGCTGTTAATTTGTTCTGGTATATACAATTTACAGATATCTCTTGATCAATGGTATTGACTCAGTTGCAGGGGGAAGCTTTTCGGAGACTTTGATGGCAAGATCCTCTACGTGATTGCATTTGTGCTATTCGAGGTTGGCTCTGCCGTTTGTGGATCCGCCCGATCAATGAACGCTCTCATCGTCGGGCGTGCCGTCTGTGGCGTGGGCGGCGCCGGCATCTACATTGGTGCGATGAACCTTCTTAGTGCCCTCACCTCTGAGCAGGAACGCCCCGGGATCTTGAGCTTAGTAGGCCTCATGTGGGGTCTAGGGACAGTGTAAGTCTTAAAAGGGTCCATTATTGTTCTACACATGGCATGTCGAGGTTAGTGCTAACGTGGGACATCCAGTCTCGGCCCAATTGTTGGTGGCGCCTTCGCCGACAGCTCGGCAACTTGGAGATGGGCCTTCTACATCAACCTAGTCGTTGGTGCACTGGCTGCTCCAATCTATGTCTTCCTGATCCCTTCTCAGAACCCACGTCCGGGTGTTCCCTTCGCGAAGCGATTCGGAAGCTTGGATTGGGTGGGCGCAGTCATCGTTGCCGGAGCTTTTGTCTCAGGAACTATGGCCATTGCGTTTGGCGGGGCCGTATACGAGTGGAGCAGCGGCCAGACCATCGGCCTGTTCGTCTGCTCTGCTGTGCTATGGATCATCTTCGGTGTGCAGCAGGCATTCTGCATCTTCGTCTCTCAAGACCATCGTCTCTTTCCCTTGGAGTTCCTTAGGTCTTACGAGATGTGTATCCTGTTCGCACAAGTGGCTGCATCCGTCACTTGCGCATTCGTACCGACTTACTTCATTCCTCTATTCTTCCAATTCGCCAAGAACGATAGCGCCCTCGATGCTGGTGTCCGTCTTCTACCATTTGTCTTGGTCATGGTTGCGACGGTGGTCTTCAATGGTATTGCTATGGGCAAGGTAGGGTACTACATGCCATGGTACCTTGTCGGTGGCCTCATTGCAACCATCGGATCTGCCTTGATGTACACCGTCAAGCTAGAGACCAGCCCGGCAAAAATATACGGGTACAGCATCATACTCGCTTTTGGAACTGGTCTCTTCTCTCAGGCATCGTTCCCAGTGGCGCAAGCTAAGGTCAAGCCTAGCCAGATCGCGCCAGCAACAGCCTTCATCGGCTGTGGCCAACTGGTCGGTATCGTGCTGGCTCTTACCATCTCAAACACCATCTTCATCAATCAGGCAACCATCAAGATTACCAACATCCTGCCCGACGTTCCTAAAGGACTCATTCAGCTTGCCATTACTGGTGCAAGTGGTGACTTCTTTAAGACCTTGGAGGAGGTTGCTCGCGAAGCTGTTTTGCGAGCGATTGTATCGGCCATCTCGTATGCATACGTGATGACCTTGTCTGGGGCCATTCTCGCTGTCCTCATGTCGGTGTTCATGAAGCGTGAGAAGCTCTTCATCGCCCAGTAAACTTGGAGCCCGTTGCATCATATCATGTCTTTTTACAATGGGACACAGTAGAAGTGAAAAATTAGCGCTGGGCTTGGAACTTCGGGACGTATTCAAGTAGTAGAGAACAATACCGAGGCAGGCTATCTTGTAAACACTCTCAAAAGCGGGCATGAGGGGCCCGACAGTAGCAATCTATTCTCTAGCTAGTTTCCACAAGTGTCCATCGAACATTTTGAAGTAATGTCGAAGCGTAGTAGTAGTTTTACTCCTGCCTGCACTGCAGTCGCCAGAACGCATCTACTTTTACATACAGCATCCTCATTTCGGTATCGCTCAAGTGCTATTTAATCTTGATGAGTGCTATGCAAAGCCGAAGCTATATCCCCCCGCATGAGACAAGAAATGTCTCTCAGATGTTTCAACTGGTCAGGTGCATTATCAATGGGCACCGCTGTCGTGATTTCATACTTCATCTACGGTCTCTCTCCATAGCTACACCTACAACATCGTTCCATCTGACACCGTGAGCAGTTTTTCCATATCTTACCATCTTTGTTCGATGGAATTATAATTGTTTTTCTTGCAATCATCATGTACTTTGCTGCCTATTGCCATTATGCGTTCTCGCAACTCCTTAGCATACAGTATCAATCAAATAAGTGTAGTCAAGACAGTGAACACAAACAGCCGACTTAAAGATAGTCAACTCATCTCTGACTGCTATCATCATCTCAAGAGTCCCCCGAAAAAAAAAAGTGCGGGTGGAAACCATAATATGAGCAAAGATATCACACGCTCGAGGCGCAATTCCTAGCCCAATCATTATTTAGCCATGTAGCCTGGCGAGTAACTGTGATTCGTTCACTACCTTTCATAGCGCAGTTGGTCTACTTGGCTCTCCGGTGGAAGAGCCACCAAGTAACCGTCCGTACAGTTTTGAGTCAAGATTTATTTATTCGGAATAACTTGACTCAAATACAATCGTCTGGCACGGTGTCAGTTGTGAGTACGGCGGTGTAATTTCAATTATTAATATTTGTTCAATGAAATAGGCATAGGATAGTGCAGACCTGTTTAATTCACGAAAGTTTTGAACTGACTTGAGGCAGTCTGCAATCTACTAAAAGATAATAAACAAGAAGAAATTCATTTATGCTAAAACCAAAGATGAAGCAGATATGACTAGAATTAAGAAGCAGGTCCACCTATTCTGCCAGCTCACGGACGGCTGCCCGAGCTCCGCGTCACTGACCTCGCTCGACTCCGATAATTTGTTGCAGCAGCCTGGATGCATTCACCCTCAATAAACCTGGCTGATTTAATGAGAGAGATATAGCCTTCATCGTCTAGCTCCTTCAATGCATTCATAAGCCAGGTTCGACAAGTCAAGGCTGGCAAATGGCGATTGGCACTACGCAGTCTACTGACCAAGTGGTGCTGCAAAGTTTGTTCGACTACAGCGATTTTCACAGCTACCAGTAAGGACGGCGAATTGCCGACGTCGCTGGTAAGCTTCTCCTCAAAGATCCACGCGGTTGTTGCCTCGTTGTAAGTCATGTGGATGATATAACCATCGGAAGATGACGTGGCTAAGTAAAAACCCCAATGGAAGGAGTTCTCGTAGCCTATGTTTTCTAGGAGTATGTAAAGTCCATTCGCATCTAGTGGGAGGGGCTCGAGTGGCATTATTGTGTGCCTATCAAAATAGGAAGTGCGAAAGCGAGGGAGGATTGAGTATTGATTTGAATACGTTGTGTGTGATGTTCACAGCGTATGTTGGTCATTAGGGAAGAGTTCAAGCAAGATTAAGAAATCAAATGAATACAAGCTACGCGCCATGATATAGGATGAAGGAATCATCACCTCTCTAACAGAATTGAGAACTTCAAAGGGATGGATGATAGCCGCGCGCGTTGTTCTACGTTGTGAGGGTGCTGCCGCCGCTACATTGGACCATCGAAGAACTAGCACCAACTATTTCATAACGGCTGCCATGAATGAAACAAGCATCGGAAAGGTTTCACATCAGTTTACTCGAATCATGAAAAGAAAGTTTGTATTGATGATTCCTTCCGCAATGTATTGGTCAGAAGGTTGCCAAACTCAATCAATTGGGCTATCGCTGATTGGCTGATCATCGGATTGCGGCGCACGCTGTCTGCGACGTGCGACCGATTCACGCGGATCCTTCGACGCGTTTGAACGCGTTTGGCCTTTGATCTCTCAAGATATCCGAATCAAGGCGAATTTGTCTGTAGCCTGGGTTTCACGACTGCTATGACAATTGACTCAGCCCAGCAGCAATCTCGTCTACGAGCTTCCCGGTCATTTCTAGCCCTGGATCGTGATCTGGATTGACCTCCGCAATGCTAAACGCAACGCACTTTTCGCTCTTCAAGAATATCTTGACGGCACTCATGGTATTCTTGAAGCTAAGTCCTGTCCAGTTTGGCACGTTACACAGCGGGAATTCACCAGGATCTATAACGTCCACATCTAGATGCACAACGATCTGATCGACGCGCGATTCCAACCATTGTAGTGCTTCCTTTGCGCGCTCTTCGGGCGCTCTCTGGATGGCTTGCGACGTAATCACGCGGAAATTATTGTCGAAAAGATAGCCCATGTGTTCGCGCTTATTCGCCTCCGAAGTAGAGTTCAATCCGAAGAGCACGATGTTCTCGTTGTCGACCACCCCGGAGCCGTCTGGTCTAGAGAAGGCTTTCATGCTGTCCAGGGCGCCGTCTCGTAGCGTCATGTGCGTGAGCGTCATGCCAGCGATGTTTCCCGATGCATTCGGTTCCGTCGGCGTGTACAAGTCACAATCAGCGTCGACGTAGAGGATGCCGACACGTTGTGACGTGCCTTCGACATGTTTCCAATAAGCAGATAGTATCGCGGGACAGTATAGGCATTCACCAGAGAGAATCAGTTGGAAAGTGGATGGCTCGCATGACTGCAACTCGTTCGCCAACATCTCTGCGACCTGGTGGCATGATCCGACTGTGCGGGCCTCGTTCCTCGCACCGTTTGGCTCCCGAGTAGATGAGGTCCAGCCAGCCGATGATTTCAAACTTTTGGATTGTTGCAATAATCGAACACCCGATGCGTGGAGCTTTTCGCGAAGACCTGCGGCTTCGAATGCTGCTGGTGCCTTTGACTTGCCTGCATAGACCGAGCCGACATCCGACGAAACGTTGATTATATTGACTGCTTTTCGTGTGGCCATCGCAAAGAATGGAATTAGAGGCTACAAGATCAGACGATAAAGCGTCAGGAAGTCCTTCAAGTACCTTGATATTAGCATTTGTAATGTTCCTAGACTAACTATGGACCGGCGCCTGTCTGACATCATTGTACAATCGCTCGGATGGAACGTCAGCTTACGCAAGCAGGAATGGTTAAACCTACTCGTTTCGGGATCACATTCTTATTTCTTTGATTCTTAGTTATCTTCATTCAATCAATAAATAAAGGAATAGAGTTCATGGATGGAACGCCGAAGCGCATTAAATGTAAAATAGATTGTTGAGGTACTTGTAGCCACTATAGTTCATCGTAGTTCTCCACTCCTTATCGTCATCAGTATATTGAGGCCGCGCAGAGATAGAGATTGACAAACGTCTACGGGAAGAAAAACCATGAGGCATTACTCCCTACTTCCAGTAGAGATGACTTTTGCTACCGCCGGCAGACATAGAAAAGTACTTCGCTCGTAATGATAGTCTGTTGATTTACGAACTGGGCAGTTCTCCCCTTCCCAGTGATGATTGGCCCGTAGACGCCGAACTTCCGACATGTTCTCCGCCCACCTGATCAGATCAAACCACCCCGATACCTTCTCTAATAATGCCACCATGTTCAAGTCGTGCAACTACTGCCGCCACCGCAAGAAGAAATGTATATTGCAGCCTGCGTCGAACCGCTGTGCCGATTGTCAGTACCTTGGCCTAGCTTGTGAATTCAGTCCTCGCCACCCAAGTGAGAAGCGACGGCAAACTTCCCAGAAGATTGCGTCTCAGATCGGATTGAATGGGACAAAGGGTTTGAGGACGAGATCAAAACCTTCTGGTGGGAACGATGGCGATGAAATAGATGAGGCCAATCTCAAAGAGGGCGACTGTCAACTTCGACTCGCGGGGAAGCGTGACATGGCTAAGAAACGATTGTTTCAGCCAGCAGATCCTATGGATGGTCAAAGCATGCATACATCACCGATAGGCCAGTACTGTCGCCATGTACATCCATTCTGGCCCTTCGTTGCTGCAGAATATCTGGCAAAGGGTGAAATAGAGATGGTCGAGAGTTTGCAGCAATGTATCGATTCAGCCGTCGCATTGTCTTTGAACTGCATACACCAAACAGAAGATGCACAATTGCATGCTAATAAACTGTTTCAGTTACTTAATCAAGAGACTTTATCAATGCCAACAATCTCTGGCGCTTTGCTCTTGTGTTTCTTCCTTGACATCGAAGACGACCTCGTCCAGAAGGCAAGTACCTACAGGACTAAGTTCTTTGTAGCACTTGACTGATTGTCGCTTACTAGATCTTTGAAACTACCGCGCATGCTATGAAGAACGAGACACTTCGATTGCCTACTGCACTCGTGTCTGGTACTTTCGTCATTAATGTGTGGAGACGCCTCGCTGGCCATGCTCACTCACCCCTTGATTTATCGCCTGATATTCTAGAGAGCTACTCTCATGCTCTTGATACTGATACTTTCGGTCACCACTTCTTGCGTCTCTCGCGCCATGCCGCTGAGCTCGATCAGCGTTGCACTGCAATTAACACGGATGGAGTACAGCCAGACAGCCACCTTGTCTGGGCCAAACTCGAGTATGACTGTTTTCTCTGGCAGGTTTGTTTGCCTTCAACACTTCTCGATACCCGAGACGATCTTCCAGCTACCCCCGGATCTGTGGTCATTCACTGTCTATCGAATCTGCTTTTGCTGTCATTCTACAGCTTTGTGCTTGAGCATGCCGACAGTTTAGGAAGCCTCATCGCATTACGGCCTGTTCCGGGTGTCCTTCTTTTCATGTGTGCCCTTGCGCGGAGTACATTCATTTGTCCTCGCGTGTTGCTTGATCGCATGTCCCTCCTCATCAGTATACAAGCACAGACAGCACGTATCATGCTACGTGTCTGGCACCAAACTGGTTACGAAAACTGCCGAGCCATATTGAATCTCTGGGAAGACCCTCATGACCTTTTCCCTGAGCTCTTTCAACAGATTCGTACGGAGATCGGACCTGGGCCTTGGGCGATTGAGGAGATTGACGGGTACTCTGTTTTCTGGACATTCCGCGACCTGCGAACTTTAACAACAAAGTTCATCTTCACGGGAAGGCCGTAACTTCATTATCTTGCCTACGTTTTTGAGTACGCTTTGGCTTGAGGAATTGATAGGCTGTCATTCCTCAATAATGAACTGTCGGGGCGTGGCACACTTGTCCTACTAAAACCTGGATTGCAGATCAGTCTGCTGTCACACCCCACTTGTCGGAAAAAACGTCGGCATCTTGGTTAAGCGATGCACTGGTAAAATGAACCAAGTTGGTTAGGCATCCTCGGAGCGAAACAGATCAGGGAACACAACTGTCGAATTGCGGGGAAATTTCCATCGAGGCACCTTGTTTGGTCTGGTCTATCGTATCCTTCGAAAAGGGATTATCGCGCGCTCTGGATTAGATGATATATATAAAGACGGGTCAATGGTGCTGTTCAACGATCGACATGCTCGACCATCAATCCTTTGAGCTTACAAGGTCTTGACTATCCCCTTGTCGCTTTATTCATTTGCTTGCAATGACGGCTGGCTGCGAAAGCAAGCAAGCTTCGGTGGTAGACGATGAAGCATTCAATCTGCCTACCGTAGCAGTTGAAACCGCGATGCATGGAACTAATGTTCCCGCTCTCGAAGTCATCCAGCGATTGGAACCCGTCGAGACAACTAGCAGGGAAATGCTGCAGCTTTACTTTATTTCTGGCCTCATGTTCCTGGGTTCAACCATGGGTGGCTTTGACGGTTCTTTGATGGGCAATATGTTGGCATTGCCCTCGTTCCAGCAACAGTTTGGCGCAACTATCATTGGAGTACAAACAGCATATATCTCCAGCATGTACCAGATTGGCTCGGTTTGCGCTTTGCCATTCATTGGACCTTTGACGGACACGTGGGGCCGTCGAGTTGGCATCGCAACTGGGTGTGTTTTGATCATTATGGGCACTATCATCCAAGGAACATCAGCCGCCCTGCCACAATATCTCGCTGGGAGGTTCTTTCTTGGCTTTGGTGGATGCGTCGCCAATGTTGCTTGTCCTTCATACGTTGTCGAAATCGCCCATCCTGCGTATCGCGGTGTCATTACAGGATTATACAACTGCTGCTACTATCTTGGTGCCATCCTGGCCGCTGCCGCACTCCGAGGCAGCCTGCACTACCATGACAACAGGTCATGGTTAATACCGACGTGGGTCCAACTCATATTTCCAGTCATCTTGCTTCCAGCCTGCTACCTCTTCCCTGAATCCCCGCGTTGGTTATTTGTTCACGGAAAAGGAGAAAGATGTCGCGATGTCCTGGTAAAATATCATGGAAACAACAACCCCGAATCCTTATATGTCCAACTTCAACTTCGCGAATTCGATGAAGATCTCGAAATCAACGGCGCGGACAAGCGCTGGTGGGACTACCGCGTCCTCTTCAATTCGCGACCAGCCATCTACCGTGCTATTCTTTGCGCAGTAGCCGTCTCAGCTTTCAGCCAATGGGCAGGCCAGAGCAGCGTTTCATATTTCTTGCCTGCGATGCTGTCCACAACTGGCATTAAAGATTCCACCACCATCCTGAATATCAACCTCGGCATCACCATCACCAGCGGCGCGGCAGCGTGCTTCGGTGCTAGTCTCATGGACCGCTTCGGCCGTCGCAAGATGCTCATTTCCTGCTGTGTATTGATGGCCGTACTATGGGCCGGCATGCTGGGCGGCACAGGCGCCTACTACGAGAACAATAACACAAAGGCTGCGAAGGCATCTATAGTCTTCGTCTTTCTCATTGGCATCGTCTTCTCCGCAGCTTACACCCCATTACAAGCTCTTTATCCCGTAGAATGCCTTTCATATGAACAGCGCGCCAAAGGCATGGCTTTGCAGAATATGGCTGGTAATGCTGCCAGTCTCGTCAACCAGTTTGCCTTTCCCATCGCGTTAGGTGATATCACGTGGAAAACGTACTTTATATATCTAGGAACGTGCACGGCAGAGGCAGTTTATTATTACTTCATTATGGTAGAAACAAAGGGACATACACTGGAGGAACTTACGGAGATATTCAAGGCACCGAATCCGAGACTGGCATCATTGGCCAAGAAGGAGCAAGTTGAGGAGGCTGTAGTTCAGATTCAGACCAAATCCGTCTGAAGATTAGGCGCTCCGTGTTACTTTTAGTGGTGAGAAAGCAAACTTCATTAATAGAGATGATGTCGAACCACTGTCACGCAGAAGTACAGCTTGTTCAACTACAGCGCTCCTTCCGCTAATACGGAAAGCTTCAATTGAAAAGAGCCCATGGGCAGCAAGATACGATTCAACAAAGTCCTTCTTCGTAGTAACAGTACTGTCCATGAGAAAATGTGTATGCTACTACCCCACATGCTGAAAGTTATGGGGAATCCTCCGCGTCTTGATTTAAGGCCAACCTGTATCCAAGGCGAGGGTGGGCGCGTGATTGTCGGGCCCCCTGCATACAATTTCCTATGGTCATGGGGGGATTCCTTAACATCGCCCATCTGACGAATACGAGAAGCGCATTGAATGCAGCTAGCCATCAAGGATTCGCATCTTCCTACCTGCCCTTTTGTCGAGGTTTGGCTACACAATGTTGTCGATCCTGCGATGTACCGACGTTTTTTCCGACGTTAGATTGGAGGCTATAACCGTGAGTTACGGACTATTGAGAATTCGTTAGATCTGATGTAACATTATTTCGCCTGTGGATGAGGGAACTTTTAAGAATATCGTGAGCCACCTCAAGTACATATTATTACCCACATTATATTTTTATAGCTCTTGCCAGCTGTAGAAACAGACTTTCGTTTCTCGCCAATTGAATGCCCAAGAGCGGCGAAACCTTTTCAACTCTGATTTCTGTTTCATCTTGCTTGTCCTTGAATCGACATACTCGCAAGGAGAGAGTGAAGTTACAAAATGAGACCCTTAATAGCAATCCTGCTGGTTATCAATGCGGCCACCACTGCCGTCGCTCTATCTGGCGAAGCCCTCGCCATGGTTGAAGATTCCACAGCCTGGATGGATAAATTCTACGACCCATCAGTCGGCCAGCTCTACGACCTCGAATCCAAAGCCGCCATGAATCATGAAACCTTAACGTCAGCTTGGTACGCTGTTGGTCTTCTTGCCCGCAATGGCAACGGTGGGAAGGACGTCACAGAGGCTCAAAGAATTATCAATTTTATCATTGCTGATCAGCATGATAACCCAAAAGATCTCTGGTATGGTGGATATACCAGAGAGCCCGAAGAACCTGATGTCGGGTCAGAACATTACCCCGCGAAGGCATACGGGTCATTCGACCCCAACTGGAGGGGCTTCGTGGGACTAAGTTTCATTACTATGTATGAGGATTTTGGGGATTTGTTGTCGGAAGATTTGAAAAGATTGATGCTTGAAAGCTTGTTCAATTGTAGTATTGGGGATTCATATCGCGAAGGTGGAGTTAACGGGGACAATCTCTGGCCTTCTTACAGCAATCCGGCGATCATGCGAGCTATTGGGACCGGATGGACTGGGAGGAAAACGGGAGACAAAAATATGACGAAAGCCGGCGAAGACTATGCGCAAAAGATCATCGATCTATGGGACATGCATAACACTCTGTCTGAGTTTAATTCAGCAACGTATACTGGCATTTCGATCTTCGGCCTCACCCTCTGGGCCAAGTACATGCCTGAAGACTCCATAATGGCAAAACGCGGCCCGGGGATCCTCAGTGGTGTTTGGAACACGACATCACAACTCTGGCACGCTGATATGCGTAACCTCGCAGGACCTTGGGACCGTTCCTACAGTCTCGATATGACCATACACCTTGGCCATCTATCGCTTTTCCTCGCCTCAATCATTGGTAGAAAGGCAGCCGGTCTGCACCAATACCCCGAGATAATGAGTCACGCGCGAGATTGGGCATGGGCCCCACTGATCGCGGTACATTCCGAGTTTCATAATTCTCTTCTCTCCGACGAGTTGAAAAATTCACTGAAAACGTTCGACGGGGATCGGGTGTGGAAGGGTCAGGCTTATTACCCACCCCACGATCTGGACACACGAAACATCACAACGTGGATGGGAAAGACCCTTATGATCGGCGCGCAATCGTATCACACCAAGAGCAAGAATGGACCATCTAACAACAACGGACAGTTTCATCCTGCAGTTGCGCAATGGATGTACGGTGAGGGCAAAATTGGTTGGCTTTCGGTAAGTTTCCTTCCGATATACCAGGACTTTGTAGGGCGATGAAGAAAACACGATTGCCTAATTCGTCTGAACAGCTCCGATCAAGCCAGGCTCACGTCCAAGTAGAGGTCTCTGCAAATCGCCTCAAGATTACATATCCGGAAGGCGGCGCAGACTCTGTCTTTACGTTTTTTGTTTCACCATCGATGCTTCAGCCAAATGTCAAGGCGTGGGCCGATATCCAAGGAATCAGCATATCAGTCACTGGTAACGTCGACGAGAAGTACGATTTGAAGTTTGCAGGACGCTATGGCGGAGAGTTGAGCCCGTGGTACGATCATAACTATTGGCGATTCGAGTATAAGATGCCTGCAGTGCTCAATGGGAGCCCCGAGTTAGTGATTGATTTTGCACCTCCAAAGCCATTCAACAGACTTTCTTAGGGATCTTCAAGGTTGTTCTTTTGGTTATGGTTAGGTTCATATTCAGTAATCAACAGATTCTAAGCTTCACAAGCGGGTTCATTGAGCATGCGCAATGTCCGAGAGGCTCTTTATTCTGTGATGCATCTTGCAGAGCCTCAACTCGGGAGAGTCTATTATAGTGTGTTTAAGGTATGTTACACGGTGTTCATGGCAAATATGGACAGTTTCTGGCTTCCTTAGAGAACGGGGATGATGCCCTCGCTGCATCGTTGTGCTTTTGAAGACTAGGGCAGGTATTATCTTCAATGTGCGTGAGCGGGGAAGGTGTCATGAACAGATTACCCTAAGGGACCTTCCCAAATAGCATGCATACACTATGCCTCTCTCCGCCTTTCAGGTGATTCGAGAAATGCGCTTGCAACAGTGTTAACAATCATTGTATCAACCTAGGCAAACAGGACTAGAGAGTCTGGTATAGTATTGTCTGGTGTGGTATTAGATCCCTTAGGACACGATGGAACGCACCGAGCACCCCTCTGTGGAAAGAGTTCGCTGAAGTCCCTGGTACCCTCCTTTTCCATGACTAGCCTAGGCAAACGACCATGTTGGGATCATGCGGTGTCGTCGAACTCCCTCCCCAGGTTCACGTGTCGCCTACTTAATGTCAATGAAAAGGTGACTATAGTTCGCTTCCGGCTACCTTCCCAACAAATTTGTGATTATCTGTCTCTCTGAAAGAAGAACAACTAAATACACAACTTAGCTCGTCTTTCGCGAGGTATATAATGTCACTTTGTACGCCTTGAGCATACATGATAGCGCACAAGCAGACCCCACCACCACTAAATTTCGAATCAGGCGTCTACAAATTCATTGCAAACACGAAAACAAGTCTAATTATGAATAAAGTTAATATTTTTAAGAATATTTGGCTAAAAATACCCCGATCAAGAACGAACATCGATCGACCTGGGGAAACTGCACCAAGTGACCAGTCAGAGAATAAGCATGGCCCACCACCGCCTGAATATACCGATCTTCCAGTACAGGATAACAAAAGAGATGCTACACCTAAACGCGAGACACTCTATCCAATCATGACCAGATTCGCCAAGGAAAGCAGGGAAATCCGAGACGGCCAACTCATCTGGTCCCTCGTTGAAATTATAGCCGTCACATTCTCTACTGATTGTCGAAGACTTACAGCTGCCCTTGAAAAGAACGATCCGAGTTGGGCTAGCATCGCAGGCATGGAAGACTCACCGTCCATGACCAATGAAACGGGCAGGATCCTGCTTAAAGAAATTTCCGCTCTTGTTCGAAGCTTCCAGAAGGAGATGAGCCGTAATCGCTGGCTCTTGATACCTAAAAGGGAGAAAGATCTCATCGAAAAGATCGTGTTAGAGCCCGTCATCGACTTCAATCTGAATCTTGACTATGTTCTTGAGCTTCTAGGCCGATACGATCGTGTCGAGGGATGCCCGAGACCGGAGAGCACGCTAGTTGATTGCTGGCTGTCAAGATCGCCTAAGCTAGGTGATACAATAGCGTCACATGCTTTAATTATTCGAAATGTTCCGCTAGGGGAAAATGTGCATCATGTACTGGAAGACTCCATAATCCGTTTCCAGAAGGAAAATGGATTAGAGGGGCTCTGTACTTCAACGGAATTGCAGAAGGAATCAATGTTGTCAGTAGCGACGATGTGCTGCTGGCCTCTGAGCGATGAGTACATGGATCTGGCTCAGGGATTAAGGGTCATGGAGAGAGATGGTGTGATGAACGATCCTTTCGAGCTTAGTCGAGCAAGATTGAGAGAAGCGCGAGATTTTCGTAAGAACTGGGAATGAAAAGTAGGCGATATTGAATCTCATTATTGTACTAGAATGTAGAAGTAAGTGACTGGGTGGGATAAGATCTCCACGGGCGACTACCGGTGACCTTAACTGGTTTACGGAGCTTCAGCAAAGATCCGCATCATGGTTGATAGTCCCAGCAATAATGGTAAACCAACAGACGCTGAAAAGGATTCAAAAAACATTAAGAGTGAGAAACACGTGATTCCCAGACTTCCTCCACAGATCCCTTCCGGGCTTAACTTGTGGACCTCTTCGTCACGTAGCTTTCCTTACTCTACCAGAGTGAACAAGCCAGCGCCATTCACACAGCCGTACAAGCTACTAAGACCGTCTTGCTGTAGACAGTGCTGGCGGAAACTCGGCGCTGAATTTGCTAGCAATCGTGAGACATATCCACGATCAGGATACTGGCGACCGCGTCTGGTTTCATGGCAGACTGGTCGTCATTTCGCTCCCAGCGGGGATTTCTATTCTAGGCCTTCATTGCGATCATACAAATTTTGGCAAGGTATTCAGTCTGTTTGAAGTATTTTTGTTTGCTAAAGTGAGCATCTAGCGAATCCCACGATCGGAATAGGCCCTATGACATCTCTGTCTTAGATGCACTACCGTTCTCCAGCCAACATTTCCAGAATGTGACTTGTGGTCTATAAGTTCTCCATGCAAGTACATATACTGTGACGGGCGCACATTGCCTCATCCAATTGTCAGTGTGTGTATCGCACCTAGCTGGTCTGTCAAAAACATGTCGCCAAATGCCGCCCATGTTTATCGCGCGTGGGCAGAGAACCTGGCAGACGAGGCTTCCACGTTGCAAGAAAAGCTGCAAAGACAGGAAACGTTGTACGATTTTCCCAGTACCATGCGCTTCCACACAATTTCCCGTTCTTGTTGCCTAGGCTGCCTTAGTCGAAACACGTCTTGAAGCAGTTTGGCATATTCTGTCGAGAAGTAGTGAAGGCTGGGAGGTTAGAAGATCGACGGGTTGGGTATGCAGACGATGCGGATTTTCGAGGAGCTGAACTAGATCTTTCGGAGACTCTGGAAGGTGAGATAGAACGGAAAATGAAAATGCGAGAGATCATAGCGCAGCGCAGGCTATGGACTGGACCTGTAGAGACGGCCTCACTTTCGGTTTCTCGTCACGCAGGAAGGGATTTTTTTTCCAAGGTGAACACTGTTCGGCTTTTGTGTTCATTACATTAGATTAAATAGTACAGTTATAGCTCGGGTTGTCAAATCTTGTCGACGCAGTGATATTTCGAACCGTCGTTACCACTTTCATTTTGGACCTCCCCGAAGACCAACCACTCGATCAAACAATACCGACTTCGAGTCACGGTATGTTCCTACCATGGGACGAGATGAGTGATCAACTGGCCCGTTGTTCCCCAGCATTGACCATCCCCCCTCAGGTACTGGGTTCCAGGGTTTCCATTTGCGTAGAATCGGACCTCTGAATACCACGTAAATTTTACCGTCTTTGCCAATGTCAAAATAGAAGTAGGGTTACTTACGGTATTTATAATTAAGCTCGACTGACAGTGCGCTATGTGTGCCTTGCGGCGACGCGAAAGTCTGCTCTCCCCATCCACTGCCAATGTCCTTCTGGCCGATCCAATTCTTGCAGTTTGTGTCGGAGTAGCTTGTAACAATGTCAGCGAGGTACCCTTTTTGGGAGATTGTTTGGCCATACTAGTTGATGTGCATTGCGCCATACACCGTAGGCAAGAGGGCAAGGAGCTGGAGCTTCATTTTCAGTGATTGGATTGAAGAAAGAACTTGATATGAGTGATGCTGGAGATGCCGTATAGCATAGCAGCAGATGCCACTTCTTTATACTTTATTTCCTTGCAGTCACCCTTTCTGTGCCATTTCGTATCCTTGAGACCAACACTCCCAGACCGATTGATGGATTGTAAGGTACTGGTGAATAATCCCCCGAAATCTCTGCCATACGAGAAAATTTGGGGTCAAGCCAACTTGACAGGGATGTAAGTACAGAAGCATTGAACCGCTAATTTCCTCACCGATTCACTGTATGTAAATAGTATCTACTGTAGGTACTTTATCCGCATTCTTCTACGTAGAGTCCATGTTTCTTTGTGGCAAAGCCTGTCTCTACACCGTAATTTCACCGAAAGATCGCGCATCTACCCGCACACTAAACCTTTCACGTGTCTGGTGCGACAGATGCGCCGTTATTTCAATACGAGTACGAACTCCACATTGTACAGCATTTGGCACCTACGTACAACAACAACTATCTGATGATCCCCGGAACCTGCCGCTTCGTAAATGTCAAATCTGCCTCGAGTACAAATAATATCAGGAGATACAGAATCGTCTGCAAACCACCTGCTGTACCTGTACAAACAACCTCGATCAGCCACTAGAAGTGCAACCATATTACCCGTGACGTGGCAGGCCCAAGCATCGTGATGTTTACGAGACCAAACATCTAGTATGCGGCGAAAATATCTCCTCCTAGGCTCCACCATTTGTATTATCTTTCTTTTCACTATTGTGAGCCACAACATCGACATATCACAGAGGACGGCACAAACTCACGAATGGTCATACGTTTTTTCCTGTTTTGGCCGATGTTTGCAGCACTCATTGAAAGTCGATGAAAGCCGGCGTTCAGTCCCACTGACTGTCATTCTCTCCTCAACTACGAAAGATGACCAACAAGAGTTGGCACGAAGATCTGGGCTCCGGAAAGGAGACTCGCAAATGGTCTACGTCGCTGACGATACCTCGGCAACTCTCACAGTTCCTCAGAACAAAGGATACGAGGCAATGGTCTACTTGACGTATCTGATTGATCACTACGACAACCTTCCAGAGATTATGGTATTCATGCACGCTGGGAGGATCTCATGGCACAACAACGCCCTTTTGCTTGCACGTGCTGACTTGATGGTCAACAAATTAAACATTACGACCGTTCTTCGGCAAGGTTTTGTTGGACTAGCATGTGACGCACACCTGCAAAGGCATATCGGGTCTGTGCCCAATGTGGCAGGAATTTCATCATTGGAACTCACGAGGGAAGATTGGTTCACAAACCCTCAAGATCTACCGCGCATTGCACCAACTGAATGGCACCAGCGATATCTTGACTTGTGGGAAAGCCTCTTTCCAAATACACCGGCACCATTGACGATTGATGCTCCTAAAGGAGGGCAATTTGCACTTTCTAGACAAACTGCGATGTTGGTCCCAAAGGAAAAATTAAGCAGGCTTCGTGACTGGCTCATTGCGACACCATTGCCCTCTAAGTGTGCTGGGGCAGTTTTCGAAGCACTCTGGCACCTTATCTTCCTAGGTCCAACCAACAGCAGTATCTCAACGCAATCATCCGTTTGCTACTGCCAGTTGTACGACATCTGTCCGCAACAAGGTTCAACGTCGGAAGAGCAGGCAAATTTAGTCTTCGATGCCTCTGTAGTTATGGCATTACAGTTACTAGACAATAAAGAAAATTAGAATTGATCTTGTATTTTAGATATGTGTATGAACTGGGTAATAAATAATACTGTTAGCTATCTACGCAAATCATGCATTTGGAAGTCTCCTTAGTTTTGATCGTTCTACCATCGGTGGAATACGTATTTTTATTGTTTTCCTCGGACTCAATCCTAAACTTCAAATAATTTACAGAAGAAACTAAATCAACGACTGCAATTATGAAGACAAAATTATTAATACAGAAAGAAAACATAGATCGTATTGTTGCTTGCAACCTTGCTTGTATTAGTAACTCTTTTGTGTGTACACACACATACACTCCAATCAGCATAGCTCGGTTAGCCGGGGCCCGAGTACAGACAATGGTCAGGTCCCAGATTTCAGGAAATTCAACATTACACGGTAACTGATGATAGTTCATTTTCTGGAAACGTACAGCCTCTTAGGCGCTTAGCTACAACTATTAGTCCATTATCCCATCATCATGCTCGTACTTCAAACGTTACCGCCGCCAACTTCAAATGTCTGGTACCTCGCCTATGGCTCCAATCTTGCCAAATCCAAGTTCATTCACGATCGGGGCATTGTTCCTCTCGCTACAGCCGTTGTCCTTGTACCCGGATGGACATTGACTATGGATAGCGCTGGAGTACCGTACTCCGAGCCCTCTTTCGGAAGTATTACACCAATACCCGATTCTAGAAACGAGAAGAACACGGAATTGCTCGGGACGGCCTATTTACTGACACCAGAGATGTACACGAAAGTAATTGCATCGGAAGGTGGGGGAATTGCGTATGCTGAAATCGAGGTTCGGGCCAGCAGAGTAATAGATCCCAGTGGAAGCGATTTGGAAAAACAGAATGAGACTTTTGCTGTCAGGTCGTTGATCACAGTACTCAAACATTTGGCTCGACCCAGCGATCGCTACCTGGTATTGGCGCCCGTCTCCACCACAGAGTAATCCTAACACTTGATACACAGGGCCTTATCCGGACTGGAGCCGAGGAAGCCCAGATGCCCGATGCATATCAGAAGTTTCTCGCACGCATTCCAACCTATACCAAGCCCAAGGACCGTCTTCGCATGATAGGTGCTTCTCTTTTCCTTGCATTCTGGGTGCCAATTATGTCGATGATGGAGAAGATTACCAAAGCGGCCTTGAAGTCGAGCGGGAAGGCAAATGCACCTCGTTGGGTAATTCTCCTTGTAAGATTTGTAGTTATCAGCATGTGGCTCTATCATGATTATGTGCACAGTCCTATCTGGGGAAGGGGAGATGGCTTAGATCAGAGCTGAGACGTTTCTATTCTGTTTTCTTCTTTTCTGGTAATGGTCGCAAAAGATACCATAGCATATTTCTATGACATGAAGGGTCCGAAAATTGACAAATTGGGTTTCTTGGAACGGTTTTCATCAACCATATAAGAAAGGCTGCTCCATTTGCTAAACATTCCAATCATAATACTAAGGAGGAATAGTTTCAACGTTCATTGGTTGCTCTTGTATCATGTCGAGAAGAGTCATCTAAATCTTCTATTCGGCGATGGAAGTATGGTGATTGGAAAGTTCAATACATGTACACTGCTCATGGAATACATCTCATAGGAATAATTCAAGGTGCAATTGAATCCTGGTAATATAAAAGGTCAATGAAGGCAATTTCGGCTGATTAGGCCACGCGTAAAATTGCTTTGTTCTGGTCTGTTTTGGATCGATTCAATACACCAGACAATGTTCCAAGAGCAACAACGACTTCGACCTCTACGATAAACCCATTAGGATTGAGAGTAGCAAATTAGAAGCAAGTAGTCTGGAATTCTATACTAGAAATCTTTGTATTTTACAGGGAAGCTTGTGGAGTAATAGAAAGATAGATCTTAGAGAGTAATGGATGCAATAGAAACATAGATCTGACGGCATTGTTATCTAAGGTTTGCTTTTTTATTCCATCTTGATTCTGGGATATGATTATGGAGGAATTGGAATCAGTGATGTCACAGCCAGCTTAATCAGAGGAAGATTCGCGAAGGATCCGGTACCAATTCGGAGTTTGAGTACACAGTCTCCTGCAAGTGGAAGACTCAACAGCAGAGACGTGAAAACCCAGAGATATCCAATATTTCTGATGCTTGTTGTACTCCACCCGGTCTTACGCCACAGCCATTGGACGAAGTCTTCAGCTGTAATAGCGCAAGCTTGCCATATGAAAAACTTAAGTATGCCTATGGAGCATTCTTCCGCAGTAATGTTTGCAGGCCGCGGCATGTTCAGCTGGCTGAGTGCGTGGAATGAACCCGATATGAAGAAAGCTAGAAATAACTTAGAGTATGATGAAACATTGGTGCCTCGCGCAATGCCGAGGGCGTCCGCAAATGCATCGGTGAACGATGTGAGCATCTACCGACAATCGTCAGTCGTGTTCATCGGTAAAACATTTCAGTTATGTCGTTTTTGGCATATAGCTTCAACTAATGGAGCAATGTGGGATTATGTTCAACATACATGTCGGAGCTGTTGGTGCCAGAATGTTCCCCAAAACGAACGGATAGTTCTCATGTCTCCAACGCCTCCGAATGGAGATGGCCAGTCCTATCAAGCGGTTCAGTGATATTTCAACAATATGCGGCGCTATTAGACATTACCTGCGGCTTACTGATACCAAATAGAACAGCTACTGCGCCCACGAGCGCGAATTGCATGCTAAGTGCAAAATAGGGCAACGCAGCAAGAGAGTAGGTTTTGAGAATATACCATCTCCAGTCATCGTGCCTCATCGTCAAAAATTTCGAATCTACCCAACCGACCTGGCCATTGGTGGGGGTAAAATTCACTCTTTGGTGTATTTCATATAGCAAGTCTGCTGTACAGACACATACTGCAAATTTCGCAAGTTGACCAACTATAAAGCGATGTTTGGTAGTTGTTGACACCGCGGGAACATTCTTGACTTGATGATTCCATCTTATACCGCGATGATTGAACATTAAAGACAAAGTCCATCGAAGCTTCTGCCAACTGAATGCATTGTATCCCCTTGCTTCCCTTGCGGGCTGGTCAACTCTCCAGTAGTGATCTTCTGGGCCCTCTGAACCAGAGAGGATGAGCTTTGCAAGGACAGCCGTGTAGAACGACCACCCAAGGGAGAAGGGCTGCGCCAAATCAAAATTATTGGTGAAGTGGGGATGAAGATTGCAATAGATACCGAGACCGATTATGAGAATGATCGATATTGATCTTCGACCCTTGACTGCGGGCGATGTGAGTGCGATGATTTGGACGACCCATAGTACTATGTGCGGTACAATTGAAGACTCTGGCACTTTCAAGGTGATATTCGGAGTTTTTGGCTCCATTGCCTGAACGATAGCCTAGATTGTCGAACAATGAGTTGGATGTAGGGAAGAGGCTCAAAATGTGTCAAATATGTAGTGGTTCGACTGCTAATTCGTCCAATCAGGACCCGACTCGTGCTGTGCAAGCTATCGGCCGCCGAAAACATTACGCTTCATCCTTTGAGAAGGGGTTCTGGTGCGCAAAAAAGGTTAAATTAGATAAACAGCAGAATAAGGCAAGTGTATGAAAAGACTGGTTGTATTGCACTCGTCAACAACTATTTCCGAGCAAGAACGCCCGGATCTACAACAACGCAATGTTCTTTTCTCCTACAGGGATCATTCTTGTTTTAGCGATCTCTGCCGTACTACACTCTGCCTTCTATAGCGAAAATTCGATTTATGCACAATTCCAAAGATGTGGGTCAAGGTGGTTCAATTGGACTCCTGTTCACAAAGTAATTGAATCGGGGTATCACAAGGTTCGTTACTTGAATATACGAAAATAAGACAGCTGACATAGTTTTGAAGGTGACCAAAGCTACTGGAAGACCGTTCGTAGTCTGTTGGTGGGCCAGGGATTATTTAGTGATGCCCCCCAAGTACCTCCATGATGTTCGTACTGCGGACGGAACTCACCTGAATTTCTTCCACAGCATCAGTGATGTGAGATTTACAAGACCAGTTTTCTCATGCCAACGAACTCATATCCTTGTTTAGGCCTTTCATCTGCATACTACTGTTGGTGATCTATACACTGCAAGGACATCTCAACGAATGATTGATGTTGTTAAAAGGGGCCTGAATCCGTTGTTACGTGTGTGTTGTCCATCGATTTGCTGTCACAATCGCTGACCTTTTGATAGCCCAAATTACTCCTATACTGATTAATGAAATTGACTACTCGCTTGAGCATTTGCTAGAAGGTGGCTCCGAGTGGCAATGCGTCAAAGCTATGGAACTCTTCGCGGAGATCACCCACCGAACTGCTACTCGAGTATTGATTTGCGATGACCTCTGCAGAAATGAAGACTTCATTAAGCAATCAATGCGCTTCACAAAATCAATTTTCGTTACCGCCCTTGTCATTGCAAACCTCTACCTTGGAGTATTTCGATGTCTGCTTGCTTGGCCCATAAGTCTTGTTCATGGATGGTATCTTCACAAATGTATGAACATTTTACGACCGCATGTTGAAAAGGCCATTCAAGAGTGTACTGCCGATACGAAAAAGCCAAACGCTATCTACTGGACTATATCTCTCTTCCCTGAGACTGTGGACAAAGGTCACCATGATCGATTTTTGAAAGAGCTACTTCATTCATTATGGGCGGGGAGTTCTGCACCAGGAGGAATGATCACAGAAGTTGTGTGGCAGCTTCTAATTAATGACGGCGCCATCGATGCACTTCGAGAGGAGGCAAGAGAGGCATTGAGTCAACATGGGTGGTCTGAAAAAATGTTGAATTCTCTTCATTTGCAGGACAGCTTCATTCGAGAAACAAATAGACTGTTCCCTACGGGCTCTAGTATGTTTAGGACCGACTTTGTTGTCTCAAAACTCGGCTAATAGAGAGCAGTGACATGTGTTAGGACTGTTCTAGGACAGCCTTTCCAATTTGATGACGGGTTGATTCTGCCTGTTGGCACTCGGTTTGGGTTTCCCGCTCAAGCCATTCAACACGATCATGATGCCCTAGATAACCCTGCCGAATTCGATGGATTCCGCTTTGTCAGAAGGGGCGTCGATGATCGTTCGGTAGCCTCCGGAGAAAAACAGTGGGCAGCGTCATCGGTTGACACATCCTACCTCCCGTAAGTCGAGTGCACATCTTCATTCAATTGATTTACTGATTTAATAGATTTGGATATGGAAACCATGTTTGTCCTGGAAGGTTTTTCGCGATTAGATTGATCAAATTGATCATTACTAAGATAATTCTTGAATTCGACATCAAGTGGGATAGAAAAGGTAAAGATAGGCCGACGCCCATCAATATCGAGGGTCAATTTGTCCCGAACATGCAACAGAAGATATACTTGAAAAGGAGGCAAGATCTATGATTATACACGGAGCATTTCCTCGCAACACGGCACAATAGAAGCTATGCACAGTATTGGCAAGTCTTCGAATCAATGTTCGATAGCATTCGCATTGTGTATTAAACCACAATTTAGCAAATCTATTGAAGTGACCTTGTTTTGTTCCAATGATGACATATTGACATCGCTTTCCGGTGTTGATGCGCCTCAATTCGAACATGTGATGTCGCGATCACATATGCGATGGGTGGGTACGGGAGGGACAGGCATGTTTGCGACAGGCGAGTAGCCAACCGGAGAGGCGATCCGGCCACCGATTGCGACCGGCCTCCGCCCACCAACTACCGGAATGAAAACAACATGACTTATCGGAACAGACACTGTTTATGCACGCGATAAATGGTTTGGTACAACAAGTCATTATGCAGCGCAGTCTACACATCAGGAAAGCTTACCCCACAAAAATCGACTCCAGATTATCTTACCATTCTTGGTCTTTAGACCTACGTTAATCATGTCCGCGCCTTTCGCCCCAAAACAGGCCTTGAAGTTCGACCCACGTTATCTCCTCAAACTGAGTGCAGGCTTGACACGGTCGGTAGCAGACCAAATCGTGTCCAACCATATTCCTCCGTTATCGAAAACAAGCCGAATTCATGACAATGGCTGTGGAGCTGGCGAAGTCGCGAAAGCCCTTGTCGAACACAATGCTGTGCCAGCCGGGGCAACGATCGCTGCTACAGATATCAACACCACGTTTCTCGACGAGCTAAATAAGGCGCTGGAAGAAAACAAGTCATGGCCCATCGAAAGCCAGGTCATGGATGCTACAGCATTGACATACCCGGACTCCATTTTCGCGCTCTCGGTCACCAATATGGTGTTTGCAAACGTGAAAGACGACGTTGCGACCGCGAAGCACATCTACCGAACACTAGCGCCTGGAGGAACGGGGATCGTGTCGGTGTGGAAGGACAGCCCGTGGATCAATATCACGATTGATGCGCATTACCGAACTCGAGGGAGCGATGCTCCATTGCCGCCGCCATTGGCCGCCTCTCTTTACTCCGTGGACCATCTCAGCAAAGCGCTTAAAAGTGCGGAGATCGAAAATGTTCAGTATGAAGACATAGTTGTGTATGGGAACATGACTGATGTTAAGGAGTGGGCGACGATTGCGTGGAGCTTTTTGGCAAGACCACCGGATGGATGGACCCAGGCAGATGAGGACAATTGGGACAAGGCTATTGGAATCATTGTGAACGATCTGATCAATGGGGATTTTACACATGAGGAAAATGGGGTTTATAAAGTGAAAATGATAGCAACAGCTGCTATCTTCAAGAAGTGAGTGAATGCGTACTATGAGGAAATTTCATGCCATGGCATTGTTGGAAGTGACTCATTGGTAAATGCGCAAAAGGATGATATATCTATCCAGGGCGGGAGACAATCAGACGCGTGAGGATTTTGGCAGGATGGACAGCGATGCGACGAAAACAGTGACCATATCATAGTACTGCATCTGAAGTATAATGCTTTGCCAAACCTGAGTCTTTGTCGAGATTGATTCTAACATACATGGTAACATGTTCCGTACGTGAAATCTTTTGTCGATACCAGCACCCAATCATATTTGAACGCCCATCTGTTCATGATTCAACAACGGGCCTTCTCCCCCAAACACAGTGCAATCGCCACACCCCTCCTGAGGTCAAGTTCTCCTCCCTCATTCGATCTTCGAGACTTACCAACTCTTCCTTGGAGAAGGATGTCGGTAAAGCTAACGGAAATCATTAGTAACGTAGTAGATGTCAACGGGAGCGCAAATGGCTTACTTTTTGCCACGTCTACTAGTCCTCTTACTCCATACGAAAACATCAGAGCCCCTTTCTTTCCGATATCTGCATTTTCATTTGCGGCACCTATGGGAATATCAAAGACCTTCTCTTGTACGTCTTCTAACCCTGCATCTTCGAACCACCTCTTCAATTGTGGCGCATAGTCATTTCCAGTCTCCATGACCTTGAAGATTTCGCTCAACAGCCGGAAGAAATCTGTCATAGCTGGTCCTTTGGCGATTGAGTGATCAGCTTCCACGAATTGAATATAGCCCCCTGGTTTTAGTAGCCCAATGAAACGGGAGATTGTGGATTGCACCTGTGCCTTATTTGCGGCAGGGAGCGCGAGGCGTTGGTGTACGAGGTCTAGGGTTCCTACAAGTGATTCAGGCCAGTCTTCCAACATCGATTGGGCAAAATAGGAAATTCCAGTTGGTTCAGGTTTAGGGAAGAAGATGTCGGTTACATCAGTACTAATGAAAGTGGATGTTTCCTGAACTTCGGCGGAGAGCGATTTGCGTACATCTTCGATCCATTTTCCTGCAAATAACTTTATTAGCTTAAACTCTCAAAATTATGCGTGAAGTAAACATCTCTACTGCTCAATGTAGACGAAAGGACGAACCATTTGCTGCAGCGGAGTCTAGAATTCGAAGCGAGGGCTTTGACAGGTCAATGGGGGCCCAAATGAGCTTTTGCATGTGGTCTTTGATGATAATTTGTCCAAGATTCAGGCGTTCCAGTTCAACCTCGTTCTTGTCAAGGAAATAATGGCCATCGTTCAACTGCTGAGATTCTTCCATGATGCTATCTTCTCAGCAAACATCGAGAATAGATCTTAGTTCATCGTCTTACAGGTACGTGAGGTGAATAAAGTGGGTCCGTGCGGCCTCCGACCGATCAGCGTCAATCTTTCGTCTCTCGGATATTGATTTCGATAGCGGTTCAAGTGGTTGTGGGGGCTAGTGTTGATATGTATTGGAATGCAGGTATTTAATCTCGGTGATCAAGAGTGAGACCATTTTGGCGTTCGCGCGGCGATCATTGGGTGACGTGTGAAACAAATCCTACATCCGGCCGCCGAGCTCTATCTCTGGCTAAATTAGTATTCTGCCTCGCCCTACAGTCTGGATTCAATGCCCAGCAAGGCTTGGGAATGTGTATGTCGTTACTTTCCCCACTCTTGAACAAAACGGCTCCATCCCGCGCTTCAGCGCCACCAACGACTGCCATCAGCGCCGTTAACTTCAACGTCTGAACTAGCCTCTTTGATTACCTGCAGACATGTCAGAACACACAATGGAGAAGTCACCATCTAAAGACTTCATCACAAACGCTACCTCTGCCGACGACACAATCTTGAGAACAAGTCCTGAGATAGACTCTCGAGCAGACTCTGCAGAAGCAAAGCAGCGACCTGAAAACGAGTTGCCATCACAGACTGCACCTAAAGACCCTCGTATATGGCTCGTCTTTGTTGCCCTTTGCCTTGCAGCCTTCTGCGCAAACCTGAACGCCACAATCCTCACTACCGTCATCCCACTCATAACGCGGGATCTATCTGCCGACCATGAGTATATCTGGATCAATGCCGCCTTCAACATTGCAGCGGCCGCCATCCTGCCGCTCCTAGGACAAGCGTCAAATGTCCTTGGTCGACGGATCCCAATGCTACTGTCCTTGGGACTATTTACCTTGGGCAGTGCGCTCTGCGGCGCCGCGAAGAACATTGCGATGATGATCGCGTGTCGAGCGATTCAGGGTGCAGGCGCCGGCGGAATAATGATGTTATTGGAAGTCATTACTTGCGACTTGTTCCCGTTGCGAGTACGAGGAAATTACTTCGCGATTGTGCTCGCGTTCTGTAGTATCGGCGTCACGCTGGGTCCCATTGTCGGCGGAGCATTTGTCAAACATACCACATGGCACTGGGTGTTCTACGTCAATGTGCCATTCGGTGGGCTGGCATTTACCCTTGCGTTCCTCTTCCTGAAATTCAAGAGGCCGAAGTCGACTTTCAAGGAGAAAATCCTACAGATTGATTTTGTGGGGAATGTCTTGTTCATGGCCGGTACAATCTCCCTTCTGCTGGGGCTGATCATGGGCGGGCAGGTTCATCCATGGTCGTCTTTTCGCGTCATCGTACCGATCGTTCTCGGAATAATCGGCTGGGGATTCTTCTTCGCATGGCAAGTCTCACCTTGGTGTGTTGAGCAGACCATACCTCCCAGGCTCTTCTCGAACAGGACCTCGGCGGCCGGATTCGTGATCATATTCCTCTCCTGCATGCTTCTCGACTGGGTCGTGTACTTCCTACCGTACTATTTCCAGACACTAAAGGGTTCCTCTCCCTTACGATCCGGAGTCGAGGCTCTCCCCTTCAACATCTTCATAGTCCCAGCTGCTGGCATCAACGGTGCTCTCCTGACCAAGTTTGGGCAGTACAAACCGCTCCATCTCGCAGGATTTGGAATGGCGACACTCGGCTTTGGGCTCTTTTCAACCATGAATACCACCACGAGCACGGTGAAGTGGGTGTTTTGGCAGCTTTTTGGAGCCTATGGGCTGGGTGCATTGATCACAACCACACTGCCGGCAATTCAGGCCAGTCTTCCTGAATCAGACGTAGCAACCTCTACTGCGCTTCATGCGTTCCTAAGGTCATTTGGTTTTATTTGGGCTTTCACGATTCCTTCGGTCGTCTTTAACAACCAGGTTCGGGCCAAGCTCAACGACGTGGTTGACGATCCCAACGCCCGCGCAGTCCTGTCCAATGGGCAAGCGTACTCTCAAGCAAACAGCAAGTGGCTCAATGAACTGACTGGTCAGACTAAGGACCAGGTGTTGCACCTGTACGAGTTGAGCATTAGCAGTATGTGGTACACGGCCATTGCGTTCAGTTTGTTGGGATTTTTCATTGTCTTTGTGGAGAAACGGGTGAAGTTGCGGGAGAATCTCGAAACTGATTTTGGGCTTGAAGAGAGGAATGTAGATGAGCAGACGGAGCAGGGTGAAGTGGGAACAGGGAAGGATGAGGGAGGAGCTGAGGTGAAAACATCGGATCAAAGGGATTAAAAATTGACGACCCTCTATAGAACTATACGATTCGAAAGCAGTGAACAATCGTATGACCAAATTGATAGATGACTGCGTGTTAACTTCGACGGCAATTATATTAAACAATTATTCATGATGCTCACTGCAAATATTGATCACTGGAAAGCGTGAAGAAGAAACGGGATGGTTCTAAAACAATATATATTACCAGGCGAAGCTATCAAACACCCAGTAACAAGGTCAAGTACGCAAACAGATACGCTCTTTTTCCATCCTCCATGTGTCTGATCTTCAGTGCTTGAGTCCATTCGTCTTATATCCATTCTCGGCCAGACTGAGCTCATAGGTATTCTCAACGTTGAATTCGCGGGTAATAGTGACAGCTCCAGGCACCTCACCATTGGCCAGTCTGGTCGTTGACGAATTGTCTGATTTTGGGAAAGGCTCATAGTCGTTAGTTGATCCTTTGGAGCGAGAGCGGGACTCTGAAGTGCTTGAGATGAGGGAGAAGATGCGAGAATTGAGGAGGCGTTGCGCCACGGCACTCGAACCCAGGATCGGGAGTGTAGGAAGGCAGGCACAGATCATTCCCAGGCAGATCTCGTAGTATCTACAAAGTGTAAGCATAGAACCTGCATCAATATGATATTTAACGCACCCTAGAATGAATAGCGTGGTGTACTCCCAAGTACCATCGGAGGACTGGTTCTTGATTCGATAGTAGGCGCTCACGATACTGATCACAGTGGCACTGAGAATCAAAGTCAGTCAAATGCTGGGTTATCATCTTCATCCAGTAAACTTACGTGAGACCCAAACAAAACAGTCCACTTGCTCGGATGCGCCGACCCAGCGATGTGTGTAGCCTCATGAGAATCGGCACCGATACTGCGAGGACAAAGACATCGCTAACAGCATTGAAACCAGCGAGGAATGCCGACAAAGTCAAGATGTTGAGACATCTCGAAGTGCCTATTCCGACCAAAATCTCCATTGCTGTCTCATTTGACCGGGGAATGCAGTAATACATGGAAAGGACGAAGTAAACGATATAGACGAGAGTCGTTATGACGGTAGCACTGATGATGAGATATCGAGCCGATTTGCGGACCCAGAAGATATGACCGATTAGGAGAAGCAGGGAGAGCTTGACCAAGTAGAGACACAATGCAAGAAGAATTCCGCTTGCAATGAGATTCTGATATCGCGGAGGTTAGTTAGACAAATGTAGTAGGATGCGAAGGTAACTGACGGAATAATAACGCTCGGGAATGTCTTTCATACGAAGCTCATACTGATGGTTTCCGACTCCAGGGATGACGGACACTGGTGTTGCGATTAGCTAGATTTTTTTATCATCATGAGGGGTATTTCATACAATCAAACACCGTGTAGCTATATCCAATGATACTAATCTGTCAAACCAGGTCAGTTGGTCCCGCGATAGTCGTTTGGATCTATTTACCAAGCCAGCCACACAGGTCCCTAACTAGCATTAGTCTATACTCCAATTACTCCTATAAGCCTTGAACTCACAGTCCGATGCATCGAAGTCCCTTCGCACAACTGTTTTCGCATACACTCGCAGGCAAACTGCCAGAGCAGTGAAAGGAGCAATGGCCGCCATCACAGCAATCTGCATCGTCTTCTTGCTCGCTGGATGATCGAAATTTGGCACTACTCCAGGTGGAGGAGCCCCCAAGGGCATCATGCCCGGATCCATAGGTGGTGGTAGTCCTCCAGACATGATTTAGTCGCAAATCCAGAATCTAACGATGAAAGAAGAGGCGTAGCGGGCGGGAAAAAGGAATGTAGGACAGGAGCGTCAGCTGAAAGAAATGTGATTCAGGTGGCAGTGAGCGCTTATCTGCTCTCGCGATGAGCTCTTCCAATGGCTGCAGGTCAATATATTCTGTGTAACACCAACGGACTTTGCCCATCCTTCTTTTGGGGTAATATAATCTGTGTAACACCAACAACATGTTCTTACCCTCCTTCATTTCTAGAACGCAGCAGAACGCCTCGGTCGCCGAAAGTGTATTGGCATGCAGCCGTGTGTCCAGGGTAACAGTAAACGAACGAACAAGAATAGAGGGACGACACAATCTCGAGTTCTCATTTCATGCATCGGTCAAACCTTGTACCTGGATCTGGTCATCATTGGTGTTAGGTATGCCCTTAGGTGCTTATCTATACTAGAATAATATAGTTATATACTTAATAACTTATCTACTACTATTTAAAAGTATAATATTTAATAAAAATAACTAATAAAAATAATATTTTGATTCATTTTTTATTAATTAATTTATATATTATATTTAAATTAAAATTAAAATTTTTTTTAAATAAACATAATTAAATAAAAAAAAATACTTTAATTGATTAAATAATATATATATTTAAAAGTTATAAGTATATATAATAGTAAGTAGTAAAAGGTATAAAAGTTTTACCCCTTTATATACTATTTATTTACTATATATATATCTAGGTACATACGTATGTGTGTTCACCAGTGGATACACACAAACAAGGAAGTGGTGCGGGGCAACAGCAGCCTGAGCGGCACGGTTGCGGCGCAGGTGCCTTGTTGTGAATAGCTACCTGGCCTGGGTATTTAGTCCAGCTGCTCCAGCCAGCCTACTATCTACTCCTTCATCCCGATACAGTGCCAACGCTCTGAAACCTCGGAGCTTACAGAACAGTCGAAGAATCCCGTTGGACAAGCAAGCGAGCAAGCAACCATGGCAGCCGAAATAGAGAACGACTACCTCTTCCATAACGATAACGAGCTTACGCGCCTGGCTCTTCAGCACGTCATCATCAAAGATGCCACCAAGGGCAAGCAAGTCTTTGCCCCCATCAGTTTCGATGGTTCTCCTCTCCAAATCCTAGATGCATGCACGGGTGACGGTAAGTGCAAGCCTCAAACCATCCATCCCGCGACGCCACAAGTAAACTAATCCGACAAGGTCTGTGGATCCGCGATCTCCAAGCTTCCATCGCCCCCAACGATTCCCAGCATAGCTATACTGGAACCGATATTGAGGTATCATATTTCCCTAAAGAGCCTCCGGCCAACACGAGTTATCATGTGCAAGATATCACCAAGCCATGGCCCGCAGACTGGAACGGCAAGTTCGACCTCATTCACCAGCGTCTCGCGCTCGTGGTCCCAGGTAGTGAGGAAAATACCATCAAGGCGCTTAAGGGCTACGTCGACCTGCTGAAACCGGGAGGATGGATTCAGCTCGTGGAGGTGCGACAATGGACCAAAGAGACCGATGGTCAGGCGTTCAAGGACTTGAATGTCTGTTTGGCCGATATGATAAAGACAATCGGCGCTAGCCTCACGCACATTGACAATGCAAAGTCGTGGTTGGAATCCTTGGGCCTTGTCGATGTCCAAGAAGAAACCGTGGAAGCGAATTATGGTACCCGTGAGGATAAAAAGGCACAGGAGATTGCGAAGAGGAGTATCCTCACCACCGCGGGCAGCATTTTGGGCATCACATCCAGTAAGCGATATTGTCGCCATATCATTCAGGATTGCAAGCTAACTGGAACAGCTTTCCCGCAGCAACTATTGACTCTGCCTCAGGAGAGAGTGGTGGGGATCAAGGATGACCTTGAGAGTGAGTTCAACAAGGAGCCCGTCAGTGCACACTGGCAGTACAAGATTGTCTGGGGGCGAAAGGGGGCTTGAACCTTGATGTTAGGAATTCGGTAGGAGTCAGGAGTAGTTGGGAGTATCCACCTGCCACTCCAAAGTGATTCGCAACAAGGATTAGAGAACGCCAACTGCGGGAGCTTGAGCGGGTGGGCGGTGGGCGGACCCTCATCTAGCGGCCGCCATGTGTCCAAGTGCCACAACGTCAACGGTCCGTTCAAAAGAAACGGATCTCGATATTATCTACTTTATCATGCGCAATAGTAGAAAACATCTTTTGCTCGTTTCAGTAAATATTGACAACCCCAAAAGGAAAACATCACGTGGATTAATCTGCCAAGCAGTCCGTATCGTACGTACAACACAGTAAGACGAATTCTGAAAGCGTGCCAGGTATATTGCGACGCATTACCGACTGAACGGCAAATGAAATTCGTGATTTTAGAACCACCCTGGCACTTCTGCCGTCTATACGTGCATGTCACTGCATGAGTGCAAGTCTCGTTCCAACATCGCGGCACATACTCAATTGGGTACGGAGCGCGTTGCATCCTCTAGAGGGATGTCCATCGTATCATTGCAGACACGATCACCCCATCATGCATAATTCGTGCAGGCAATACAGCTCATTCTCCGGCGAGCTTCTCCATTTGTCGTATAATAACATGCGTTATTGAAATGTAAGGCCAACAGCCTTGGGCTTTTCTCTTCCTATCGTCGTCCAACCATGCCCCTCATTCACTTCATTATGACTCCGCTAGCAGCTCTTCGGCTACACCCGCCCCAGCTATATTCCCAAGATAGAATGCGTGCGACGTTATCTTCGAAAAACTACACAGGTCGCCTGCAACATATACTCCGTGAACGTTGGTCGCATTTAGCGGCGGCACGGCCTTGACATCGCCCTGCTCGTCTAGCTCCACCCCCAAATCCTCAACAAAGGGCCCGTTTGGCTTTGTCGCGGGAATATGTCCGAGGAATCCTTCGACATGCGAGCTGCCATCTTCAAGATGCACAGTGCACTCGCCCCCGGCTCCCGTTTTGTCCAACAATTTGATCTTGGAAGTCTTTATCTTCACCTTCTCAGGGTTGGTAATGGCTGCGGCCAGTTCTTCCGCGAGCGACTCAGAGCCGTGTGTGTATATCGTCACTTGCTTCGCAAACCTTTTGAAGTCTTGCGCGGCGTGGAGTGCCATAGGGACAGATGCGAATCCATCGACCGCCAACACTCCAACTGAATTAGCGCCGCGATCTTCAAATGCATTGCAGAAGCAACAGCGATATCTGATTTGGGTAAGTTTGGAGCTACTGCCATAACAGAATGATGTACATACATGCCCTTCCCCCAGCAATCCGCGTACCCTTCGATGTCCGGCAGAATGTAGCGGACCCCATTCGCCAGAACTACTTTCTTTCCCTTCCACTTTTGTCCCTTTGAGTCCTCGACTTCAAAGAGATATTTCTCTACCTTCCTCACTCGTTCGATCGTCGTGCGCTCAAACCGTAGCGTCTCATATCGGGACAGGTTATCTTTCGCAGACGTCGCGAAGAGATCCTTGTCCTGGTGGTCCCAGCTGGGAATGAGATGTAAGCGTTTGCTTGGGTCAATGGGCGACTTCCCCTCATCAAAAATGACGACAGAGAACTGCTGGCGGATGATGGGTAGCGAGGCACTGAGCCCGGCTGGGCCACCGCCAATAATGAGCGCGTCGTAAATCGTTGAGTCGGCCATGAGTTCTCTGTAAACTTTCAGATTCTGCCATTAGTCCATACGCCTGATCGTGAGCATAGTTATGCTTGGATTCGCAATCGCTCGGTGGCCGGTCTCGGTGCCTCGCCCAAAAGCCACGAACGTACCAATGCCGGTGGTTTTGGGGTCCGCGCTCCGAACAGTGAGATATAGGTAAGCCTTTGAGATCTTTTAAAGCAGTAAGATACAGGCAGACAGCAAGGCGCATACAGCACCATGGCGGATGAATTCACTCCAAAGCGAGCCGAACTCCAAGACGCTCGTGCATACGCCGAGTTGTCGTCCAAGTTCACCCAAGGCATCGCCGAAAAAGCAATTGATCTATTCTTTCCCAAAGCGGAATCACTCGTCATTCACGACAATGGCTGCGGCACCGGAGAGGTAACGCGAGCCATCCTCGCCCGGAGCAGCGTTCCCTCCCTCACCATCAAAGCAAATGACAACGACCCACTCTACGTCGAAGCCTATGCCGCCGCCGCAAAGTCCAATGGCTGGCCCGCTGAAACCTTCAACATGTCGGCCGACGCGCTAGACTTTGAGGATAATACATTCGATATTTCCTTCGCAAATTTCGTTGTCTTTCTGATCCCCGACGACGGTGTCCCGGCGCTGCGCGAAATGCACAGGACGCTGAAGCCAGGCGGTACCGCAATTTACACGGCATGGCAACTTCTCCCTGTTTTCGAGCCGGTCCAAAAGGCTACTTTAGCCACTCGTGGCCCCAATGGCCCACTTCTTAGAACACTGCCTCCGATATGGCAGTCTGGCGAGTTCCTCGCGGGGCTGGCCGCGAAGGCAGGATTTGAGAAGGACAACGTGAGGCTTGAAACATTATCGAATAAAGTCCCAATTAAAGATATTCGCGAGTTTGCAGAGAACACCTGGAGTCGCCTGGGAAGGCCGCTGACAGGATGGTTGCAAGGAGATGAAGAAAGCTGGGATGCGGCGGTCGACGCGTTCTTGGAGTTTTGTGAGGCTAGCGATTCGTATGAGAGGTTAGAGAATGGGGAGTGGTTGATAGAGGTTCGTGCTAATGTTGTATTTGCTACTAAATAGCTGTAAAAAACCACATGACTGGACAGTAGATTACACATGATGGCATGAGGATGGTCGGCACTTATGTTGTGCCAGTAGATTAGCAGTCGCTTAATGGTCTGAGGGTCTGTTAATGATTTGGGAGTTACAGTATATTGGATAATAATAGCTATAAAAAAAAGAAAAGGTATCACAACGCTAGATTCGCCTTACAGATCAAGTTCTTCAACCTAATTTGCAACCCTGTGAAGCACTTCGTCTTATCCTCCATCTCCGCTTCCGACAATGGTGGTGCGCCAGCATTTGGCCCTACTTTTGCCAGCGCTAGAAGCTGTGCCAACACCTCTTCCATATTCTGGCACTCCTTACGAAGGACATGAATTTTCATGGAACGCTGCTCTTCAGCATTGAACGTGGACAAAGCGCCGAAACCAAGCTTGGGTGTGAAGTCTTCAAAGTCTTCGGCCGGTCCAGCATGGCCTTGTTCAGCCAGCCCTTTCTCGAAGACAGCATTGGCACCAATCTCTAATAGTTCGATCACTTGATACATGATTGTGGTAGATAGGAACATGCAGCGATCATCCCTTGACTCTCGCTGATACTGTAGGATTCTACGCATCTCTTCGGCGACTGTCCGGACCGATGCTATGATGAGGTCGAGTACCTTCAGATTGGAAACCAGGTAGTTCTCTAGTGTGATGACCATGTTGGCCAAGGCAAGAACGCATTTGCTGTTTCTTGCAGCTAGGGCTTGTTGTCTTTGAATCGACATGGTCTCAGTTGTAGGCTGGGGTAGGGCGGAAGTAGTAGTAAAGGTGGGCGGTCGAGCAGTAGATGGTGTGAATATGGGCGTTGGAAGTGACTGAATAGCTGCTGCAGTGGTAAGGTTGCCGATGTTTTCACATTCGACTTCCGTCAAACGTGTGCAAACGCTCGAAGCAGTAATAGATGTTGGAAGTTGTGCACTAGACGCCTCACTTGAACCTGAAACACCGGTCTCTCCAGTATATCTCGACGTTATGTTGCTATCAAGAGTGAAAAGTTCATTGTTCCAGGACCAGGATCCAGGTGACCAGGGTTGGAGTCCAATTTGATCAGCAGAGTCCGGGAAATGTGCTTTTGGAGATGGAAGACTAGATATGAGAGTGTCCGCTCTGTTCCTGTCGCGCCCTTCGGTCTCATCTTCATCGTCGTCTTGGATTTGAGTCGAATTCGACTGAGAACTGACACCATCATCTGAAGGTGCACTTTCTGGATGTGTCTTCTTCCGCTTTGTTCGAATGCCCTGGACTTTTCCCACTCTGGATTCCATGTATATGCATTCGGTGTTGAGGCTAATGCAGCGACTACATCCAGTCTTCTCGCCAGTACATTTCACCTAGTTGGACAGGAGCGTAAGCATCCATTATATTTGAAGTGGTCCTAACCACGAACCTTTGCGACATTGCATTGGTTGCAGGCTGCTCGTAGCCGAGGGGGCCTTGGTTGGTGGCTGGTGCAGAGGTCAGCATTTGTGTTTTGGGCAGATTGTGGGCTCTAGGTCCCACATGGGTTGTTGAACTGACCTCTTCGAGGACGATTGCTGTCCGGTTGTGCTCGCAGGCATTTTCGCGGTTGTGTGTGGATTTTGCAATGCTTCAACGGAGAGGGAGAGTGGAGCGCTAGGTTGGATCGTAAGGCAGGTAACCGTACAACTATAGCTGTTGAATAGCAGCGAGGATTCGGAGACGGACGTTGAGATTACGGCAGCACACGGTAAATCATAAGGCAAAGTTTACGACCCGATGGACACATAGCCATTCAATTGCCTGCACTGCATGCTCGATATTAAAATGGGGGCGGGCGGACTAGGAAGACCGTAGACACACCCCACACTACGTCGTCGGCTGTTCACTGACAGACACACGTCAAGTAACTAAGGATAAAAATGCTATATAAAATAGAGTACATAAATATTATAAAATAACTTAATAAGATATAAAATTTACTTTATA